>NC_046158.1:124785720-125095720 GCF_011064425.1 Rattus rattus | reverse complement strand
CTAGTTAAGTCCTGAGGATCATGGATACCCAAGGCCTGTTTCTGCCTCAATGCTGATTGGATAAGAACATAAATCTTGGCAGATGCCCTTTCTCAAATCTTATTTAACATTCATATCATTATATTTATGTCTGTCTTGAACTAAAATGAACAAACAAACAAACAAACAACAGTAGCTACTTCACTATTGATAGATTTTTGATTTACTTTCATCAGAGATGCATGAATGAGAATTTATTAAGCAAATTTTCTCTCTAAAGGGCATCTTTGCAACTCATAACTCAAGAACAAACTTTCTTTTTTCTTTCAAGTGTGTGTGTGTGTGTGTGTGTGTGTGTGTGTGTGTGTGTGCTGCAATAGCTTATGTGGCTGCATGGAGAGACCAGAGGTTGAATTCAGAATATGTTCCTTAATTGATCATCTATCTTATTTTCTTTTGAGACAGTTCTGTCACTGAACCTGAAGTTTGCTTTGGCAGAATGACTAGCCAGCAAGTCTCCAGCATCTGCCAATGATCACCCTCTAAGGACCTCCATGCACCATTACAGCTATATGCCACAGTGTCTGGTCTTCATATGGGTTTTAGTGATCAAAACTCAGGTCTTTACTTTTGCACAGAAAGTAATTTATCCATGGAGCCATCTTAAGACCCCACGCAAGAACTTCCAATAACACGGAAGAAGTTACTTCACTTACACAGCAGCTTTAGTTTAGATCTGCCAGCTCTGATCTGCTGACTGCTGCTCACGGTGGAACCTGTGCCATGCTAAATCTGGATAAGCACCATTAGATCTCCAAGATATCACCAAATGTGTAGAGGATTGGACGGGGGGGGGGGGAGTGAAAGGAGGATTTGACTGGTGTTCTTTAAATAAAACAGTCTGGTTGCGGTAATCTTGTTACTCCCTTTCTGGGACCACTTACAGCCAGCTAGCTATTTCTTGTATTTATTTGGTCCTTACATGTTGATCTACTCATCATGCTTTCCTCTCTAAGCTTCAATAGTTCCATCACCAAATGATGCTTCAACAAAGCTTTCAGTCTGTCCCATCAGAAGCCCCAATTCCATTTTAATCTCTTAGATTAAGCAACATAGAACTTCTAAATCACTTCTAAGTATGGTTCTCTTTTCATGGCACACCCCCCCCACACACACACCTCCAAGTCCCTAGTACAATAACAAATGACAGGTGGACAGTGTCCGTGTGTTGCTCTTACTAAGTCTGAAGAAACTACTGAAGAAAAGAACTCCAACCAACCAGAGGGGAATGCAGGACTGAGAAACAAGAAAGGTAACAAGTTCCTTGCAGGGAACTTCAACTGGGTATGATGCATCCAAGTGCAGCCAATCAAAATGAACCAGGACTTGGTACCACAGAGCCGCTGGCCAGTAAACTCGGTCTCAAAGCAGAACTGAATGTTGATTAATTAGCCTTGCCTCCATCTACATGCTGAGAATGGCATGGCATGCCACCTTAAGCCAAAGAAGATAGTCCCCAAATTAAAGCAGTCACAACCCACCATCTTCTACTGACGATTCTGTCACTGCCTGGTCACAGTGTTCTAGCAGTGTACTCCATAGGCTGGTCTCACAGCTGAATTCATTCCCGGCCACAGTCATCCCTCTGTAGCTTACTGTTGAGGCAAGCACATTACCTTTCTTCCTTAAAGCATGGTGAATCCAAATCACTAGCTTTGCACCTCTTGTACTTTGGTGCCATTAAAATGGAGACTTTTGAACAGAAACACTGAGGTAACAAGGCAGTCCATCTGCTAACCCAGAAGGCTGAGACTCTAATAGGTGGGAATGCATACAGCATGGATACACTATATAGTTGATTCATGTCCATAGCAAGATGCAGTGGAATGGCTCCAGATTTTTCCCATGCTGCAAAACACCCTGATATTTATACCTCATAACTTGTTTGTGTAGCAAATCATTAATGCTTCCGGCTTGTATTTTTGGATCATGATTGTCCTTGAATAACACAGGAAGTGAAATTGGGAATAAAGGGAACTGTATTTTTTCAGTGTCTAATAAACACTTCAGAAGCCTAATCTCCAGACTTCATACCCCTAACATTTCTAAATAGCCTGGGGGAGGGGGGCAATTTTCACTTTGGTTTCAATGTTCCACACCTGAGGTATGTTTCTTTTTCTAGGCACTATGCTTGGATACTGCCTGATCCTCACCTCTCCACAGTTTTTTCCATGCCTCTTTCCACCTGGCTGCAGGTGGCAGCATGAATATTTCTAGTACTGTGAAGAAGTTCATTAGTGATTGGCAGATGTTTCCAGAAGTGTCTCTTGGATTCTCATACATCCTGCTATGGGTTGGGATCTCTATCAGAATGTATTGTTGGGAGGCAGTAATTGGGGGGGGGTGTCTTTCCTCTTTCTAGCCTTGCTAGAACATACAGGCAAGCCTAGGAGCCTCCTCATCACAGATACACCACAGGGCATACTGCAGATGCTTAAACTAAGAGAGTGGGAGGACCTGGAGCAGGATTCAGAGCAGCCATAGCCTCTCGGTGTCACAGGCGGGAAGCCTAACTGGCCTCTGCTCAAACTGAACAACCAACCAACTGAAAGACAAACCCAACCACTCCCCCAACAAGCTCAGGTCATATTTTTTTTTATTTGAATTTCCTGCTGGAAATAACAAATGCAGCCTCTGTGTTTATTTACTAAGAACCTTCCTAAATCTAAGGTGCGTGGGGTCTGTGGTTCTGGCTGGAGAGGGACTGGGAAGGGAGATGAGGGCATCCATACTTATTCTGGGTACACATGAATAAATGAATCCGACCACTGGTACGGGCTTGGGAGGTGATGGAGGAGGTACTGCCATTGAGCAAATATTTTTTAAAGTTCAAACTGGAGAGAGGCTGCAGAGATGGCTCCACTGTTGAGAACAACAACTGCTCCTCTTGCAGCGGACTCAAGATCGGTGGCTAGCACGCCCAGCTTACAACTGCGTATAACTCCAGCTCCAGAGTATCCAACGTCCTCTTCTGGATGGCGTGGGCACTTGTACTCACATGTGCTCAAACAGATACTGTGTGCTCATGCACACACAAACATGCACGCTCACAATTAAAAAATGTCTTTAAGTTTTTACTTCACGTAAAAGGGCAAAATGAGGGAGAGAAAAGACAGAATTGCTAGGACGGCTGTGGCAGAAGACCCGTTTCCCAGAGCACAAAAAGTGAGCTCGGGACCCTGGGGCTTTAAAGAAGCTCCCACATATCCTCTGGAGGTGGGAGGTTGGGGCAGCCTGAGAACAGCTATTATTGTAAAGTCTTTCACGCAGGCTGCTCTTTGCTGTATAACAGGATTCCACCATAGGTTTTAGCCTAAAAGGTTTAAGCAAAATGTGTTCCCTGTAAGGGAAGTATAGAGCAAAAAGCTACTGCTTCTAAATCAGAAGAACATATGAGCCGTATGTGCCTGAGATTTTTAAAGGAGCCACCTTCCAAGTCTTCGCCTTCCTCTCCTGTTCAAAATGAGGATAGTTTTGGAAGGTTTTCTCACAAGAAGCAGGAAGACATAAGGGAAAACATTAGTTTTAAAATTGCTTCAAGGCCTATGTATTGTAAATCATATTATTAAAATATAATATGTAATATCATATTATTAAAATAGATTTTCTTTTTCTTAATCCTTGTAATTGGTCTTTTGTGACTGTGACAAATCTCTGAGCACTGTCCAGTTAAGGGGAAAAAATGCCAGTGATGTGTTGTGTCTCTCCCTCCCCTCAATTTTCTTTCCTATTGCTGACAATAAGTTTGAAACTGAAGTGCATCAAAGGCAAACTTGTCCATTTATACACCCGTGATTAAAAGGCAGAGTGGAAAGTTGGGAAATGTGCCTTGCCTAGTCTTCATGCGGTATTAGCACACCCACATAACACACATGTGATGTGTATTCCTTGCCATGGCACTGGCTCTACCCCCTCGCAAGCCGGAATTCAGATTGAGAATGAGGGAGTTCATGTTACTGGCCTTTGTAGAACCTTCTAGAATGAACTGTTTGCAGTTCAGGGCAGACGGAAGAACTCATTTGCATTTAAGATACGTGCTTAGGCAGTTCACTGTATATGCCAAGAGCTTCCCTTGTGGGCAGCTCGGGTTGTGCTAGGAAGCATCCTCATGGGAGCACGCTGAGTTCCTTCCTGCAGAAAGGGCCACATCCTTTAGACACATTTTAGAGCCTGGGAGACCGTGGTCCAGGTGCCACTCTGTGCTAAGTGCCCTATCAGGCCTCTGAGCCTTTGGTGTTCAATCTGTAATGGATCAAGAGCTAACAGCAGACATGTCCATGGGGCCAGCTGTGCTTTCAGGACAGATGTGTGTTAGCTATCATCATTGTTCATAGGTAGGTTGTGAAATCACAGCACACACTCCATTATGTACCAGCCCAGCGGGATGTGTCATGGTCTTTCACCCAAGGCTGTTACAGAGGTGACCCTATGTGTCTGTCTACCATGATAGCAGAAATGTGTTGGGGTGACACATTTCATGTTTCCTTTATAATTAGCATGGGCATATCAATCATTTCACAAATTGACAGTGTGAATGAATTCACAATAGTATACGATGAGTACTCCTATGCAATTAGTCACCAAAGTAGCAGAATACGGCTAAGGACTCTATATCAGTTACCGATGTCTGCGGCATGCCATTTTCTTAACTGTTCTGTTTAGCTCCGGGTTGTCTCCCAAAACCCCCATGTTAAAGGCTTGGTCCCCAGCTTAGTGCTACCAGAGAGATGCTGGAGACTGTGGGAGGTGGACCTAGTAACCTATTTTCTAATCACTGAGGGTATATACCCTCAAAGGAAACTGTGGGGCTCTAATACATCCTGAACATTAGGTACAGCACATGCCCCAACCAGGGTGTGTTGTCCTCCATGGGCCAATTAATCTCAGAATGAAACCTCCAAAACTGTGAGCTGAGAGAAGCCTTTTGACTTTGCAAGTTGTCTCAGCTATCATAGTTACAGAACAGTGACAACTGTGCTACCTCTGTCACCGCTCTAAGCTCTGCCTGTTTGTATGTGTTACTATAACTGAATCATATAGTCCGGACTCTTCTGTTCCTGCCATAATATGTGGGATTCAACTACATTTTATGTTATCGATTGGTATCACTGTGTAGTATTTATGTGAACATAGTATGACTTATCATTTTTATTATTTTTGTGTAGTGTTCCATGAGCATTACTACCTTGACTATTCTAATATTTTTGGTGTGCCTATACGCACACTACTGTTGATATACAGAAATGGAGTTTCTGTGTCATAAAGTATGCACAAATTCAGTTTACACTGCCAAATGATTTTGCAGAGTGACCTATTTATATTATACTACCAACAGATAAGATCCTTGTCAATACTTGATATTGACTGTCTTTTTATTTTATCCAGCAGTATTTTTTTAAGGAATCCTTATTTTGTACATGATACCTATGTGTCTTTCACTAGCATCCCAAGAAAATATTTTGGGAAGTGTTGATTTATACTGATAATGAAGCCTTGGCTTCTTCTGTAACCAACAGACTTTCTGGGGAACTCCAGATTATTTGGAGTGAGTCAGAAGTGGCTACACAGATGCTGAGAGTAAATGGAATACTTTCTTGGGTGTCAGAAAAGAGTCTCTATATCCCAATGAGATTGAAGATTGCTGCTCCCAGTTTCAGACTGCAAATTGCTTCATAGAATAGTACCCCATAAGATGATGCATCTGGTCATAGGTAGAAATGACCTCATGCTTCCTTTGGAAAAGCTGTAAGAAGACAAATGCTAGCTCTTAAGTTTGGACACACTGCCGGAAGTAACTGCCAACATTCTATATTTGCAGAAAGCTGGCACTCGTAAATACCAAGTTGTGCTATTTATGTAGCTGTTGCTCATCAATATATGTGGGGATTCTGTAATTATCACAAGTGCTATCCAATAGCTTCTGGAACCTCAGACAAGATATAGGTAATTGGCTGAACTCTATAGACATTACCACCCTGGGCTCTTAGTCTTTCATGTAGCCTACCTACTCAGATAAGAGTCAACGCTTTGGGCAGAGCCAAAGCCTGATAGGTAACTGGGGTTCAGGCTGGTGATTCTCCTCCTTAGAATGTCAGTGAGTCAAGAAAAGCATCTGGTCTACCTGATCTTGATCAATTTCTCTGTGCTTTAGTTTCATCTCTGTAGTTATAAGAACCAAATCATGTCTGTACAACAGGGAGGAAATGATTTGACCTACCTGAGCCTTAATTATCCCTCTGAAAAATAGGGGACGTCATAAGCAACAGGATAGGACATCAGGCACCCATGCCATTGCTTAGAGATTAGAAACCTCCTGTTGATAATGTTTCTATCTTCTAACTGGGAGAAGCAAGACTCATCAACAGAGAGGATTGTGTCATAGGTCCATTTATTTTCGTCTGTATTCTGCCCTACTCTCTCATTTTATAATGACCTCAGTTGATATTCCTTTATTTTGATTGCACTTGAGCTATTGACACATGTAATTCCATTAGCCCTGTTTATTTTTAGTCTAGTCTCCCTTTTAAATATCTCATAGGAGGATAAATTTCTAATTATTTGCTTGTTTGTTTATTCTGGAAACTTTAGGAAGCTGTCGGATGCACCGTTAGGTCCTTTGTGGCTCTTAAGTGGAGCAGAAGACAGATGGCTTAGGCAGAGTTCATAGAGGGACAATGAACATGTAGCCCTTTCTGTTTACCTCTCATCCTGATGCCTATACACCATTATGGAGATGATGAAATTGGAACTGCAGTATGTGAATAAGTAAGGTCACAGGCAAGGAGAGTGAAGCATTGGCCAGCAGTTTGCTTCTTGCTTTCAAGATTATTATTAATTTTTGGCAATGGTTCTTATATGTGACAAAAGTCCTGCTCATTACACAGTACAGCTAAGAGCTTTTGCTCTGCTTGTGTTGATCATGTTGCCTCAGGGTCTTGGGAATGTGTCCAGCTACTCAGAACAAAAAAGCATAGGGCCTTCCTCTGGGTGTGCTGGCTGTACCCCAGTGCTTAAGATCCTTGTTGGTGCCTGGGGAGTTGGGGTTGGGCAATATGAAGTCCCTTGCTGTGTTTTTAGGACTCCAGCCTCTTAATGGGCTATACTCTGGTGACTTCTACCAGGTCATAGTTGTCTAATGAAGGGATACTCAGGTGACCAGAACCTTTCTTTTTCTACTGTATAAACATGAATAAAGTTTGACTGGGCCTTGGGAATATTGCCTTTATTTTACATGTAGAGAAACCAAAATCCTAAAGGGCAGGAGTCTTGATCATAGTCATGGAACTGGCCAGTGGGAGATTTTGGATAGAAAAACACATCACCATGAGCAATTACAGAAACCACCACAACCAATAACCTCACAACCATGTTCTTTCTCTTCCAGTGAATGGGCTTACAATCAGACCTATACCCCAAAGACAAGAGAAAGAGACCCTTAAGAAAGAACACTCAGTTGATTTAAAGACATTTCAAGCAGCATGGATATAGAGCTCAGTAGAATGCTTTCTTAATATTCATGAGGTTTTAAATTTGATTCCAGCACCAGGGAGATACACACAGAGATGGATGGATGGGTGGATGGATGGATAGGTAGTTAGATAGATAGATAGATAGATAGATAGATAGATAGATAGAGACAGACAGACAGACAGACAGAGAGACAGACAGACAGACAGAGAGACAGACAGAGAGATACAGAGATTGATCTTCCCGGGATGCCCAGCAGATGGAATTTTGTTGTATCTTGTTAATAGACCAGATGGACAACAGCGTCTGCCTGCTCAACTTACAGTTCAGGACACCTTCTTCCTTCTCTTTTCATGCTATGTCTCCATGCCAACACAATCTCTAAACCAAGCCCATATGAACATATTCACAGAACAGCTTTCCACTTCCTTTCTGACACTCTTTGTGGTGAGGGCCAGCATATCTTATGAGGAATGCCACAGTACATCATGTCTTTAGTCATTCTGGTTTTTTTCTGGTTTGAACAGATTTTTTCTCCAAGTTGACTTGTCTATTTACTAAAGGAAGGGACACAGAGACTTTTCTTTTGTTGTTGTTTTGCCATTTTTAGCATAGAAAATTAGGATTCCTTTGCCACTAGGGCAAAGAGTAGGGAAAAGTGTTTGGTTGTTGATGAGAGTTCTCATGAAAGTAGGAATTGGGTCATGTGTCACAAAGTGCACATGATAGCCTTAGTAGTTAAAGGGGAATCAAAGGAATGGATGTTGCCTAGGTGTCTAAGGTGGGACAAAGGGGGAACAATTCAGGAACAAGTGGAAGGTTAAGGAACTATAAATGAAGTTGGAGACCTGGGCCAGACCACACCACACCACATAGTTCTGATTCCTAGGAATGCTTTCAAAGTGCACTGGATTTCTTTGTGAAATATGGACATGAGGGCAGGAACTATTCACTCTCACTGTGGCCCACAAGAGATGGCAATGGCCTGAACATGGGCCAGGCCAATAGAAATAGAGAAAGAGATAGGATTGATAGATAAAACTTACTGCTTTGTGGGAAGACAGGAAGGAAATCAATCCTGACTTACAAGTTTCCAGCCCAAGTCACCCAATGCTGAGATGGCAAGGCTAAAGCACAGAGTTCTGCAGGGAGGATAAAAGCTTTTTTTGTCTTTTAAACCCCACAGCTCCATTTCAGATTATATCCTGACTCCGTGTGGATCTGCAGATCCAGGAAAAATTATTTATGTTGCCAAGGGAAACACACACACACACACACACACACACACACACACACACAGAGAGAGACACAGACACACACACACACACACACAAACATACACCCTCGTACATGCATATAGAGTTATTTTTCATGCACTAATATTATTGTCTGTGTGTTTCACAAACATGGTTACAGTACCATAGATGTCCATGTATATATGTGGGACATGCACAGTTTTCTAAGCACAAGCCTAAATTTATCCTCCATGACTTCCCTTGTAGAGGACAGTAAGTTGTCTTCCCCCCAAACAGACTGTAAAATCAAGGTGATGAAATCAAATAAACTTGGCTCTGAGTCCAGAAGAAGATGGGAAGGCTTAGCAGCAGCCAAAATGGCCGATTCCGTTACAGCCTTGGATGCTGAGAAGCATTATGCTAACTGCCAAAAATATACCTCGGCCTAATCCCCATGGTCACAGCAAGGAAAGGCAGTTCTAACAAGCTCTGGATGGGAGGCAAATCTGCAGGCTTCCACCTTTGTGCATAAAACAACAGCAATCAGAATGCTAATGAAGTAACTGACAAGAAGGATCCCATGATTACCTTCGGAATCACAGGGGAAGCAGTGGGGAGTCAAGTCTGTCAGTATTCTCAGGATAAGTCAGGAGAAGCAAGGATGGGCCTGATACTGAGGGCCACCTTTGGACCTAATTAGCATTTATGCTTGGTGGTTTCTAGTCGAATGCAAGAACATGCTGTTAAGGGATGTATCTGCAAATGGCTTCAGAAGTGGTCAAGGGAACCTTGGGGAATGAGTCTCTCCATCTAAGAGTGCCATCCCTAATCAAACGGATGATGCTGATCATGACAGTGGACAAGTGGGTCAGATATTGGGCCTCATCCTATGGCAGTGGAAAAACTGGAACTTGACAGTTACTCCCAATGTCTCTCCCTGCACCAGCTCCTTCGGATATGGTTCCTAATTCCTCAAGAAAAGACGGTGAGGTGAACAGACTAAAAGGACATTCCTTAACACATGTGGTCCCCAGGAATGTGAAACTGCCATCTACAGTGTTAAAGGTCAGGTAGGAATTGCATAGCACAGCACTCCTGACCCTAACACTAATACAGCATATGATGGCAGAAAAAAAATGGTATTTTCTGAGTTACAAAGTAAGACACAGGGCTGGAGGAAGTGCACAGAAGGGAACAGATGTTTTAGAATGAGGCGAGATCCTTACTATTCACAGCTCATGGATTAGGAGGGGAAATGTGTGGGCTGAATGGAAGAGAAGCTGTCTGGGAGAGGATGGCCAGCAAGACATCACATCACACACCTGAAGAGAGTGTTGACAGCGCTTCTGTCTGTGTGTCTGTGTCAGAACTAGGGGGCTGCAGACTCCTCGTCGCTCACTTGATGAAAGGCATGCCATCTTTTCCTCCTCCTCAACCCCTAAGACAGTGTGGAGAGTGAGAGTCTGACCAAACAACTGACCTCAAGGGACTCCAGTGCGTACCGGCTGCATCTGAGTATTCCCTGGCTCTATACTTGTGACTTGTGAAAACAGGAAGATCTTGTCACCTACCTCAGTTCTCTGGGCTGAACTCAGAGTGCGGGATAGGTCTGGGTCTACTCCTGTTTGGACAGCCTTGTTAGAAAGATCTGGTATATGTTGTAGCAGGTTTTATCTTCAGCCATCACCATCCCTGGACAGTCATGTCTCTGAGCATCCCAACACAATATTAAGTGTCCATTTGCATGAGAGCTTTGGAGCCTACCCACCTAGCCTAGCTGTGGGGGCGAGTGGAAATGCATGGAGGTAAGGCAGCTTCGAGCAGTGGTAACATGGACGTCAGTGCTCCACTCTCCTCATACCCAGTTTGGGACAATGAGATTAGTGCCCTTCCACTTTTGTCATGCCAGCTTTCCAGCAGGACAGCCCTCCAGCTAGTCTGCTCAGAAATACCTAACTTTACTGTACCCTCTTTCTTGGTTGCCACCACTCTCTGCCTTCTTCTGGTAGGGCACTTCCTGGGACCATCCATCCCCAAGGGAATGCCTGCCCTGGATTCCTCATCTCAGGGTTCTGGGCTGCAGGAGCTCTTCTTCCCTGCAAATCTGGAAGAAGAAATTATGCCTGGGAAAACGAACTTTGAAACACATTCTCCCTTGAGTTCCTGCGGGTACAGAAAATTCTTTTCTATGTGGTCAGATTTTTTTTTTAAGTCACACAAGAAACCATTACTTGTTCCACACCAGGGCAGTGGGGTGGGTAAAGAAAAGACAGGACAAAAACCATAGCTCTTTCTGGATAGTATGTTTAAAGTCTCAAGGTCTGTAAACATATGTCTTGTACTAGGTTTTCCAGAGAGCAGAAGAGTCAAAAATTTACTGTCAATAAACAAAAACTATGGAGCACAGCATTGAAAACACATGGGTATCTTCTCATAAGTTACAGATTGATTATTCTATTCCGTGATTTTTTTGAATATCTGCTAAAGGCTAATTCTTTAAGTGATGAAATATGATAAGTCCAGATGGCAACACTCCATTATTAGTGTAGCATTTGTGCTCATATTTTTCTGTGGGAAAAAGTACTTCTATACACTGGAGACAACAGAGAACTATTGTATGACTTCTGTCAGGATTGGCCATAACATCGCAGGAGGACAGAAAGATCAAGTTTATTTACTAAACAATAGTAAATAAGAAATAAAACATTTCAGTGGGAAGCAGGTAGACCAAGCAACACACAGACAGTAGACAGAGATATGAAGGACAGCAGGTATCATACTACAGGTGTCTATTCTTCCTCTGTAAATGCTTGGCATCTAAGCATTGCTGCAGTTCCTTACTGCAGAAGAATGAGCTAGGGACATTTATCTCCTCTTCCTGCGTCCACCTGGGCTCTCAGAAAATGAAGTTTAAAACTATGTCTCCCTCAGAGTTCACTTCTCTGAGTGTTTTTTCTGTGTTTTTCTGTCCTGGGGTCAGGACCTGAGCTGAAGCAGAGAGAGGGAGAAAGGGAGGTAGAGGGAGAGAGGGAGAGAGGAGAGAAGGAGAGAGGAGGAGGGAGGGAGGGAGGAGGGAGGGAGGGAGAGAGAGAGAGAGAGAGAGAGAGAGAGAGAAATGGATCAATTTACAGCAGATTCTTTTCTGTGACAGGGGAGTATTAGAGCTGGGGAAAAGCTGTATCAAGATTAATACATGAAAGAAGCCACTTTGCAGAGGGGATTGGAAGCTTTTCCTTTACCCTTACATCGTCTAGGAGGGGGGAGGGGCAGGCTTGTCCATGAACTACAAAGCAAAGAGGCAAGGGGAGGGGGCAGTTTAAAAACACAAAACAAAATCAAACAAAAACCAAAACACTGAAAGGCCAGAGGCTTTGGGGCACATTCCTCAGCCAGTAAGTAGTCCACTTCCATTCTAGAGGGCATTCTCCTTCCTTAAGGAGATGTCTCTATTTCTAGTCCATGGCTAACTTAAAAGGCATGGCTTTTTCTCTATCTCTCCTGGTAGCTGCTGGGATTTCCACTTAACCTGCACTATCCTGTACTATTATTTTTCCCTCAGACTTTAATAAAACTTCCCTGAGCTTCCTTTTGAGCCCTTTCTCAATTATTTTATTAACGACTCTTAGAAGCCAAAGGGGAACCCCAGTGTCACATTGTGGGACAGTCAATTTCTGTATCTGAGGGGGTGGGTGGTAATTTGCATAAAAGTAATAGGTCACACCCAGTGACCTGGAGCCTCAGAAGCAGGACTGGATACTAAAATTCCAACATATATTACTGAATGGTGGGTGGGCATAGGGGTAGGGGCTAGAGGGTGGGAGGTGGAGGAGTGGGGTTCCCAGGAAATGGGAGTTGGAGAGCTGTGAAGCTGGGGTAGGGGCGGAGCTGATAGTAAAGGCTGATAGTGAGATACTGGGGTGGTGGCAGGAGCTTATTCTGCTGGGTCACAGGAGGAGACAAGGTAGAAGATGCAACTGAGGCACAGTGGAACTGAAATATTCATCTACTACAAAGCCCTCTTCAGAGGGCTACTTCAAGGGCTGCTGATTTTCTGGAACTTACTTAGAAGCTGCCTCGGATTCTAGAAGATTGGGATTTAGGTACCAGAAAAAGCTCAGAGTGGCAGGGGTGCATGATGGGAATTAGTGATTGGGAGAGCACACTCAACTAGCAGTACCTAGGAGATACAGATAGGGGGCGTGTTCTACCCAGCATCAGACCCTCGGCCAAGAATGTAGCACAGGTGTTTGCAGGTACCCTCCCACACAGCCAGAGGAGGTGAGTGTCACCTCTGTCTCCAGGGACAGAAAAGGAAACTGAGGGTCTGCAAAGACAAAGACAGCTTGTCCATGATCCCTGCTGTTAAGTAGAAAGGCTAGGGCACTGAGACTCAGGTAGGCTTCATTGAAAGTCCAATCTCTCCCACCTTGCTTTGTCATCAGCTCAGGGAGTCTGGGGAATGGACCCTGCAGAATGCCTCTGGGGAGACAAAGGCCCAGTGGCTTGGTGTGAGCCTGCTCACGAGCAAGGAGGAGAGGGAGTGGTAAGAGCCATGGAAGCTGGCACGGAATTTACCCTCCTTGTGCTAATCCTCTCTGGACACCAGTGTTAGCTCCATGTTGACACTGACAAATTAAGGTCCCGCTCAACACTTTTTCCAAGAGTAAACAGCAAATCCCACACGCTGTTTTAATCATTTTTTTCTCATCCAGGGCAGAATCCCTTAACTAAACATGTCTGTCCAGAGGGTGAGTTGTGGCTAGAACCTTTCCGAACAGACCTCACAGGTTCTCTTCAGTTTCAAAACTCCCTTTGACTAAATTCATTCCTAAGTAGTTTATTAGCCCTACAAATTGGATTGTGGTCTAAATTTCTTTTGGAGTAGCTGGTTGCCACTGTGTAGAAATGCTACTCATATTTTTCAGGTTGCCTTTTTTGTAAGCGGCAACTTTAGAACTCATTCGTTTGCTTTCCAAGTTTTTCTGGTGGAGTCTTTAGGGTCTTCTGCAGAACAGTGGTCACCTCCACTTTGTCTCTTTGAACTTTCTGGTTAGTAATGATTAAAAATTTAAAAGGCTGAATGAGTGGGTTTATTTACTTGCACTTTTGGTGGTGCTGAGGGTGGAACCCGGGGCCTTGTATACACTAAGCAAACATTCTACTTCTGAGATACGCACACGACTCCTAAATAATTACATTTTAGTATTCAACACAAAGAGAATGTAAGTGTGTAAAGGGACAGCTATATTGATCAGCCCGCTTTTTGATCATTCCATAACGTGTCACAACTATACAATGCCCCACAGATATATACACTTAATTACTATTTGTCGCTTAGGTTCTTGCACTTGCCTCTTGCCATCTGGTTATCTCTGATGTTAGTTGGTCTTTCTGCCTCTGACTAGAGCTTGTCCCTCCTGTGAGACTGTGAGTTTGTGATCTTCGGAGTGAAAGTGCTCCTGGCAGACCTGCTCTCTGCAGTCAGGTTTTGGGTCTGAGAGCTGGGTGTCCCACAGCCCCAGTTCTGGGCACAGATGGAGACCGGAAGGGTCCTGTCCCAGGCTGCCCTGTAGCTCCTGAGCCCTGCGCTTTCCTGGACAGTCTCTCTTTGGACAATCAGTAGAGAAGACTGTGGGGTCCTACCTGTGGGCTGTGGGCTTAGGAGGGAGACCAGCTCCTGTGTGCTCCTGGCAGACCAGCTCTCTCAATTGCTATTTGTCAATTTAAAAAAATTAACCTCTTTCCCTGAAAATGGCAATACCTCTTGCTTCTGAGGCCTAGGCTTGAAAGAATGTCCCATGAGGAGAGATCCGCTGTGACATCTTGTCCTTTCGCTTATAGGCATAGTAGATTTGCTGGAATGGATCTGGCTCCTGTTGTATGGCAGGAGACGCACTATTACAGGTTACACTAGATAGGTTATACTACCTTCCAAAGGGCATGGGGAAAGGAGAGGGTAAGACCGGAGATCCTAACCCTTACAGAACACCTACTGTGTGCTAGGAGACACAGGGTACTTGTTCCAAAACACTAAATATTTGATAACACACATTTTCCTACCTTCCATTTCGGTCTCTGTAGTACCATAATCCTGGTTTTTGTAAGCCTGATGGTTAGGTGGTACTACATTTGGACCCTTCCTCCTGGGATCACCAAGCTCAGGACCCTCCCTTGAAAGGACCAAGTAAGAAAGCAGAACATCTTTGCTAGGGAGAGATCTAACTTTATAATGTCAAGCAGAAAACATGGGAAGGGAGGGTAGAGGCTACATTAGAATTCACGCCTAGGATGTCCAGGGTAACATCTAACCATATATGGGTTTTCACATTTATGCTAGTTAAAACAAAGTAAAACAGACGAACAAAAACCCTGTTCCTCACTCACATTAGCTATGTAGCCATGTGTGGTCAGTGGCTACCATGGAGAGCACAGATAGACTTCGCACCAGACTTCTGTTGGGCTACAAGATGATAGATTTGGGGAGACAAGGCTGAGACCAAAAGTGAGCTTTGATAAATCCTTTAAAGTGGTGGGGGAACTGGAGGATGCAAAAGAAGCCATCTCTACCACCTGCTAGAACCCCAGCTATCCTGCCTCCCCCCACATAACTGGTTGATGTCATCTCAAAAGCAATTTGGGCCCAGAGGACCACATTTCGGGAAACCATCCTTCAGATATTAAAATAAAGAGCAGAAATACCTGAGAAGTCCTCGTGTTTGGAAACCTCTTCCCAAAGTTGTTTTCTCTTCCCAAAGAATAGAAGGGGAAATATAAGGTAGGAATAAGGCTACTCTTGTTAGGGACAAGAGTCCCTTCAGAGGTTCCTCCAGCTTCCAGCTTCTTCGAGAATGAAGCTCAGTCTATCTACACATTTGATTTGGCAAGTAGTTGAGGGTGGGGTAGAGCTACAACTTCCTCTACTGGTGCTGTATCATCCCCCAGGCCTCTGGAGGGAAGCTTTTTATTAAGAGTTGGTGACCCGACTTAGAAGAGGCAAATTTACGTGGGCTGGTGATCAAAGCCAGGTGAGACAAAAGTGAGCTGGGCCCATGGAAGCCTGTAGAGGTTGTGAATAGTGCTGGGAGATGGTGAGCAATCAGGGCAGGCAGTCAGAAGAGCACACCAGGAAGCCGAGCCCGGAATGGAAGCAGAGTCGCACATCTTCAGAAAGAACACAGGTTGTGTGGGAAGATGAGAAGCATGTCACCTAGGTTGGGGTGAGAACATTGAACACTGAGGAAACTAGCTACGGGAGTGAAATCAGAGGGAGATGATATGTGGGTGTTCCCTTCCATTATTCAATAACATTCAATCACATCTATTCCAGAGGCTTCTTCCACTGACAGTGGTTTCCTCTGCACCTTTGGGAAACAAGGTAAGGTCCTAGTAGAATCTTGAGGTTGGAACCAGCCCATTCTTCAACTTAGAAGCTAGTGAAGGAAGAAGGGAGAGTGGAGATGAACTTATATAGTATTGGGTTTCCCTGATCTGTAGACAATGTTAAACTCCTGAGCTAAAGGAGGGAGAAAAAATGTAGACAGCAGGTGAATGTGGCAATGGAGATCACAGCCCTTGGACTCAGATCTGTGAAGCATCATGTGGGGATGACAAAGGAGTGATGTCGGTGGTCTTCTTTGCCATTCCTGGAAGGCCTTCATCTGCAGAAGTCTTGGCTTGATGGACCAGCACAAGATCCTCTATTGACTTCCAGGATGGCCTGCTCTGTATGGAACCCACACCCTTTATTAAGACTTCCTAAAGGGCACTGGGCACTGGAATGAGGAAAAGGAGATGCCCACTACTGGATGGAATAGGCTAAGTAAGGGGAGAGATCCACCCCTCTAGGGAGCGCACATCCATTTTGCTGTCTTGAGAAGCCAGCTGGAAGGGTGCAGATGACAGCTTCCCAATTAAGATTTAAGTATGAAGTATCTTCCATAGGTTCATGTCTTTGAACACTTGGTTCCCAACTAGTAGTACTATTTTGGGAGGTTGTGGAAACTGTGGGAGGTGGAACCTAACTGGGAAATGTTAGTCAATGGGGGTTTGCCTTTCAGAGTTACACAAGGGCCCCAGTCCCCTAGTATTTGTCTATCTCTGCCTCCACCTCTCTAAATGATATAAGCTGACCCATCATTCTATGCCCTACCTTCCTCAATATGATGGTCTAAGCCCCTGAAACTGTCAGCTAATTGTTTCCCTCTGGTATTTGGTCACAGTAATGACAGCACTGACTAGTGTACAGCCTAGCACCATAGTGGAGGAAGATTCGTTTTTGGGCATCCCTCAAGATTCCTATGAAACTCCTGGTGTATCCAGGTTTAGACTATGAAAACACTCAGGAGAAGCATTCTCAATGATGTATCCTTTTGGCTGCTTGTGTTTTACAGCCCTCAGGCTCACACCCAGTAACTTGATGTACCACTGAGCAGTTCCCATAGCCCATTTATTTGTGGCTCCCATAGCCCACTCATTGTGGTTTTTGTCCTGGGTAATCCAGTTGCCAGGTACAGGCTGCTGGATGAGTTAGAAACCCCATTCTCAGTCTCACTTAATAAAAAGTTGCCTTAACAAGGGAAAGAATCATTTTCTCATGTGTGATACTTCACACACACACACACACACACACACACAGGGTGGAGGAGAGGGATGAGAGAGAGAGAGAGAGAGAGAGAGAGAGAGAGAGAGAGAGAGAGAGAGAGAGAGAACTATCTGTGGGGAAAGAGGAGCCACATTAAAGGGGGGAAAGTGGAGTCTCAACACTTATGAAGGGTACTTTTGAAACCTGACAAAGTATGCAGAGAAGTTTAATCCACTAAAGGGAGACAGCTTCCCAAAAATCATTTTGAGAATCTCCAGTATTGATTATTTACAGCTATTCTCCCCCTCCTGGCAGAGAAAAAGTGCTTGGCTTGGTTGATCATCCAGAACTTCCCATGTCAAGCAGGATAATTATCAAAAATTTGTCAGATATTTATAAACCACAAACAATCGCAGCCCTAGAAAATAATCCGCAGGCTTCTCCCTCTATTTGGGGCAGACTCAGTGAGTTCACAAAGGATACAGATTTCTTCAGACACAGGAAATCCTACTTCTAACACCTCAGCATTAGAGAAGACAGAATAACAAAGGGCTTCTAAGACACATGCGCTCTCTTAGGGATATTCACTGTTGACTAAAACTGTAAAGATGCTGGATTTGCCCACTGGCTGGGGAGGGGTATGCACATGCACGCATGCATATACCCCCCCCCCCACATACACACACAGTTGGAAGAAATAGAAAGGCTTTTTGAAGTGCAATCTCAGGGTTTAGGTATTCTAAACCAAAATGATCCAAGTGGGGAAGATCCAAGGCAGGTTCAGCAACTGAGTCAAAAAGGGCTGTCTTGTGTTCCACAAATCACACACAAAAGGGAAGTATTTTCAGGACAGAACAATAGAAACAAGTTCAGACAGCTAAGATATAAAAGTTTGCTCTGATTGGTGGGGTGGTCTTTGGTCTCACCTATATCCACAGACATGTTCCAACTTGGGCTGAAGACTACAGTCATTGTGTAGAAAGCAAACACCTGAAGTACAGTGCAATAGGCAGTGTGGGTTTGGATATGAATGATTATAGGCATGATTGGGTTCACAAGAGGACCTAAAGATACATGCTACTCTGTCCAAGACCCATGATTATGTCTAGTCAACTTCATGAAAATAACAGTCTTCTATAGCCCTATCCCTAGGACAGCCAGGGTGACAGGATAAGCTTACTGGGGCCCATTGGCAGAAGACAAGACTTCTCCGACATGGATTGGTGCACACTAGGCTCTGGTACTTTCAGATGGATTTGTGCCAGGCCTGGGATACCCTTCTTCATATCTGAAACCCCTAGGAGACTCTCCCACATGCTCTTGGGCCTCTTTCTGTGACCTGGCTGTGACATTCTCAACTAGCAGGAGAGAGGTGTACTCTGATACCTAACCGTAAGCAAGGAGACAGAGCTGAGAGGTTGGGGAATGGACAGCAACTTCCTCCAGTACAACCTCTAAGTCACCATGGTAACTTCCATGTGAGTTCCATGACCTCTCCACCATCTCACCCGTACACTCACTACTATCTACATCCTTCAGCTCTGCTTCTTCCAGGTGCTCTGAATCCCCACCCCCCATTACCCAACCCATACAGTTTCCTTATTGTGTCTGGAATTATACACATTACTCTTCCTAGGTCTTCTTTAGTGATTCCTTGTCCACTTTTAAAGACCTGGCAGCACCTTGGCATCCAAGAGTGCTCTGCTGAGTCCTCTCAACAGACAGAACAGACCATGGTTAGCACTTTAAATGTGTCAGGTTCCATCCATGGTCATTCTCCTCACAACATACTGACTTCCTGCTATCGCTCATCCACCCAGAAGGGCTCAGCCAAGTGCTACCAAACTTCTAGCTCAGGGCATGCTCCTGTATGTGCTAGTCCTTTAACTTCTTACAGTCTTGACTTGTGTATCCATCTGTTACTGCTTGACCCTTTCAGCAATTATTCTTACATCTCCAGATGTTCACCAAAAATTTCCTGAGCAAGTTAAGTTTGCTAGGTAATATGTAAAGTCAATGGGGATAAGAGGATCTGCCCTGAATTGAGCAAGCAATGACTGTAGAACTCATGTTGCTCAGTGAGCCAAGTGTGATGGAAAGGGCTCCCCTCACAAGGCATATTCGTAGTCTCCAGTGGGTCGGGGTGCTCCTTGACATTGCAGCTGTATCAACAGACTTTCTCCGGCCATACAGAAAGACCTCCCCCCCTTCCTACCTACCTGCCTCTACCCTGTGCTACACACATGTGGAACACAGGTGGCAAGTTCAAGGTTAATGCATCAGAGTCTGCTCTTAAGATTAGGATCCTTGGAAGGAGCCTGTGAAGATCTTGGCAGCTTGCTGGAGATTAAATATTAGTTACTTTTCTGTTGTGATAAAAGACCATGGCTGAAGGTAAATTAATGAAGAGAGAGTTGATTTGGGCTTATGATTTCTCAAAGAGAATTCATAATGGCAGCAGGTGTCCAGAGCAGGAAGTTGAGAGGTTACACCTTTAACCACAGACAGGAAGCAGAGAGAATGAGTGAACTCTCAAAGTCCACCTCCATTGATGCACTTCCTCTCACAAGGCTCCACTATGGCTCCTAACCATGCCACCAACTACAGGGTCCATGTGTTCATATATGTGGTGAGCCCAAGGGGGCATATTTCTCATTCAAACATCCACAAGCTATGCGGGTAGATAATTCTTCTACTCTGCATTGTAGAGCAGGGTCTTGAAAGAATGGGCACTGACCTGGATTTCTGGATTTCTTGCCTAAATTCTAAAGCTCAGGGCCCAGGACAGGGGCAAAAAGAAGCATTCTTTATTAGGGACTACAAAGTGTTAGTGTGTGGACTCATGTGTATTCTTGTAAGGATGTGTCTACTATAATTGATTGTGTTGAGCACTTTGTTTCCATGCCAGACTAGAACTAGTGACACGGGTAACAGGAATCTTTCTGAGTGACTTGCCTGGCCTTGGGAAGGGCAAGGGAAATTGAGGCCCCTTGGCTTTCATCTGGGAAGGTAGAGTCAGAGAGAGGGCCATGCCATATGCAGCTAGCAGCACTGTTGCAGGAGGAAGAAAACCCTTGCTGCTTGGACCAAGACCAGGAATCTCATATCTCACATGTCAAAGCAGCAGGCTTCTGTTAGCTGCTGGGGAAGTCTGGATCCCACTCAATGCCTGGGATGCCTCAGCCCTGTGACAGTGGAGCCTCTGTGGTGCCGAAGATGGCATCCACATTAATTGCTCAGTGCACGAGTCTCTGGAAGGGCAGGGAGGACGGCCAGCTTTCCAGGATTCTTACTTATTTGGTGTTTTTTAGAGACAGTTTTTACTGAAAGAAAACATTCCATGCTTTTTGTCCTCAGATAGGAGTGTGGAAGAAAAAGAGTTGAAGAGTTGATTGCTTTTCCCTGAAAGGGGATTAGCTCAAGTGAGTCGAGGGTCTAGAGAAGTGAACCATCTTGTCAGAAACCACGGGCAAAATAAAGACTTCAGAGTCTCACACCGGTGCCTGATATGAATCCAGAGCCCAGCAGATGCCTACAGATTACCTGTAGGGATAGATAGAAAATGAGTTGCAAGGTTCTCTTTCTTGGACCATTGTGGGCTTGTGACTAAAACGGATACAACAGAAATGGTACAGTGTGGCTCCTGAGGCCAAGTTCTGAAGATCCGAAAGCTTCGTCCTTGCTTGCCTCAGTCATTCCCATGCTAGAGTCCCGGCTTCCATGTGGAATCCCAACTTTCAGAGGCAACTCCACTGCAAAGAACACACGAGGATGAAGGAGCATGGGCTGATGGTCCTAGAGGAGTCCAGTAACGCTCAGTTCCCAGACCCGAGTATGAAGAAACCCTTTGGAAATGTACCATGTAGCCCCAGCCACCCAAGTTAACCCATGCCAGTCACATAAGAAGGATTCTCTCCATGCTCTTTCTGAATGGTTGATACCGAGAGCCCAATAACAATGGATGAGAACAGGGTTCACTAAGTTTAGGGAGTTTATTTCATAGCAACAAATAAAAAGAAGATGGCAGTAAGAATGTTTTGAGGCAGTAACATGTATGGTCTAGATTTTGGCTGGAGTTTTCTTATTCTAAAGCTGTTTCCTTAGATAGATCTTTACACACACACACACACACACACACACACACACACACACACACACACACCAAAACAAACAAACAAACAAACAAACAAACAACCCAAAAATCTCTCCAAATGGGAACAAGGTGAAACAAAGCCCTTAGCCCTTAGATCCACTGCCTTTAGACGATGATGCAGGACAATGGTGTGAGCTACAAAAGCAGAAGGCGGCACAAGCTATAGTTGATGACCAATTAAGGGCTAGGCAGTGGGTGTCATCACATTGAATCTGATGACTGAGCAAATCCTCTGTCCCTGCTATGTGCCAAGAATGAGTGTGAACATGAAGCTAGGTACTAAACAAAGTCCTGTTCTTATTGGGCTTATGTTCCCATAGGGAAGCTGACAGACAATACATAGAAGAAAATAAAGTATAGTAAGGGGGAAAATTATGACACATGGTCCACTGGTTGCAAAATGGCTCCACCTTTCCCTCAAATGGCGCCGTGTGAGCATAGGCTGGATCAGGTTAGTCAGCAGAAAATGTGACTTGAAAGTTCACTCTTGGGCACTAAAAAAAAAAAAAAAAAAAGACAACAGACAGATGTCTGCCAGCCGGCACACTTGGAGATGATCTGTTACCAGGTAGGTGGGCAGGAATGGAGCCTCTGTGGGCATTTTTGCTGTCTACCTACCTCTATCCTTCAAGCCCTGCAGGCAAAAGGCACAAGAGGGGCTACTTACACAGAGCACGTGGAGTACCACCGCTCCTTGTCGTCGGTCTTCATTGGAGAAGATGTCCCTGGGGAATTCATGCAGGGCTAGAGAACAGAGAGAGAACCAGCTCAGTACAGATGACCTTTTCAGTACAGCTGATCTAGGACAGTGCCACTAACCCTGACTTTAGAGTCCTAATGATTCCAGGCCTATGAACTTGCATAAGAACAAAACAAAAATTAAAAGACTTCAGGTTCACAGTTCATGAGCCTCTAACTAGAATTTAGCATTTCCTTCAAACAAGAAGTGACAAACTATGGTAGTGTGAGCATGACCTCAGCCCCAGCTGCCAATGCAAATTTTCATCTCAAGTTGTCCCTTGATATCCATGAGAGATTGAATCTGGGATTCCTAGGACACCATATGGGCATGTTCAAGCCTCTTGTGGAAAATGGCATGGCATTTGCATATTGTGACTCATAACTTCTCCTACAAAATGGCATGTAAATAGTTATTATGCAGCATTGTTTAGGGAATGATAAAGTCTGCACACAGGAACAATTAAAAATATTTCAACGGTGGTTGGTTGATCTGTGGTACAGAATACATGGATGTGGAGGGTGCGTTCCATCCCACTCCACTCTATTGATGCAGCTCTCCCACATCACTTTAGTGCTATGATAGTCTGTAGGACATCACTTGTGACCTTGAGTTCAAATACAGAAGCTGAGTGTGGTGGCAGACACCTTTAATCATCTCAGAGAATTCAGCAGATGTCTTGAGTTCGAGGTTAGCCTGATCTACATAGTGAGTTCTAGGCCAGCTAGGGCTGCATAAGGGAACACATATAAATAATACAAGACAAAACAAGCAATAAAACAAAACAGACCAAACCGAAAGTTAAATGAAGAAGCACAGAGCTAGTATTACGAACTATTTTCTAATATTCTAAATATATTTTCATTCAATGTGACTGGTTTTTATTTGTAATCTTACAGGCTTTGTCACAGGCAGTTTTAGTGAAAAGTGCTATTCTGAGCAGGGTAAGCAGGCTTCACCTCATAGGCTGGTGAAAGGGCTACTCTAAGCTGCCATTCACTGTCTCATTTCCCTCTCATACTTCTACTGGCTTGGGGCACTCCAGCACCTCCATCGTGTTCCAGAACTCTGCTCTTCTTTCTGACCCGACCTCCATTTGCCATGAGACTGTAATTCAGGAAGCAGCAGACACCCTGCTTGCCTTCATCCAGCCTCTGGTAGACATTGCCAGCTAATGAAAGCATCTCCCTTGGAGCTTGGTGATGTCTCCTACTGTTTCTCTAGTGGGCAGTCAAGGTAATCATCACCAGAGGGTGGGGACTGTATACCAGGTATCATGAACACAGGCTTGCCGCTTATCTTGTTTTGAGTTCTCTCCAAAGTAGAGTTAGAGACAAGGATTTAGGGGTGTGCAGTTTTTCCAGGATATGGCTGTGGTGTACATGGTGAATGAAGAAGTGGATGAGACAGGGAGGTAGAGTAATCCAAGATGACCAAGGCAGATGCAAGGGCCCAGTCTTGCAGGGCAACCCTGAAACTCTCACAGAAATTACCTCAGGATCATGGCTTACTAGGGAGGGGATTTGTCCTAGATACAAGCCATTGACTACTTCTTATAAATACTTAGTTTTCTATTTCCAAGGTAGCACTGGATCAAGGCAGCCTGTGGTCATGGGTCAGAAGTATAAGCGCTTCCTTCATATATCATGGGTCATTTGTGCCAGTGAGTACCTCTGTACACATCTGTAAAGCTCATCTTCTAAAGTACGGCAAGGGGAAAGAGTTAAAAGTACTGATTACTTATTTGAAATCTGTCCATTCTCTCATTATCTTCCTTATAGTATCTATATAGATATAATATATGAGATATTAATTAGCTTGGAAATATCAATCATTTCATGATGCATATCAAGCCTCCCACTAGCAGTGGTGCAAAAGGTTCACACATACAATAGAAGCTATTCTTTGAAATTTGAGTGTTGGTTAGGGCCTGGGCTATCAATATGTGGAAAAGGACTCTCCAGGAGGCCTAACTACAGGGGAATGTCGGTGTCCTGAGCATGTCTAAGTGGGCTGGGTCAAGTTGGGACTGTGGCAAGCTAAGTGTACTAAATATACAACCAAAGATGGGTTACTGGATCAAAACCTCAGTGTATGTTAAGGCGTACATATGTGTGTGTGTGTGTGTGTGTGTGTGTGTGTGTGTGTGTGTGTGTGTGTGTGTGTGTAGAAGAGATGATCAAGGTATTTTTTAGCTCAAACACATATAACTAACTTAATGCGTCAATAAACAAACTCATAATTTTTTATATATTTGTGTATGTCAATGATATCTCAGTGAAGTTAGTTTTGTTTTGTTTTGCTTTTTGCTAGGTTTGTCTGTTAAGTTGCTAGTTAATCACATGTGTCACTTGTAGCCTATCCTTAGGATGATGAAATGAGAGGTTAGGAATGACAGGAATCTCCTGGACACTTCAAATATGTTTCTGTAAGGACACCCTTTTAAACATGCCACACTGAACTCTCCTGATTAATGATAAACAAGAGGGACCTTGGAAGATTTCACCTTGTAGACCACAGTGAAGCGACAATGAAGAAATGACAACGAAAGGACAAAAGTTCACAAAATAAGCTGAAAGTTGATATCAAGTCCTGGGCTCTTCAATGCCACCAACTATTTTATTGAACAGTCTCAACTCCAGTACTTCTTTTCTCTCGGCCTAATACCTCTGGTTTGCAGAACCTTTGCTGGTTGGGGTACTATGAAGGAAGCTCTCCAGAGTTCCTAGGGGGAAACTATTTGCTTTGATACCTCTCTGCCAATGACAGTGTCTGCATGGAGGATTTCCGAT
Source organism: Rattus rattus (assembly GCF_011064425.1). NCBI lineage: Eukaryota > Metazoa > Chordata > Mammalia > Rodentia > Muridae > Rattus > Rattus rattus. The sequence continues at coordinate 125,070,714 of NC_046158.1, read as the reverse complement.
GTCATCTTCAGTTCTGACCTTTGATCTTTTTTGAGCTTTCCCAAGGTAGAGGGAGTTGAGTTTCAAAAATTACCCCCTAGCTTCCACTTTTCCCTACCTTCCCCTAAAATTATAATAAGTATGAGTCATAAACTATGAGGAAAGTCCCTTTATGTCCACTATCCAAAGTCAGGAGATTGGGAAGGGAAATGGAGAGGGAAAGCTCTTCAAAGATATCTTGTCCCATGTCTTTAGGCACACTGACCGACTCTTCCTGTTTTCTGCTTGCCCAGACCTGGGGCTCCATTTTTTGGCTCTGAAGAGACGACAATCACTGTTCATACCATCACAGCTTCTCCTGAGGCTTCTGGTGCCTTTCCTAGGCTTCTTTTACTTTGTGTAAAGTTTTTAGCAGCTGGGGTTTGTGTTAGATTAGCTAGTGATAAACCCAAATGAGCCAAGACCATGGCTCTGGGGACAGGAGGGAAGAAAAAAGGCATGTGAGGATGAGGGCGGTACACATCTATTATTACCTATCATCTCACCATACCCATACCATCCCTTTTTATTTCCACAAAAGCCATTAATTGCATTCTGTATGTAAGAAAGTTAAGGGATGAAAACATACAGTTGCATATATGGAAACTCTCAGCTATAAGTCTTCAGATCAGGGCCATACCCTAGTTAATTTAGAGCCAAAATATCCCCACCTGAGAGTAGAACAGAGGTGGTGAGGGTCATTTTGTCATAAATGTGCAGCAACTATTTGTTTCCTTACCTCTCTGCCCAGAATAAAGAATATGGCTTTAAAGAAGAGCAGGCTTAGGGTAGCAGGCAGAGGGGGTTACGGCTGCAGAGGAGACACCATGGAAAAGGAAGACATAGGTGTGAATTTGTATGTGACATGTGTCCACACCAGCATCAGCTTGTCCGTATAACTTCACTACCACATGGATATGGGAAGAGAGCAGAGTGGGAAAGTTTCATCAAGGGCTTCCGTGTCATTAAGATAGAACTTTGGTTTTTGAATAGTGAGCATTTTGATCTTATGTCTCCTTGAAAGTCAGCCAATAGCTACAGGTGAGTAAAAGTTCAGTGAAAATAAGTATCTCCCAGTGCTTTGCTTAGAATGCTGGAAGATTATACTAGTGATCTCCATGCATAGCCAACACATTTTCAGGCCTGCCTGAAAATCCTGGGTGAAACCAGGCTGGAGACTATATTCCGAGTGGAGAAGAACCCAAAGACATGATTACATATTAGCAAAGTCCTGAAGGGAAACCCAGGTCCCGGACATGCATGACAGAACGGAGATGTAAATACAGAAATGAGTTCAATGTCTTCGTTCTTTTCACATGCATAGGTCCTCTACTTTCTCTACTAGGAGTTGGTATCATGGTAGTATTCTGAGCCCGATCTCGGATCTATTACTAGTTATGAGCTCCTAGCCCTTGGTTAAAGATGTCTTTCCCTAATTGGTCATGAGAAAATGTATGAAAATTCTCTGTGAAGTGGTAGTTGGCATCATGCTATCACAACAAACACCAGAGTCTGGGAGCAGGGCAACTTGCTAGTGGTGGAACTTCTTTAATCAAACGATGTCATTTTCCCATGGTGAGATGAAGTAGGGGGTGTGATGTGAGAAGGGTGAGGAATGCAGAAGTGAGTCAATCAAATGCTTTCAAAGTAACTTGTTTTAAGATCAACCATAAGAAAATCTTTTTTTTTTTTTTTTTTTTTTTTTGGTAGCAGTAGTGTAAAAAGAACAACTAGGTTAGATATTCAACTAGGATGCTTTACTTGACATCAATCACATATAAACTGACCAGGTTTTTTTTTTATAGCCTGTGGTGATTTGAATAGGAATGGCCTCCAGAGACTCCTGTTTGAATGACTGCCCTATGGGGAATGGTACTATTAGGAGTTATGGCCTTGTTGGAATGGATGTATCTTTGTTGGAGCATGGGCATCACTATGGAGAGGGCTTTGAGATAGCATATGCTCAAGGTATGACCAGTGTGGCTCATTATCATTTCCTTTTGCTTGCAGATCCAGATGTAGAATTCTCAGATACATCTCTAGCACCATGTCTCCTGCAACCGCCATGGTTCCCACCACGATGACTAAACCTCTGAACTGTAATCGAGTTAAATGCATTCCTTTATAAGAGCTGCTGTGGTCACAGTGTTTCTTCGCAGCAATAGAAACCCTAACTATGACATAGCTCTTCTCTGCAAACACACTTTGGGCTAATAAGGACATTATGATGGTGGTCTCAAGATTACTCTTGTATCTCTTACAAAGAATGAGAGCTTGCATTCTACCATTTCAGCTACCAACCGTTCACGATCAAGTAGAACATGCTTGAGTTGCCAACTGTGGAGTCAGTGGAGACAGGGGCTCAGAGGCTGTTCACTGCTTAGCATTATCCCAAGGCACTAATTACTCAAAAATCTTGACTAACCTTGTTCTGGTCAAGGTAATCATTTTCCAAGGTCAAAAAGAAAGCCTTAGTCAGAGCCACAGATGGTATATACAAAAGTCGTCTGCCTATTGGTGTCACCCTTCCCAGTGCCTGCTGCAGTCTGTGACGAAAGAATATCATAGACTACATGACTCAAATGAGAGATGTTTGCTTCTCCTAGTTCTGGAGGATAGAATCCTATATTGAGGAGCCAACATGGTCAACTGTTCATGAGGCATCTTTCCGGAGTATAGAAATTCACCTCTGACTGTATCTTTGCACACAAGAGTGGAGTGAGCATGGGTCTCTTCTTAGTTCCTTATTTATCTGTATATGCTAGAAACACACTCTCTTGAACTAGATCCCAGTCCTTGGCTTTAGGATAGGAGTTGCTATGAAGCTGAGCCTGGCTTTGAACACACTATGTAGTCAGAGTTGGCCTTAAATTTGTTTGTTCTCCTCCCTTAGCCTTCCTTGTAAGATTACAAACATGAACCACAATGCCAGGATCTTTTCCTCTTCATATTGGCCATCAATCCCATCCAGAATGTTCTATTTTATGACTCGTCTTAACTATCTTCCAAAAGTTTCACCTCTGAATAGCATCACACTGGTAAAACATTTAATATATAAATCTGGAAGGGGAATACAAACATTTAACATACAGTCTATGGCATATCCTACAGTCCCTTTGCATAAGAACTAGAAAAGAGGGTTTTCAATGTATCCAAAATGATACAAAGGTATAGACACTTAGAGCCAAGTATTTATATATACATATTGACTTTGACCCACAATAATAAAGCATGGAGGACAGAAGACAGAAGAGAAAATCTCTGAGCTTAAAGTCAAATTAAACTGCTGTTGAAATTTCCTTTTGACTCTAGTACACTGTGGTCCACTAGGACTTCTTACACAGCCATCTAGAGTTCAACGAGCTCTTATATTAAACATTTGATTCCACCATGCCAGAAGCTGCCTGGACTCATTTGCAAATGGCACTGTCAGATGTCCATGGCTGCACAACTGAGCAAGAAAAAAACAATTTTCATCAAAGGACCATCACTCTGGTTTTTTTTTTTTTTTTGAGGGGGGCCATTATTCTTTGTCTCTGCCTACTGACCAGTGGGATGGTGGCCTCTGAGGGATCTCTACATGACTCCCTCTGGTCCTATTACCTAGTATGATATAGAGATCAGAGCAGATGCATAGCTTCAGTGAGGCAGACAAAGAACTCAGAAGAGAGAAGCTGTTGGTCATAGTGTAGGGAAAGAGTAGGTTAGCATTACCTCACTGGACAAATGGTTCAGGGAAGAATAGACAACAGCAGCTAAGCACCTTCCACAGACATGAGGCAAACTCTCCATGTGGACAACACTCTGGGGCCTTGCATATATGAGTGTGGGAAATGGTGTTTCCAGAATATCTAGAGTTTTCCACAAGGAGCACATGAAAGCAGAGGGGTACACTCAGCTGGAAGGCTCTGCTGGTAGTCCTTGGCCTCAATTCCCTCATTTGTAAATAGGAGACAAGACAGTGTAGACCCTCCAGGACCCTCTGCAACCCCTGGGAGTAGATGTCTGGGCTAGTCATCATGTGAAGGGTGTGTTTCTCACGCCAAATGCTCAAGAACAGGGACCATTTTTGTGGATAGAGATAGGCTGCTCATTGCCTGACAGAGCATGACAGACAGCTACGGAGTTTCTAAGCATCCACAGAATGGAATAGAGACCAGAGTTCAGTCCCAACCATGCTTCATAGAGCCAGCTCTCCCCTTCACTAGGAAGAGGGAACATCAGCGTCATCTAATCTCTGTGATGAGTATAAGCAATGTATGTGAATACCTACCATTAAGCTTCCTGGGTTTATCTAGCCTATTCTTTTTTTTTTTTTTTTTTTTCCGGAGCTGAGGACCGAACCCAGGGCCTTGCGCTTGCTAGGCAAGCCCTCTACCACTGAGCTAAATCCCCAACCCCTCTAGCCTATTCTCAATACAAGGATAACACACATTGCTGGTGTGTCATGAGGCAGAGGGTGCATTCAACTTGGCATTGGTATGGAAATCCACCTATTACTAATTCCAGCTTGCCTTTTTCCAAGCTTGTTCATCCTTGTTTCCAAGAATGAAGGTTGGTCCATGAGAGGCGCGCATATGATTCCTATGTTCTGACTGTGGGAGACCTCATGGCCCATGAGACAGGCTGATAGTTTCGCCCAGGTGAGAGCTTCCCCCTACATAGCTTCTGACGACTTCCGCTCCTCTCTTTCTTCCCTGCAATTTTCTTTCCAGTATATTCTGCCAGTCTGGGGACCAGCAACAGCATAAATGCTGTTCCCATGGAAACCACAGGGCCCTGAATGGAGTGAATCCCTCTTTCCATGGCAACAGCAATCAGTGTCCTTCTGTCTGTCTCCTGGCTGCATTCATTCTCAGGCCTAAGAGTGATAAATCTAAATGGAGGGGTACAAAGAGAGAGAAAGTCTTTTGTTTTGTTTGAAAGAAAAAAATCTTAGTTTGGACATGAACACGATCTTTAGACAACCTTGTCATATTCTGATCAAGATACAGCTTAGGATAGACATGGACCCCAGGTTATGTTTGAATCCAATGTTTCATCTAAGAGCTTGTTGCACTCTACTGGGGGAGAAGAAACTCATATATACACTCGCTTGCAAGCTACTCAGTATGTTCTAGTGATGTGGCTTTGGTGGGTTGTCACCTATGTTCAGATAGAGCTTTGTGGTGATGCCCAAGTGACATTCATGTTCCTCTAAGGAACCCCAATAACCTCATTGGTTTATCGGGCTTGTTTTGGACACAACTGTTTATTTGGTCTGTTGTCATCTTCTCTTCCTGGGCAGGTGGACAGAAATAGACTTTCTAGGCAGTCCCACAAGAGGGCAAATAGAATCATGGCTTCTGTGTTCTAAACACCAGACTCTTGTGAACAGTCTTCTCATGACAAAACACCAAGTGCAAACCCATTGATTACCCACCAATGTAGGGTCCGAATGCCACCTGGGTCTTTCATGCAGTGATGGGTGACTTTACATTACTGTTTCCAGAGACTTGTCTATCTTAATGTTGCCCTTCCTTACCCCAGTAAAACCTACGACTCCCACTTTTCTTGGCTGGAACATTCTGGACTCTGCCAGGTGTGGTATTTACTTGGCTTTTCACAAAGCCTTCTTTGACTCTTTCTGTAGCCCCATTGTGCCATGGCAGCATCCATTAAATGATTTTCCAGCCACATTGTATTTCTTGCTTATAAATGTATACCTTCGCTTCAGGGACACTGTGAGCTTCCTGAGGACAGGAACCCTGCCATTTCTCATTCTATTGCCAACACCCACCAGGCAAGGATCCATGGAAATGAACTAAATGTCAAGTGGATATAAGTGGGAATAAACAGAGGCCCCTTTCCCAGGAGGCGGCTTTTGTATAAACACAGGACAGAATTACTAACTGGGAACTGTTGGAAGGGACATTTCAGTAAAACTCTCAACAACTCCATCCCAACCCCACTGCCCATTAGAACTGTTCATAAATATCCCTTTTCTTTCTGTTCCAGAGACTTGGAAGGGGGCCTTTCTACAATCCCTTCAAGGGTGGGCATGACCGGGGAAACTAGTCTGGCTAGTGAAATAGGAGCATACTTCCAGTTGTTGGTGGCTTTGAAAGTCAGTGCTCAGCTCACCAGCTTGCATTGTCTTGGTGATCCTGAAAGCACAGCAGGATGAATCTTCTATTCAGCTGGATCTGCTTGTGACATTTCAGAGTCCCCATTCTCCTCATGCACACATTTTGTCTAAGCAGCATGCTTATAAGTAACAACTTGTTTTTCATCCTCACTGAGATTTTGGAGCTCCTCATTACCCAGAATATCCTAACCTGTTGTGAGTAGTGCAGAGTTAATAAGGTACTCAGCATCCTGTGACTTTTTTTTTCCTAGGTAAGATCTTGGCTGGCAGAAAGATTTGGCTGTTTTTTTGTCTTCTTCACTAGAGTGGGGAAGGTGGTTAGATTATAGACTATTTATTCTTCTTAGTCTCCCCAGTGCTTAGCAAATTCACTTTAGCAAATCAACACAGTGCTTATAAACAAGAGTTCCCGAACAAAATAATTCATGAGAGAACCTCTGTGAAAGGACCTGCAGGCTGAACATCCTTTATCTGAAGTGCCAGGGAGCCACAAAGCCACAGTTTAGGGTTTTGGAATACTCGCCTATGTACAATGAGATAGCTTGGTGTTAGAACCAAATCAGAACACAAAATTCACTTAACACTTCATAAGCATCTCAGACATACATCACGGAACAATTTTTTGAGGTTATTCAGCCTATTTATTTGCAGTAAATTTTTGTATAATTTTATGAGAACAGCACTCTGTGCAGACCTTGACCCTGAACTTGCTTGCTAAGACTGACATTAAGAGTCACAGAACAAGTTTTATAAAGTACCCTAAACCTGTGTGTGAAAACCAAGATTTATAGTGGGAAATTTTCCATGTCGTGTTATCGCTGAAAAGCTTTTGGGTTTGTTGCTTGGATTTGGTGTGCTCAACCTGTCTATGCACAAATTCATTTTCTGAATGTTTAGTCTCTGTGGGTGTATTAGAGACAGTTGGATGTATTTTGTTTTGATGTGTGTGCGTGCGTGTGTGTGTGTGTGTGTGTGTGTGTGTGTGTGTGTGTGTACACTTGTATGCATATAGAGCCCAGAGAATAGCTTTAGGTGTTATTTTTCAGAGATCAGCTATATTTATTTTGTTTTGTTCGTTGGTTGGTTGGTTCACTTGTCTTGAGACTGAACCTCTTGCTGACATGAAACTTATCAAGTAAGCTATGCTGGTTTGACAGTGAGACCCAGGGATCACCTGTTTGTCTCTCCAAAGCTGGGGTTTCAAGTACGCACTACTACACCCAGATTTTTTTATGTGGGTTTTGGGGAGTCTAGCTTAAGCCCTTGTGTTTGCAGGGTTTTCCACTGAATGAACCCATCCATTATGACTCTCTTTTTTATTCTCAGGTTAAGCAAGCTCCAGGAATGAGCACAGGAGGGAGAGATTCCAGCAAAGCATGATACTGGATATCTAGGGGGCTACAGCTTATTCTGAGGTCTTAGGAATTTGTGTTTGGTTCTAATAACCATGACTTATTTGCTTTTATTAAGACATTGTTGCCATGTAAATGTGTATCAAGTTAGCATCCTAAAGAAATTCAGTTTCAAAGAAGCAAAGGATTCAAGGTCCTCCTCATTGATGCTGGGTGGAGACATGGCCAAACTGAAAGAGTGTGCCCAAGTCTTGAATTCATCCTTGGTTATTGTAGTATCCTGAATTTAAGGACCAAATGAACCTTCAAACATCTATATCAAACAGATTATATTGATGTATGTATGTATGTATGTATGTATGTATATATGTATGTATCTATCATCTGTCTGTCTGTCTGTCTGTCTGTCTGTCATACGCAACTACATCTATTTAGTCCTCATCCTTGAATCACATCACTAGCTGCAGGCTGGGAAACCTTTGGTCATTATTTTCATGGTGCTGAAGTTGACTTAACACTTATAACAAGTTGGTTTCCACTTCAGAGTTCTTCTCATGTCCACATTGGTAAGAGATTTGACATAATCATCCCACAAGCTTTTCTCCTGGAAGGGAACAGACATTCTTTGGACCTGAAGAACCTTGATCATTCATTACATAGATGTTTGGCCTGGCAGAGCAATGAAATATAATTTGATGAAGAAGAAATGTATTTTTTTATAAATAATATAAAAAAAAAAACATGGCATTAGTGCTGCCGGTATCTCTGACACAGTGGCTACTGTAGAAAATATGGTGATCTCATGAGTAATTTGCTGTTAGAAGGCCACAAACATGGTAGCAGAAAGGAGGCCTATTTGCAGGTGACAGCTTGCATTTTGTTGATTGTGAAGGACTGTCAAGTTTGTGTCTGTAAGAATTCTCATTAAAGGAAATAAAATATTAAAGGTAAGCACGGCTGTAAAATTCAGAACTGTGTGCCTTTCTTGGATTTCTTTGTTCCTCAAGACATTCTTTGGTGCCAATGTCAGAGACGATGTTTAAATGGATGATCCCGGGGTCCAGTCCGAGTTCTGTGTCCTTGCTGTTCTAACGTGATCTAGAGACACTCAGACCAAGAATTTGATGTACCCATAAACCTGCTTAATGATTCTTTAAAAAGGTCCACTATGGTTAGAAGCTGCCTAGTCCCTCAGCACGGCTGAAAGGAGGAAGTTGATTCCTTTTTTTTTTTTTTAGAAAAGCATGTTTAAAATAGTTCTTTTAGAATTCAATACTACTCTGCAGGAATCCACATTTAACATTTTCCCTCTTTAAGCATTTGATTTATAAAAGATGAAGTGCGTATGTTAAGTGACTGGAGGTTTTCAAAACCAGTGACATTTTTAAATGTTAAATCGCCAAATCTCAGAGCTAAGAGTAACCTTTAGTGTTCTATCAGTCTACAGATGGGAAAGTAAGAACCAAAAAATTTGGTGGGAAGCAGAGTAAAGGTTTCTCTTTGTCTCCTTTCAAAGCCTGCTCTTTTTGTTTCTCCACACTGTCTCAGGGACAGAAAACAAAGCTCAGTTATAACCATCAGTTGACTAGCAGTGACTGGCTGAACATGTGTGCTAGATCCAGTGCATTTACACTATCTCCATGGTTATGAGAATGGAAATGAGGACATGCATGCTCTCTCACACTGAAGGCGTGTAGACAGAGCCCTGAACTACAGGGATGACTGGCATTAGTCCCGATAACAGTGATCTCTGGCACTTCTTTGGCTCTGCACGTTTAGAAATAACAGACTACTTAATAGGAGAGAAAAGCCAAAAGGTGTTTTGATGTGATCCCTAGAGACACCAAGTATAGTCAAGTATATGGAATAGGTTATCACTACCCATAAATAGTTGCTCGAAATTTATAATAAAGGAAATGTCTAAGAAAACTTATATTTGGTTAGAGGAAGACAAAATATCAGTGAATTAAGTTGTATTTACACCTTAATTTTGTACTTGGCATCATATGGCCTGGTCCTTCCTGGTAAAATTTAGTTGCTTCCCACGGGAGATCATCTTCCCCCTTTAATCAGCTACAACATATCTCTTGATCACTTGCATACATCTGGGGACAAAAACATTCAAGAATCTACTAGTCACATGTAGTACTCATCTTAGAACAGATTTGAATTCAAGTGTTTGTTTTTTTTTCTTCTCTTAGATAAGTAAGCTTCTGTGTTCAAAGTCTACATTGCAAATACCATAGGTCTATCTGTCGGGAAACACCTATCAATCAATATGATTGATACTAAGAGAAGATAGTAATTAACAAAACTACCAAGAGTAGGAACCAGTGACAAAAGAAATGCTTTTGGGAAGGCCTTGTCTAGTCACAGCATGGGGTAGACAAGATCAAAAAAGAATCAATCTACTTGATGGGTGGTACTTGATGGGTGGTACTTGATGGGTGACTAGTATGTTTTGGCTGTATGTGTGACTTCAGAAGTAATGTATTGAGGAGATTTTGGGTTCTGTTATCTTCTTCTCCTGAAGAGTGAAGAATTTTGTTCTAACAGGTAGGTGGATGAGTGGAGGTCTGGCTCTTCTGGTAGTTTTTGGATTATAGGCTTGGCTGGGATTTTTAGAGGGTCATATCTAATTCTAGTGCAGATGTTATTCTAACAAGCCTGCTCTGATTATGCTCTTGGTCACTGTGAGATTTTGAAGGAAAGTTTAAGTCTTCGATTTGAGACCTTATTACTTCTGTCTGCCCAGGCAATTAGTCTTTCAAATGCTGCTTCTTTTAACTTCCCCTGACTGCTTGGAACTTCTACAAGATGCTTGGAAATTCCCTAGCAGTTCAGGGGTCCATGCACAAGGACCGGAGAATATGCTTATTCTAGAACTCTCTCTGTGACTTTTCTGACATTTCCCTTAGCTGACAACAGTTGTAGGAACTCCAGACTACAATCTCTGATGTCCTGACTCAGTAAGATAACTGCTTTCTGCTTGAGTTTGGTACCTCGCACACCCCACATAGTGGGGAACCTCCTAAGGGGAAAAGCCGACTGATACTCCAACCTGACATGACTTCCTGCTTTTAGGCTTCTTATTCCTACTTTCTTTATTTACCATAGAGATCATTTAAACAATGATCAGTATTTCAGTATTTCATCAAGTGTTTATAATAGCTTCTATACAGGAGTTGATCTGATATTATCCACTGAACCATGACTGCAAGTCAAAAGCCCAGATTCTATTCTTCACCATTACATGCTGCAAATCAATTTACCATAAAACAAATACACCTAAGGTTCCAAAAAAATCTGTTATTAGCTTCATTAAGTCAGCAATGGAACTAGTGCTGCTTGGAGTAACTCTATGACCCAATACTAAGTAAGGTTGTAGAGCGTAGGGGAAATGATGTTGATGGTTAGGCTGTCAAGATAGGATTGAAAGCTTGGGAGATAACCTAGTTTCATACTGCATTATACCACTAAACGTATAACCAGACAGAAGCAAAACTTGGTTTGGAGGTTGGGGTGGGATCCTACAGAAAGAGACACTGCAGCTCTTGAAAGCCTTTGGCTATAAATATTTCAAGGTCAAGCCATCCCAAGAAGCATCTGTGGAAATTCTGATGTCTTTGACAGGCAACGTCCCAAGGCTTAGATACAAGATCATATGTTCAAAGGTAAATAGTATTGGCTACCATCCATAGCTAAGGAAATGGAGTTGAGCTCTTTTGGAATCTGGAGGCTGTCTTCTATGTTTCCTGTAAGTGTCATATTTTGATGTCCCACATGAGGTTGGCAAATTGAAATTCACAGCAATAGAAAGCAGGTGTTTAATAAATGCTTTTCAAGTCCAGACAAATCTGTGAAGCCTTATACAAAGGAAGCAGAGACAGGAAGCAAATGACAAAGTCTAGCTGTTACATAAAGCACACAAGGGTGTTAATGTTTGAATTACTGTAAAGAAAAATTCTGTCTCATTCCTGATTTAGTTGAGACATAGGTAATAAATATGACCATTTTTTGTTGTTCAAAGGAAAGAGGAAAAGAGAGCACAAAGTGGAAGGGAAAGGTTTCATGTTATCTTTGTGTCAGAAACTCTCTCCCATCACACTGACCTCTGGGTCCCATCAGAACTTAGGGGTTGGTGTCATTGGCTGTCTTTGTGTCTTTCTCTATGGTTATACTTCATTGAAGAACTGGCTTCAGTTGAAGCCAGATTTAAAATTCTTGAAAGCTACTAAAATCGTTATTTTGAGAAAAAAATCATGCTGAGGTCATAACAGCTTCATAACCTTGGAGATGTAATAACCTAGGTCACCATGTCACAGATGTCATATGCTAATGAGTACATATTACCACCATGAGCTAGGATACACCTCAAGCCCAGTGAAGTTGAGGCTGATCAAAGAAATAAACTCCTCTGTAGGAACCAATTTTGTACTGTCTTTGAAGATGCTAGATTGCAGCATGTATTAGTTACCTTTTCACTGCTGTAACAAAATGCCAAATAGAAACGACTTAGAGAATAATATATTTATTTTGTATTATGGGTTCAGAGTGTCTTAGTGTCCCACACTGGGGAAGGCATTTATGGTGGGAGCTTATGGGACTCCTCATACAGCGGTGGCTTGGGAATCAGGGAGAGCAGGCCAGACCTTGGAGCTGGTGAAACATTCAGCTGCCCACTTCCAGTGATCTATTTAGAATATCTAGACCCTAATCTCCAAAGGTTCTGCAGCCTTCAACAGAACACCATAAGCTAGGATGGGGAAGCATTTGAAACGTGAACCCATGTGGGGAGCACTTCAGTTTGAGCCATGACACTGTTGTCATGTGTCATGCTGGTCTAATTGACTTTATGAAGTAGGTAGAGTAAAACAACATAGCCAGTTTTGAAATGGTAGAAAAGAATTCCCCATCATTATTTCTTATGAACACTACATTTCAGGGCATTTTATTTAGCTCTATCGAGGAACTAAAATTATCACTTCAAAACATAATTATTTCACTATTGGGGTCTCTGTATAAAGTCACTTTTCAGATCAGACTGGCCTCAAATTCATAGAGATCCACCTGCCTCTGCATCCCAAATTCTAGAATTGAAGGCATGTGTCACCACCCCAGGCTTAGAGCTACTTTTTAAATTATAAATAGCATATTCTCTGAGAGAGCCTAATGCTTACCCTTTCTCTCATAGTTCAGATAAACAGAATCACAGCATCAAATATCTCTACATAAAAGCTTGTATCTGCTAGGTGACAATCAGAGAAGGAGGAGGGAAAGGGGCTTCTTTTTAACTGATGATAGAGAAGAACCAGGTACCCCCTTCTCGTGTTTCCTAAAAGAAAAGAGCTTGCCAAGAACTGAGAGTGTGCGTCTGGGCCAGGTCTCTGAAACCAGGCACTTCCTTTTCTCTCACTGCAGTAGCTTCTTCACAACCCACATTTGGCATGCCTGAGTTTGCATATCTTCAGGCTTAGTGAAATAAGCAAATGTCTATTCAAATCCTACAGCCCTTATGTTTCCTAAAAGAAAAGAGTTCACCAAGAACTGAAAGCACATATAGAGTGATAGTAAATTTCATTAAAATCTAACAGGAAATCCAACACTAGAATCTGTCAATGCCCTGAGTAGTCTTCTATGAAGTCTCGGCTAGAGAGACACATGCCGATGGCATGTAAATTCTCATGCAATGATGTTCACTGCCTATCTTCAGCATGTGCGTTTGTCCTTCTTTCTCCTTTTTTTTCCTTCTTTCCTTCTCCTTTCTCTTCTTATGGATCTAAGGTACTACTACTACTACTTATTCTCAAACTCTCTGTGTAATTAGGATGATTTCAAGCTTCTGATACTCCTAAATGCTGGGACTAGAGTGCTAGATACTCTAGTGGTAGAGGTTGATCCTAGGGCTGTTTGCTAGGTAAACCTTTACCAGATGAGCCACACTCATGACCCTCGTAGTAAATTTCCTTATCTCACCTAGTGTTATCTAGTCAGATGGAATGGTCCTAGCCCTTTTCACTCTCAAAAGAACTGATTGGGAGTTTTTCCTCTACTTTAAATGCTGGCAATGTCCTCTTTGTCTTGCCATTTTTCCTGGGCTGAGCATAAACAAGGAGTTGACTGGGAATTCCCATTACTTGACATCCCTTTGATAAAAAGCATGCTGGCACCTTGTGCAGTGACACTTTCTGTGCTCAGGACCTCGTGTTATCATTTTGGACACTTAGGGGTCATGGGATACCAGCTTCTCACTCTAATTCTGGCATAGCAGGAAGCTGGCCTTGTGCAGCTATTGCTCCTAAAATCTCCCTTGAAAGCTGCTAGTACAGACAAAAACAGGTACGGGATTAGTTCCATCACTTTCCCAAGGATGCTCATTCTAGCCTAAGAACAACAGTCCCAGGGCTCCCCTAAACTGAGTCCCCTCCGTTATGTATCTCTTGGTATAGTGCCTTCCCTGATTTCCTCCTGCCCTCGATTACAGGCAGATTTCTTACTCATTTATTTCAGGTTTCAATTTCAACATCATTTTCTCATGAATGTCCACTTCTAGGCTAACCCAGGAAGCATATAGACACTGCTTCTTCTTCCAACGCTTCCTTGTTCAGCACGGAGGAATGTTGTGCTAAACTACTAAAAAGGATAAAAACCTCATAAGAGAAGAATTATAAGAGCGTGGTGGATCCAAACTTGCTCCCCGAATCCTGGGATATAGGCATAGAACTCCACGTTTTCTCTTTAAGAAGTGCCCAGGTAAGCCATACACACTACTCCATGGCCCCTCATTTCCTAAGGGGTGTCTATTTGTATTCAGTGGGAGAGCATTCTTTCTGTCCAGCCTCACCCATGCCTCTGTGTCTTTGCCGTACTGAAATGGGCTGGCTGGTATTTAGGGCAGATGGATGCTAGACTGGACTTGTGTTAGGAAACTTGTCATTGAGAAGGAGGGAGGCATGGGGATGAGGCATGGAGTGGAGAAGCCACAGAAACAACTACAAACACAGCCAAAGTTTCCATTCCCTGTGCCAGCTGAAGGAAGCCAGGGGTGTCCCAGAGGCATGTCTGAGAGGCAGCTAAGGAATTGTCTTCTTACAGCACTTCCATGGTCTTGAACACATTCCATGTATTCACTCAGCACATCCTTTGTCTCACGCCTGGGTCTTTCTGGAAACTTCAGAGCCAGATCGTTATGTTTCTGTGCTTTGGAAATAGGTATACTCCACTCAGGTGACAATAGGGTGCCTCGCCCCAATCTGGAAGAAGGCAGGGGATTTCTTTGGATATTAGAACCACATGGGATGCGAGAACTTGGCAACTTGAGTTTAGCAGTGGAAACTTTGAAATCTATGTTGACTCTTTCCAAATACCAGAAAGGCAAGTGGCAGAGAAAAGGTGTGGGCCTCAAGTGAATGGTCAAGGGCAAAGCTAGGCATGTCCAAGAGAGGGAAGTCTGCCAAATTTGTTCCACATAAAAGGTATGGACCACACACATTTTGGCCAGTCTTGCTTTCCCAAGGGAAACTGTCCTGCCATAAAATGATTGGAATCAGCTCTTTTCATGCCCTCATATTTTAATAAGCCTGACTGAATAGTTGAGTGGCTATGTCCATGCTGGCAATGTTCTACACAGGAGAAGCTCTTCATGTTTGACCAGTTACATTAGCTAATATATCTACCCTCTTCCTCATCCCTCTATAAAACATGTCTAAGACATGCTATTGTATATGGCTTTGAAAGGAATGGGAGCTCTCATAGAAGGGTGAATGATGCTTCTCTGTGAAAGTGGCAAGAGCTCACATGATTTGTCCAATAACAGAAAGACAACAATATGACTGTTAATCTTGCTGTAGAGGTTGCTGGCGCCTTCCCAGAAGCCCTTCAGTGACTGTTTCCCTGCCACCCAATGCTTGCGTGCTGTCTGCTAATAGTTCTATGTGTACTTTTCTTCAATTAGTTGCCATCAGCTAATATATTCTACTTTACCCAGAAATGCCTGCAAAATGAGGTCTTTGCTCTGAGAGTGTAGTGTGGCCAATATGGTGTGGCTAAGGTAATGATGTAAAGGCCAGTTCATGCCTTGAGGTTAAATGCTCTGTGGTGGCAGCCCCCTTCCTGGTCTTTATGGACCCAACCTGACATAACTTCTTCAGTTGACATTGCTCTAAGCCTCCAAAAAATGTAAAATTAAATATAAAATGTGTTAGAAGTGGGTTCCATAGCTACTTAGGGGTAACTGGAGCAGATTTTGTCTCTATATTTCTTCCAAATCACTGTGGCCCAGAATTGGTCCAGTGGTTCCAGCTCTTTCTGTTCCAATCTAAATTCCAAGTTTGAGCACGGTTGTCATCCAGGCTGTATCCTAGAAACTGACAGCACAGATGAAAAAATGGATTTTTCATTAAGAAACAAGTGTTTTATAGATGTCCCAGTTATTGCTGATCATTCCGCAGTCTCTTAATCTTAGTACATTGCTCAATTGTGAGTCTCTGAATTCATCACTAGCTACTGCAAAGAGGTTTTCTTATGTGGGTTGAGAGATGTACCAATCTATGGTTATAAAACAATAATTTAGAGGACAGTTTATTATGTCCATTTATCAGAATAATAGTATTAGATTTTCCCCTAGGGCCTATGACCTAGCCAGTCACAGGTTTTTTTGGCCCAGAGAATGGTATCAGACATTGTTTCTATCTTGTGTATTGGGCTCTAAATCCAATCATAGAGTGGTTGGTTAGTCCCCTAACATTTGTGTCACTATTGTACCAGTAGTACAGTCATGCCAAGTCAGTTGCTACGGTAGCTCACAGCTGGGTAAGACTGTACATGGTTTTATTTCCTAGCAGTATGTACAGAAACTTACAGAACTATGAAAGCTAGCCTGGTTGGTGCTCACTTGATTTCTCCATTGTACTATGTAACTCAAGTATATGACTTTAGCAGTAGACTACCATTTGTCGTATTTGAGATTACTGTTGCTGCTATGAATCATCCATGACCAAAGCAACTTGGAGAGGAAAGGGTTTATTTGGTTTATACTTTCTCATTGTAGTTCATCATTGAGGGAAACCTTGACCGGAACTCAAACAGGGCAGGAACTTGGTACTAGAGCTGATTTGGGGACCAGGGAGGAATGCGGCTTACTGGCTTGCTTCCCACAGTTTGCCCATCCTGCTTTCATATACAACCCAGGACCACCATGCTAGGAACAGTACTACCTACAATGGGCTAGGCCTTCTCATGTCAATGACTAATTAAGGAAATGCCCCACAGGTTTGCCAACAGCTTGATCTTAATGTTCTTTTCTTTTTTCCCATGTGGAGAGGTTTAATGAGAGAAGAAGAGTAGAAGAGGAGAAGAAAGGCCAGCCATGAACATGTGGAGGGAAGGGGTTGGGGAATGGGGAGAGAAGGGACAGGGAAGAGGGCAAGAGAGCAGAGAGGAGAAGAGCAAAGAGCGAGAGTGATCTTAATGTTCTTAATTGAGGTTCTCTCCTCTTAGATGACCTTAGCTTGTGTCAACTTGACATAAGACTTTTCAGTGTGCCAGCTTAGTTAGTGTTACTATTACTGTGATGAGACAGCATGACCAACAGCAATCTTGGAGGGAAAAGGCTTATTGGGTTTACACTTCTACATCATTGTTCATCGTAGAAGGAAATCAGGACAGGAACTCAAACAGGACAGGAATCTGGTTGCAGGAACTGATGCAGAGACCATGGAGGAAAGCTGCTTACTGGCTTGCTCTTTATGGCTTGCCCAAGTTGATTGCTTTGTTTGTTTGTTCCCATCCCAAGTACTACTCCCTCCTAGTCCCCCTCACAAAGTTCTTCCTCCCATCCTCCCTTTGCCTCTGAGAGGACAACTCCCCTCCCCCCAACCCCCGACTCTGATGCTTCAAATCTCTGCACATCTTATTCCACTGAAGCCAGATATGGCAGCCCTTTGCTACATTTGTATTGGGGTTCTTGGACTAGCCCATGTATGCTCTTTGGTTGGTGACTTAGTCTCTTAAAGCTCCCTGGCCTTCCTATGAGGTTGCCATCTCGTTGAGGGCCTTCAATCCTTCCCCTAACTCTTCCACATGGGTCCCTGACCTCTGTCCATTGTTTATATGTGGGTATCTGCATCTGTCTCAGTAAGCTGCTGGGTAGAGCCTCCCAGAGGGCTGTTATGAGAGAGGCCCTTGTAGACAACAGGTTTTGGGATAGCCCCTGCTTCAGTTGTCTGGAACCCTACATGGAGACCAAGCCACACATCTACTATATATGTATAGGGAGGCTTAGGTCCAGCTTAGTACATGTTCTTTTAGAACCCAGGAAAACCAGTCCAGGGACAGCACCACTCACAATGGGCTGGGCACTGCCACCATCAATCACTAATTAAGAAAATGCTCTTCAGCTGACTCTTGTGAAGGGATTTTCACAATTAAGGTTAGCTCCTTTCAGATAACTTTTAGATTGTGACAAGTTGACATGAAATTAGGCAGTTCTAAGTGTTAATCAAGAACAACAGCATTAGCTTGTGATGTTTGTGAGGGTGTCCAAAGGACATCAATGACCAAAAGAAGTTTTGGGATTTTCATAGAAGAAGGGGCAGAAAGACTTTAAGTACCAGAGGGAGAAAACAGCTGCAGTGAAATGAAACACATTTGTCAGACATGATAACACAGTTGACCATATGAGCTCACACTGTGGCTGTGACTGCATACACAGGATCTTCACTAGTTCAAGCCACCTGAAATCCTAGTACGGACAGTAAAAGTTCATGAAGCTCCGCCTCTGAGTGGCTAATAGCAATCGATGACTACTGGGAGAGGGCGAGTTCCCCAGAGATGCAAACACTGAAAAACATGGGTAACCTTACCAGTAGATGGTCCCATACTCACGTATACATAGACATCCTTAAATTACTTGCATTGCATACTCTGCCCAGTGAATTAAACTACTCTAGCCCAGTGATTCGCAACCTTCCTAATGCTGCAACCCTTTCATGTTGTGGTGACCCCAACCATAAAATTTTTTCAAAGCTTCTTTATAACTGTAACTTTGCTACTGTTATGAGTCATGATTTAAATATCTGATATGCAGAATATCTAATATGTAACATCCCTCCAAAGGGGTCATGACCTCCAGGTTGAGAACTGCTGCTGTACCCATTTTTTTGAAAGGTAAGCAACTATGCTGTTTTTTTTCTCACAAAACATATCTGTAGCAGCTAGATTTGGGCATGGTTTTTGTTTCCAAATCTTCACTTGAAGTCTGAATAGGGATTGTGAGTCGATGGGGGTGTTCATAATTTAATGAGAAATTTCTTTTCTGCTCGGGGCATGCCTTCAATGCCACCACTCTGGAGGCAGAGGCAAGTAGATCTCAGGGAACTTGAGGCCAACGTGGTCTACAGAGTGAGTTACAGGAGCCAGGGATATACAAAGAAACTCTGTTTCAAAAAAACCAAACAGTTTTTTTTTCCATTTGAGTCCATCACTTGGAAGAGAATTAACTTGGATAGAACTTGTTGAGATACCCCCAAATATTCAATATTCAAACCTGCAAAACTTTCTTCCTTTACTGGTTTTTAAATTTTTTTTAGGTTCCTGTTCTAATGAAGGAATCCCATGAAGGATCCCCAATTTGAGTTTTTAAGGGAAATCAATTTCTTCCTTCCTTCCTTCCTTCCTTCCTTCCTTCCTTCCTTCCTTCCTTCCTTCCTTCCCTTTATCTTTCCTTCTTTACCCTTTCTTCTCTCTCTCTCTCTCTCTCTCTCTCTCTCTCCCCTCCCTCCTCCTCCCTCCTCCCTCCCTCTTTCTTTGCATTCTTTCAAGAACAGAAAATGTTTAATTTTGTTTCCATGAGTATAACGACAGTTGGGCAGGGGTTACAGAGAGGTAGCTTTGGGATTTAGACCTTCATGGTACACCATCAGCATCTCTGCTGATCATATGCACACAATGACTGAGGTTGACCCCCACCCCGATATGTTCAGTAAAATTCAGCTATAGACTCTCTTCATGCAAGTCTGTACACTCAGGCCCTAGGGAGGCTGCTAGGTTCTGACGAGGAAGAGGGCTATTTTAATTGGGAATGCAACAAGCTAGGCTATGGGCCCCAGAGCCAAAAGCTACATTATACAGCAAGCACCCTCAAGACAGCTTTCCAAAGAGGCAAAGAATGGTGTGGTCAATCATTTGTGGTACGCACCTAGAAAGTCTGTTTTGTTTCTGGTATTTCTGGTATACTACACTAGGTCATCTTCCCTTTGTGGGGGGAGGGGTGGTGGATGAATTGTCAGTTGCCTGAGGGATTTGTTTCTCTGTAGCCTATCTGCATCCCAGCTCAGATTCCCATCCTCCACCCCAACAATCCATCATTCTTGTCTGCACAATGTGCTCTGGTCTCTTTCTTCCCTATACCCACACCCGCCCCTTATATCACACCAGTGCTTCTCATTTCTGGGCTATTCTACTCCTTCATCCTTAAGCTGGTCCTAAGAGTGCAGAAAGAAGCCAATAAATGGCAACTGAAGGGGGAAACGCCTGATTATCGTTTAGACTTGTTTTAGTTGTTATTTTATTCTTCCCATAGAAGTTTTTCAGTGCCTATGCTATACAGTGTGGCCCACTCCTCTTTAGGGAAAGAGTGTCTCCCCTGCTTGCTCGCCATTTTCACATTTCTCCTGTGCATACATCACAACACTATATGCACCCTGTAAGTAAGTATGCACATCAGACCACGGGCTTTGGGCAACTAATATGCCAGGGGTGGGATCTCAATGAGTACTAGCCATTGTGTGAGCAGCTCAGGGGGATGGGACTGACAGTCACTGGGACAGCTGACAAAGAAATGTCTCACACCTGGAAGACTCTGCCATCTAGCCAGTTACCTGGTCAGATTGTGCAGCTTTCTGTCACCGTGGCAACAAAGCCAGAACCAATCCATTTAATTCAGGGAGCTGCCATCAGACCCCCAGGCAGCCTCAAGGTCAGAAATAATTCTATGCCTCAATTCAGACATTGGCTGTCAGAAATAGGAGATGTTATTGGAAAGATTAGAAATACTTGTGAGTGGACCAGGTGGCGCTGAAGGGAGGGGGGGGGGACGGATATGACTAAGACGCACTGGGTACATGTTTGAAATTTTCAAAAGATAAAATACAATAAAAAAAGGAAGAAACACCACACTCTCAGTTGCTTCATAAACTGCAGGGCCGTGCAAATTCCATCGTTACAGTTGGACACAGGTAATACCTTTAAGCAATGGAGGGTGGCTTGGTGGGAGTTAAATCCCTGCTCTGTGTACCAATGTGACCTAATGTGAGGCAGTGTGAGAACAAACTTTGCAAGAATGTTAATAGTTTTATGATAGTGTCTTAATAGAATTATAAAATATTCATGTTTATTTACTGGAGATACATAACAAATTCACTTTTAAGTGCATTTAAAATGAATTGAATGAACATTAAGTATATAATTTTCTAGGAATCTGTGACTATAATGACCAGTGGGGTCAGGAAGCCTGGCTTCAGGGTCAAATTTCCCTAATGCTTGCAGAGGCAGAAGTTCCTACCATACTGCCAACTTCTCAGAACTCTCTGCTTTTGTAATGGAAACATGGGGGATCTTAAGACCAACCCTGTGTTGAGTATGTTTCATAGGCAGAGCCTGGTACATAGTTGCCCCAATACAGTCTTTAAAAACCTTGGCAGACAAATAGAGCTGTTATCACTACAAGATGTACACATTATACTGAAAAGGGTAAACAACTGACCAAGATCACACAGCTCCCAGACTAGAATCAGACTGAAAATCAGGGTTGGCAGGCTATTGCCAAGACTATTGATTGCTCTCCACAAAGATGGCAGGACTGGACAACACTTACAAATCTCGATGAACCTAGACAAGTCAAGCTAGTGCCTAACTACAACTTCACTTCCACTGACTGGTATTTATGGTACTCTGTACCTTATAAGAGAAGAAAGGTAGCCACCTTACCAGTCCTGTGATCTACAGCAGTAACCTCTTTCATGAAATATTAGGGCAATAGTGGCATGCATATTGCAGATTAACTAACCACTCCCTGATTGGATTTAAGGCCCAACCCACAAGATAGAAGCCATGATTGAAAACTCCTTGGGTTGCAAGAATCAGAGGATAGGTCATTGAATCAGAGAAAAATCAAATACTATTATGCTGCTAAAGGAATGTAACAATGCAATGACTTCCAATGACATTCTCATAATCCCATAGATGAGTGTTTCACTAGGCCAGCTTCAGACGAGCTTTTTTTTTTCTGCAGTAGATGGGAGCTAACAATGAGATCCATAGCTGGATAATGTACACGGAGTGAGATTTTGAAACACTTGGTTCTACATAGAATCTCTTTATGAAACCCCTCACCTCAGGGCTCAGGGAACTACGAAGAAGAGGCAGACAGACTATAAAGAGCCGGAGAGGATTGAAGACACTGAACAGTGTGTTTCAGACACAGCGGATTAATGTACATATGAACTTGCAGAGACTGTGGCAGCACAAACCGGGCATGTGCAGGTTCAAGCCACACACTAAAGTCCAGGAGAAGCTCAAGCTGAGCAGAAGCTCCGTCCCTACTAGGCTGCCTTTAACCATCAAGAGCAAAGACTGGCCATCCTTATTTTTCCTGGAGATCATTAATACATCAAAGGGCATGGAAGACAGTAGGCACTCTGTTCTACTAACTCACGAGCACAGAGAGCAACAGAGGCAGTACTTGCATGGAGGGAGCCATCTTTGTCCAGGTTAGATATAGACTCCATGTCTAACAAGGGGAAATCAACACATTGGAAAACACAGTGAGCAACAGAAACCAGGACAAGAAAACACATGTGCAAAGGGCAGGGAAGAGCTAACAACCATCCTATTTCATTCTGCTTCAGAGTCATCTAGGGGCTAGATAACAGATTTCAGACCACTACAGATAGCTCTGACACCAATATGTAAAGATGAAAGTGAGGATCCTCACCAACATGGGTCGAATGAGTCACTGATGTGCAGCAAAAGGGGAAAAGACAGAACTGAGTGTCATTAATACTTCATATTTCAAAATCTGAGTGGAAAATTTCCTGTTCTGTAACTTGCATAGCGCACATCATAACATATACTGAAACATGCTGCATCTTAGAAATATATTTTTTCATGTAAGCAAAAATTAATATATTGAACCAAACTGTTTAACGACCCAGAATTGATCATTACACAACTCTAACACGTATCAAATTGTATAACATCTACTTATGCAATTAAAATATTTTAATCTATTAATCAGATTTACAAAACAGCATTTACAGAAATGGTCCAAAGGAGAATAGTGGAGATGTGGTGGGCTTCCCCAAAGCTAGTCCTTCATACCTGCACAATTCATATTTGTGAAATCCTCAAGCAAAGGCAAGGAGCAGAACTTAGAGACAAGCAAGTACCCAGGTGCAGAGCACTGTCACTCTGCAAAGAGCACATGCATGAGTCCTGCATCTTCTAGGGAAGTGGGTCTGGGTGAGGGATGACAAACTGAGGGACACTGTTTGTGCTGAATAATAGTGTGTTGAAAGACAGAGTCACCTCAGCCTCCCAACCTCAGGGCTCAGCTTGTCATCATTATTGTCTCTTTAGCAGCTGTCCACATCAGGTCTTTTCAGGGTCTCAGATACAAGCATACTTAAAACAGTTTTCAAATGTTGTTAGTTCTATAATGATGAAATGGGGTTGGGGTATCTGGGTATTTTTCTGCCAGAAATCCAACTGTTTTGACACCACACAAGCAGAAGGGGCTCTGGAGATATAGCCTTAGTCTCTATGGTTTTATTGAAGGAACAATGAGAAGAAAATGTTTCAAATGCCTGGTTTCTCACAAGTCTGAGAAGAATTTCTGTCTTGGGGAGTCTAGTTGGGGCTAACATCTCAGTTGTCACAGGGCCATGGGCTGTTTGTAGAGGGGCTACCCTGGAGCTATAGATGGGTTTCCCTAGCACTACTGTTGAGAGTGACAGATGGGAGGGAATGGGACTCTGAAAGTTAGTTTGGGTGGGCTGGAAATAGTTCATATGGCCAGTCTGAGGAAAACTATAGTTGGAAACACAGGTTCTACAATTTTATATCCAGGGTAGTAACCAATTCTGGGAGACACAGACATGCAAGCATGTGTGCATATGTGAATGAACACACACACACACACACACACACACACACACACACACACACACACACACACACACCCATGAACTTCCTCTATCCCAAAGACATTCTCTATTTCTTCTGCCCCAAACCTAATGATGGATTTGGAAAGAAAATGAAACAACATTCAGTTTTGTTATTTAGCATGGTAAAAGTCACAGACTAATCCAGACAGATGCCCACCTTATATTAATATGTGGGTCATCAACTAGTGAACTATAAAGGACACTCTGACCTAGTTTTTTTCTGAAAACAATGTGAATTTCCATCCACACTTGCTGGCAGCTTAGGGCCTGGAGATCATCAGGCAATACTGAGCCCCCAATACCAAGTACACTTTCAGTCACAAGTACCTTGGAACCTGGAATTGTGGCTTTTGGTAGATGGCATTCTGGGACATTCTAAATTCCCTAAGCCTACTTGAAAGTGTAAACTGGGGAACACCCTTTAAAGAGGGAGAATTATGCATATGTTTAGATTAGTATTTTACAAATTATAGGTGCTCAGTAAATACAGATCAGCAACTGAGCATAAAGTCTATCGAGATGTATCAAGTATATTACTGTGGTATGTGTTTAATTTCTCTTGAGTCATGGTCTTTTTATTCTATGTAATAAAACAGTAATGAAACAATATGTACCATTAAAGAAAATGTAATTTTTGTCACTAAAACACGTGGTCTTAAATCAGGATTCTAAAATGTGAAAATCACCATACGCGAAAAATAATTCCTATGGCAGTAACAGGTCTGCTATTGTTTGGGTATGGGGTATCCCTTAAAGGCTCAACTCTTGCTCAACTAGCGGTGCTATATGGCAGTGATGGGACTCTTAGAGCAGGGGCCTAGTGGAAGGAAGTTAGATTGTGGGGACATGTCCTTCAAGGATATATGGGGGCCCTGGCCTTTTCCTCTTTCTCTCTTTGCTTCTTAGCTGTCCTGAGAACATGTTTGCCTACCATGATGCTCTTCCTCATCACATCCCTGCGAAGTGATGAGCAAAGCAACCGTACACTGATATTCCTGAAATGTCAAGTTAAAAAAAATCATGTTTTTTTCTTTTCAGTTGATTTTTCTCAAGTATTTGGAGAACAGGTTAAGACAAGGTCAGTCACATACAAAAGAGACCCTGTTTGTCTTCTGTTCCCTGTGAGTGGACTTTAAAAATCTCCTGATTCTTTACCTCATCAAAAGATGACCCTTCTCTTGTTTCAGGAAAATACAGGCAGTAGTTTTAAATGTATAGGTTGTACTAGGCCATATACCTTCCCCGCAAATTCTAAGAGTGACTTACATATTCCTTTCTTGAATGCAAAGAAGGGAAAAAAAGCAACTAGACAGTTCAGATGTTTATGTTCTGGTATTTATCTCAGCAAGACTAGCTCCAACAAGCTATGGTGCCTACTGGTAATGACGCTGAAAAGCAGCCAGGCCAACTGCACTTGTCCATAGGAATTTCAGAAGCAGGATTTCTAGGAAAAGACCATATTCTGCTGCCACATGTAAAGGGGAACTGAGGCAGGAATTCCAGGTGTGTGCACCTTTGGGACACTGTTGGGTTTGGTAGAGCTGGCTCCCATTCTCCCTTCCTAACAGAAAGTAACTTCTCATATCTGTCTCTTGGCCTCCTGAGGGAAGGAAACAGAGTTCCTGATGTGAGATCTGCTCATAAAGGCACTTCTCTATTTGCCTTTAATTTTGTAATAGGTGGATCCTTCTGAACTTGTCAGCCCAGGCCTTCAAGTGTTTCAGTCAGAAAGGAGCTGGGGTCCTTGGAGGTGAGCAGAGAACATGCTAGAATGAAACATTCAAGTTGACATTCCAAAGCACACACCCTCTAGCTTCATTTGACCCAGAGAAACAACCTGATTACTGTCTCGTGGCCCATGACTAGAGAGCAAGCATGGGACAGATTCCACGGTTATTTGTAACTTCCACACCACACAGAGCATGCCAATACTGCTCTCCTTCTGCATAAGAGAGTCTTCCTTGACCATTCCCACTGGTCTTTGTTAATACGGGCACAATGTAAGAGTCTTCTTGGAATGGGCTTGTCACAAACACAAAGAGAAAACTATGAGCATGCATCCCAATTTGGCTCACATTGAAGGAAATATTCCACAGATAAAGTTTAATGGGGGCAGAGGGGAAAACAGACTGACGAAAAGAAATGTGATAATGCATTAGAAGAAGCAGTGAACCACAAAGATCCATCTAGGGACTTTAACGGAAGAGCTTGATGACTTTCTGGTGGTATCAGTACCTTAGATATCAGCAAATATTTCCGCATGAAGCAGCTCCATCTTCCCTTGTGAGTCCATTGGGCAACTGGTATTGTGTGAAGACCTTTGTCTCTTCATGTCCCAATGTGTTTTGCTAGGTATGTGGGCTTTAATGAACTCAAATTGAATTTCTCCATGGCTTATAATATGGGCACTATTATATCCTTTGACCATGGAGCAACAACCTGGGATTTAGTACATCAAGACCTTTGGGTTCTTCCACACATATCAATCTGAGGATGACTTATGAAACATGGGTTTTCCCTGAGAAGTGGTTGCTTTGCTTACCCAAAGAGGCGAAGGGTGCTTTACTTTAGACCTGCAAAATGCTGTGTTGTCATTGTGATTATCATTATTTAGAAGCACCAGTTCGGGTGTGAGAAAGCCAGCGAGGTCAAAGTGCATCGAGAAAAAGGAGCATCATAGATTAAAAACAATGGGCTGTGACAGGTAGAGAATACAGGTGCAGAGAAAACAGACAGACACTCTGCATCGTTAGAACGCAGCCTAGATCCAGGCAAAGCTGAAATTCAGCAGTGGAACCCTTGCCTAGCATGTGAGAGACCATGGTAAGAAAAGGTAAGAAACCAGTTCCCTATGGTCCTGGTGCCTTCTAACCGCAACTCATTATCATATGCTAGAAAATTAGTCCAATTCAAGAGAAGTTATTATTTTCTATGTCCCAGACAGTTGGTTCTATAAGAGATGAAAGGGAAATGTCACAAGGAAATAGTGTTTCCTATTTACCTACCAGGATCTTCCAAACTCTCCAATGAAGGGGGCATTATGATTCCCATTTTATACATGGTAGAAGTAGGTTTATGAATTTTAATAACTGTTCAAGAAATTGAAACCCTCACTCAATCTCATGCTTGACTGACCTGTGTGTGTGTGTGTGTGTGTGTGTGTGTGTGTGTGTGTGTGTGTGTGTGTGTGTATTCATTTCCCACTGGGCAAGACTTCATGATACTCCTTATCTCCATCAAAGTCTACACTGCACCTTACCTCTTCATTCTTAATGTTTGGTCCCCATGATGAAGCCATTGAGTAGACAAGGCATGCATAAGTAAAAGAGACAAAGACACATCCATACAGATGGTGATAGGCAAAGATAGAGGGAGAAGAACAAAAACTCCGAAGTGTGGTCCTAGAGGGGAGACTCTGGGTAGAATCTCAGGTCATGGTTCTTAATTTAGAGCTTGGGTCCTAAGCCCACATGACCCACAGAACTACAGCATTTTGTTCTAGTTGATTTCACCACCAGACAGACATTGCCTTTTGGAAACTTTCCCTTCCTTAAAAAAAAATGTCCATTCAGAAATATGAGGTATGACTGAGGATCCCTTTCCAGGTCAAGATACAAAATACTGTCATATTCCCAATTCTCTGGCAGTCAATTCCTTGCCTTTGGCAAATGCTGATCTGTTTTCCTGTTCTTATAATTTCAGAACCTAATTTATTATGATAATGATTGTTTTCAGGTCTTATGAATTATGTTTCCTCAATTAGTGCCATGCCTGCAGAGGAGAATCTCCTTTCTTGGTCAACAAGGGACACAGAGTCTGAGAATGCAGTTGGGGGAGGGGGTGAGTGAGCCTGGGCAGCGCTTGGAGATTGTACTGTACCTCCCTCCACCTGCCCATGACCGTGGCCAGCCAATCTCTGTCCCCACAACTCTGTATCTGCTTATGCCAGATTCCAGGAAGGTAAGACCATCCACAGATGGTAGCATTCAAGTTCCAATGTGGTTCAAGGCCTGGGGTCACCGTCAAAGTGGCTTTAAATGACAATAATGAAAGTCAATGGATACTTGTCCACCTGCACAGAGTGGGCTCCCACCTTGTTTTTGCATAGAGTGGGAACTGTTTCCCTTTATTAGAATTCTAACAAGCAATACGTGGAAGATAGAGAAGGTGTTTTCTGGAAGTTGAATGGTTGAAGCGTGGATCAGAAGTCCTTCTAGCCTGGAGGGCTGGGACCTTTATAATTGCAGCCAATTGAAAAAAATGTGTTTGTCTATTTCGGTAGACATTTTATGAGTGCATGCATTGTGTTTTAGATCTGGATCAGTAAGAAGAAATGAAGGCCCCCAGTCGCTCAATCCTGGTCCAGATACAAGCAAGAAATTGTGTCCTAAGAGTCCTGGCATGCATATTCTTATGCATATCAAGCACTTAGGCATAGTACAATTGCCTTTCTTTTTCACAAATGGTGGCTACATAAACACAGTGGTCTGTGCGATGCTTCTTTTTCTCGATATCTATCTATATTATCTCTATATATTCTGCTGCCTCATTCACTTATTGGACATAAGGATGACTAGTTTAATAATGCCTGCATGATGCACATCAATCCTGCCGCTAGCTCCTTGATTTAGAAACTGGGTTGCTCCATCGTCCTGTGCATAATGGGACAAGTACCTCAGCATGGGAATTGATGAACAAAAGCAATGGATATTGTGGATGTTTTTGACAAAATGTCATGCAAGTTGAGTACTCCTTCTCTAAACTGCTTGGGACTGGACCAGAAAGACTTTAGATTTGGATTTTTCTTGGGTTATGGAATAATGAGGCATCAAGGGATATGACTCAAGTGTAATTACAGAATTGATTTAGGCTTGACATATACCTTACATACATAGCCTGAAGGTAATTTTAAATATTACTTCTAGGGCATACATGCTTTGACTTATAAATACCACAAGAGGGCAGGTATAGAATTTTCCAGGTCTAGTGTCATGCGAGTATCAGTGAAGTCTCAAATTTTAGGTTTTGGTGTTTTGGGTTAGGTGTGTCCTCTTTGACCAACCAAACAGCTTACCCTTGTCTTTTAACACCCACTAGCAATGCCCAGTGTCTGACCCTAGACTTTTACAAATTTATCAAATAACTTTGTAAGCCTGATTGGAAATATAAGAAAAAAAGTGTCAGGAGCTGTAACCTGTACCTTTCCTTTTTAATAGATAAGACAAAGTATCTTTCAGTATGCTTTAACATGTCTTTTTTGGGGGGTGGGTAGGATCTCATTCTGTGGCCTAGCTTGGCATCAGATTCATGATTTTCCTGCTTTAGACTCCTGAGTGCTGGGTTTGCAAAGTGCAATATCTACGTCTACATCTACGCCTACACCTATGTCTACATCTCTATTGCTATTTCCCAAACATGTACTTTACTTTTATTTTTTCTTTCTATAATTTGTTCATTCACTTTACATCCCAACTGCAGTCCCCTTCTGCCTCTCCTCCCTAGTCCTGCCCTTACAAATCTCTCCTCCTGTTACCCTGTCCCATTCTCCTTAGAGAAGGGGAATCAGGAGAAGTCCCCCTTAGGTACCAATACACCATAGGACATTTAGTCCCAGCAGGACCAAGCACACCCTTTCACACTGAGGCCTAACCAGGTTGTCCAGGTAGGGGAAGGGGATCCAGTGGCAGGCAACAGAGTCAGAGACACAGCCCCTGCTCCCATTGTTTGGGGACCCACATGAAGACCAAGCTGCATATCTGCTGCAAACATGTAGGGGGCCTAGGTCCAGTCCCTGCATGCTCTATGGTTAATGGTTCAGTCTCTATGAGCCCCCATGGGCCCTGGTTAGTTGACTCTGTAGGTCTTCTCCTGGTGTCCTTGACCCTTCCAGCTGGCTCAATTCTGTCCCCTACCCTTCCCTGTGACTTCCCAGAATAATATTTTTTAAAGGTAGGGTTTTATTTATTTCTACATCTTTATCTAAACCTTTATGGTAAAATGCACATAACAAAAATTTCATCCTACTTTGAATTTTTAAATGCAAATGTCAGTAATGTTGAGTATGTTCACACAGTGCAACTACTATTTGGGAAATTTTACTTTAGAGAACTGTTACTTTGCATTTGTAAAACAGTAACTCTGAGCTTCCCTTTCCAGCCCAGGAATTGCCATTCTCCTCTTTCTTGTGAATCTGAATAATCTAGAAACCTCATGTGAATGCAATCATATGGTGATTATCTTTTTGTGACTGGATTTTTTTGCTTAGAAGAATGACAGATTTCTTTTGTATTAAAGCATGAACCACAAATTCTTTCCCTTTTTAGGCTAAATAATATCCCATACCTGGATATACTGTATTTTGTTAAATCATTCATTAACCTTTAAATATTTTATATTTTCTTCCTCTTTTTGGTATTCTTCGCTTTGTGTATGTTTGAGGCAAGACCTCACTATATACCCCTGACTGATCTTAAACTCACTATATTGCCCAGAGTATCTTCACATTCTTCCTGACTCAGCCTCCCCAGTCCTAAAATTATGATCATGTCCCTCCACGCCTGGCTTGCTTCTACCTCTAGGGTATTGTAAAAAATGATTTTATGAACAGATATCTCATAAAGACCCGACTTTTAATTAATTTAGATATATAATCCAAACTGGACATTCTGTGTTAAATGATAACTCTATGATTAATTCTTTTAGTAGTATGTGTTAACACCATTTTATTTCTGGCCAAATCTTAAACACTACCTGACCTCTGTTCCCAGGAAGCCTCTCTTGAATATTTAAGACTGGCAATTGAATTTTTCCCTTAAGAAAATGCAGCTCTCTCTGATAGCCTGGGCCCTTACCTTCAATGTGACCCCAGAAGAGCCAGAAACCAGTCCTATTATTATAGAGCCAACTTAGCCCTCAAAGTCTGCAGAAGCTGGTCTCTCAAAGCTCCTGATGTAGGGACCACACAGGCTGCTCCTTGGGGCCACTTGGTTGAGCCTCCTGACTATGTAGATTGGCTAGTTTCTCCCCTGGCCCTAACTGCAGACCCTCTGATGTCTACAGAAAGAGAGAAAATACATCATTTAACATGTGCTCAAGGAAAACAGCTGGTGCAGCTGATAAAGTGCGACTTATGCTGAAGATCTCCCAAGCATTCTAAACCCTAAATTTCAAAGCTTGGTGAAAATCTACATACACAACCCCACAAGCCACTGGAATGTGAAAGTCAAATTCTGTGTCCAGGATTCTTGGCTAGCAGCTGCCAAAATTATTTTCCATTTGTTTCAGTTGCAAAGTACAGTTAAAAAAAAAAATTAAGTCTCCCTTTCATTGTTTAGAGAAAAAGAAATCTGCCAAGGAGCTATTGTTAGTTAAATGTCAGTCTCCATGGGGTGGGAAGGAGGATAATCATCAGTGACCAAGGGCAGCTGCCTCCTGGGGTTGGTCCACTGTCAGGGCACTGTCTGATCAATGCATCAGAATAGATCCTGGCCCCCAATTCACCAGGCTTCAGCTACCATTAATGGGGAAGGAGGATTCGTTAGGTTATTTGTTAGTATAGACTGGATTTCTGGAGTGGAGACAGAAGATATGTTGGCATGTAAGCGCTTCCAGAAGGCTATGGTGGCTATACCATCGCAGAGAGAGCAGGATCATGACCAGGCCAATGGCACATGTTTGTGGCTTAACACCTTTCCTTCTGCTTAAGCTAGTTATTACAGCGAATCAGAGGCCCCAGAATTGAATTCAGGGCACAGTGACAAACACCCTGGATGGCAAAGCCACTACTCCTTGAAGCATTCTCTAATTCTGTCTAAAGATTTTCCCGAAATCTCTGAGATTCCATAAAAGCAGGATCTGAGAGAAATATCAGAGCCATCAAGATTCTCACTTTGAGACCATTTCTATAAGGTAAGCCTAATTTTCTCAGCTTCCTCAGGGAGTTCCCTTGGATGCTATCCCACCAATACCTAACTATGTACATCCTGAGTAAGACTCGCTCTACTCTTTCCTGCCTCAGAGCAACCTACCAGGCACTTGACTGTTTCTTCTGGAACCCAACTGAAAAATGAACACCATTCTGAATTTTCTTATTCCTGAATGTTTCATAGCTTAGACTTGGATTTCTGACCCAAACTTTTCTTTTGTGTCTATGTCAGACTTCTCATCTATGGTCTACACTCAGGTCTCCTAGGTTCCCCTCTAGCTTTACCGCTTAGCAGTTGAGCATCATTTGGGCCGCAATGACTTGATTTACTCCTAAAATCTGTGACTGCAGCCTCCTAACCTCCACAACATTGAATAAAACATTAAGACTATAAATGAACCCAGTGTTTAGAAGGTAGTAATTTCTCAGCAAGTTTTAGTTATTTTTACTATCTTATTCTATGTACTTTCTGCATCCTAATTCCCCCCCAAATAGCCACATATTACCCTCTCTTGAGTGTTGCTTAAAACACCTGCTTCTGTTTTCTGTTTGGGCAACTCATCCCAGGTAAGGGTGGTTTCTCATTCATAATTTATTCCTAAGTTCCCACCATGATGTATGATGTAATAAATTTAGGCCTCGTCAGTGAATACAAGGCCATAAAGATTTTTATAAGTTCAACCACATAATGAGCAGCTATGAGAATGAACATGTATAATATTGCTATCCAGATTCCAGGGCTCCTAAATTAAACAGGGTTGTCACTGTGCATCAGTGGAATTCTACTGGGATTTTCTTTCATGACTATGGTCAGTTATATTGTTTCGATAATTCTAGAAGGGCAAAAAAGTGAGGAAGAATGAATCTCCCAGAAATATAAGTACATGACTAATGCATCCAACTCTTCATGAAGTTTAGTAACCAAAGGGACACAAATAAGAAAACGGTTAATTTATATACTTTCGATTTTACAAGGTCACCATGTAGAATGGCTTTCCCAATTGAATGTGATGATAGACATATAGAACACATAGAATATTCTAGGGTCTTCTGTGAGAAAAGCCTTAGAGGCAAAACATACAACTACTTGTCTTAGAAAGGCCCAGAACCATACCTCAGGTAGGAAGTAAGATACTACTTCTCAATTACTGTTATTGAAATAGTGTACCTCAAATTAAAACCTTTTCTTTTAAAGCAAAAACTGAAATTTGGGCTGCTGCATGTCCTGTAATGCTAACATAGTTCTAAAGATGAGTGTCTTAGGGTTTTATTGCTGTGAACAGACACCATGACCAACGCAACTCTTAATTGGGGTTGGTTTATAGGTTCAGAGGTTAAGCCCATTATCATCAAGGTGGGAGCATGGCAGTGTCCAGGCAGGCCTGGTGCTAGAAGAGCTGAGAGTTCTATATCTTGTTCCAAAGGTAAACAGGAGAAAACTGGCTTCTGCAAAGCCCATTTCTACAGTAAAACACTTTCTCCAACAAGGATACACGTACTCCAACAAGGCCATACCTCCTAATAGTGCCACTCCCTGGGCCAAGCACACTCAAACCACCACAGTAAGATTTCTAAAAATCAACAAATGTAGATTTTACTGTGAAAAATAAGCCCTATGCCCACATACAACTACCTCATAGAATTCTTAATAATAGCCTTTGTTCTTCTTCTTCAAGTGATCCCGGAGAGGACAGTGGCTATTTTATCTTGTTCATTTTTCATTACAAATACCCAAGTCCCTTGACACCTAAGAATTGCAACAATCTAATGCATAGCACAGTGTCCTGAATGGATCTCAATCTGAAAGCCAAGTATGATTATAATGATGTATAATATTTTCGTTCTTTCTTAGCCAGATCCCACATTAAGTTCATTGTGTACATCCAATGTTTTATAACTATCACAGTGAAGCAGGTCTCATGGACGTCCTTATGGACAGCACAAAGAACCGAACCTCAGTGTATTTGCCTATATCCTTTGTGAACAAATGTTTGAGTCAAATCTCCTTAGAGTTTTTTCCCCCATTATTCTTTTAACCCAGAGGGTAGCCAGGGCTGGCAAGGTCTTGATCATGCATGGGGCCCATAGCTGTCATAGAATTGTTTGGGTTCTCTTTTGAGGGCAATGAAACAAACCAAAAGAGCTGGGAGTTAATATCCCTAAAAGTAGCCCAGTGACAGATGGGCTAGGAACATGAGGATAAAAACCTTCAGCCTACTTCATGTACTTCATATCCTTGAGCTCTCTGGGGGAACTGAGTACTAATTACCCACGACAAAACCCTGCCTGTTGCCATACCACATCCTTTCCTCACCAATAACCCATTGAAATTTCCTGGATCACTTCCCAAATAAGCCACTACCACATAATTCTCTGCTCAGGGTCTGCCTCCTGGGGAAACCAGTTGAAGACAGTGTCAGGAAGAGCAGCATATACCTCCTCCCAGTCCAGATCTTCAAGAAGAGAGAGTGTAAAGTCTAGGAAGCCCTGGAGGACCTTTAGATAAGCTGCTTCCTCCCGGAGTACAGACGCATGCCAACTACAGAGCGAGCTGTAAAGCCACATGCAAAACAGATGAAAGGAAAGATGCTGGCAGCAGATGACCAGCCTGAGAACTTATAGAACCTCGGATGTTCCCAATGACAGCACATGACTACATGAAGGAAAGGAAGCTGCACGTGCAGATAGGAGCACTTCTAGTGCAAGTCGAAGATGGCATGCGTTATGATCCTCTGACCTCTTTGGAAGTGACTGGTCAGTTACTGAACCGGACACGCAGTCTGTTAGAAACCTGACATATTCTACACCACTCTAGAGACCTGAGACATGCTAAGAATTTTCTTCTTTTTTTTCCTTCCTAAAGAAGGAATAAACTTATCAGCCAGAACATGGGCATTGTTTTGCTTCCCAAAGACAACTGCTGTGGGGCCAACAAGGCCTCTCGTCATTTATCTAACCCACTGGAATTTACAGATGACAAGTGGTTGTGCCAGAGATGGGGCTATTCTTAAGAGACATGGCTTTGGGACAAACTCTTGTCTTTAATATTCTTGGTTTGCAGTTCCTCATGATACACCGTAGTAGCTTCCACTTATCCTCAGGGAAATAGAAGACCTTCATGACTATCTGAAACCAGGTATAGGCTCAATCCCACTGTTGTCTCTTCTGTGTGCATCACTAGGATAATGCTACTTAAAATTAGGTATATTAAAGTATAAGAATAACTAGCAATAGGACAGAATAATTGTAACGATACATCATAATAGTGTTATACCATTGGGGTATTTTTCTCCAAGTTTTGTGTTTAAAGGAAGTGCTTTCTAGCTTAGGTTTGGCATATCTGAATTGCCATCATAATTAATCTTGTGCTTTGGGGTCATTTTAAAGTAGAATAAAATAAGGATTACTTAAACACAAGTGATGACACCTTAGCAGTTACCCTGTGGCCAGATGGCTAATCGGAGACTACACACACAGCTTGGATGGCTATCCTGGACAAAAGTGTAATTTCACATCCCAGGTGAGACAGAGTGTTATGGTGTCAGACTACAGCGTAACACTCACGGTGCAGTTTAAAATGAGTTACTTACCATTTTCTAGAATTTTCCATTTGACCATGGGTAGCTGAAACCATGGGAAACAAAGCTGCAGTTATGTAAGGAGGACAAGATGTAGAGAAGCGATGAGATTTGAGTTCACTGATATTCTGTCGGACACAGAGGGGTGATTTTTTTTTTTTCTTTTCAGAGCATAGAAGCTCTTAGGACTTAGTACCCAAGTGTGTTTATAAAAGTGAGCTGATCTATGAAAATCTTTGGAGAAGAATCGGTTCAGATTCCACGGCTGGCACGTCCTCTCTAATCCCACAGGGGCTAAGTAAAGCCCAGGTCGTGGAGGCATTTAGCTACAGGAACACTCCAGCTTTCTGAACTAGACTAGTCAAGCTGCAATGGATTCAGGCCTGTGCTTTTACAGGCTTTTACAAAAACTCTCTCTGAGGTCAGAGTTCGTACAATCTCACCCACCCAAAGAAAGGGCTGTGTGTGAACTCTCAAGGCTGCTCTCCTTGTTAGATAAAAGCGAAACGCTGCCGCATGAGGGGTCACGCCGAGAGAACAGCAGCGAAGCATTTTGCCAGCTGATTTACAGACCCGAGTTAGGTCAGAAGGCCACTTTTGAAATAAAAATAGAGTCCTAAAGTGGCATCGGGTGTCCTGGGAAATCAGAGAGGCCCTGAGCTTGCACTTCATTTCTCTCAGGGGGAGAGGGAGGCTGTGCTGTTTATCAATTTCAGCAAGGCCGGGGGAGGACCGCAGCAGCAATACAAGGTTGCACACGCCCCTGCCCCCACTCCGGATACTGATGGCAGTCTCGGGATTCAGATCACATCCCCAGATGAAATCCTTAGGAATAATCAAGATGACAGATGGGAATAAATGAGAATGATCAAGGACTCCCGGCTGGCAGCATGGATGAGAAGTTTGAAGGTCTCCAAGGGGGGTGGGGAGGATCTGTGTCCAGGGACCTGTATGTTCCGTTTTACGAGCGAGCTTCTCATCAATTGTCCGGGCTGCCTCTTGTGAGAGTGACAACCACGTTCTGTCCTCTCAAACCCCGTGTTAGTAAATTTAACTCCTCTTTGCATTAAATCTAAATGATTTCGTGCTAAAGAGGGTAGATAGTAAAGACAGAGCTTATGCCGATGTCCCTTGAGTTATGATTGGGTCACATCCTAATAAGCTCACAAGGTGTAAAGTATACTAGGGGATATGCTTTTAATACATGCGAGCTACTAAACACCATAGCTTTTTGTATGTGTCTTTCCTTCAGGAACCTAGAACACTGGGGCGTGTAATGAGAAATGCGCCACTGCTGCCTCCGCCGGGATCGTTTGAGTATTTAATTGGGCACTGCTCTTCCCTCTTCCTCAGAGGCAACCCTCTGTACGCAGCCACCGCATTCTGCCATGCATTTCGACACATGCTCAGCACTCAAGCTTCATTAGGCACGCGATCTGTACACATTTTCCCCCCTCCACTCTTGCTTTTCAGTGCCTCTCAGTATTATTTTTCACAGGCAAAAGTTTTAATTTTAATGAAGTTTAACTTACCATTTTCCCTTCATAAAAGGATGCTTTCAGCGTTACAGATAAACCATCATTAGAAATCCAAGGTCACTTAGACTATCTCCCAGGTTACCTTACATTTTGTATCTGGGTCTATATTTTATATTACTTTGCATGGACCAAAAAGTCACCTGCTAAATGAGGTCACCAGGGTTCCTCATATTTTTGTATTTAACTAATTTTATCTAAAGCCAACTATTTTTTTTTAAATTACCAAAACTTTTGATAAATACCCACTCCTCCTCCCAATGAACCTTTGGGCTCATTTACAAAAGCAGCTACAAGACCAGCAGGAAAATGCCTGACCAAGGACTACATGGGTCTGAGGGAACAGCGAGAGTGTTGTGGTAAGGAGGTGGAGCTGAGCTTTTCCAAAGCAATTCTTCTGTTTTTCCAGACACTTTGCTAAATAATCCTTCCTGCTGTCTTGGCCCAGCCTGTTTCTTTAGCTATAGAAATGATTCCTTGAGCCAGTTTTGGACAATTTACCTTGTTCCACTCTTCTGCCCAACTTAACGCTGGAATTTAAATAACATGCATAGACATTTCAGCATAGAGTAGACCAAAGTGTTCTTCCTGCAAATTGCTTTAGGTCTTTTCGTAAGTCCAACTATCGTCCGAGTTTTTAATTAAGTTGGAAATAGGATTTAAAATAAGTCTCATCTTCTACCCAAGAATATCTATTCATTAAATACTTTATATTTAGATATTCGTTAGAAGTTTCTCTTTACATACGTGGTACACAGTTAAAGTCAATTCTACTATTTTATTATAGATATATGCTATACAAATAAAATTGAATATATTCACTTTCAACTTTTGGAAGCTTCTGATTTCTACATACTGGTCTTTGATCATTGATACTTTCTTATATATTTCAAGAGATTATCAATTAATGCTCATAGTTTTCTAGGTCCATCATCCTGTTATCTATCTGCAAATAAAAGTAATCCTATGTACAGTGCTACACAGTAGAACACTTAGATATTAAAGAAAATAAGAACAGAGGGTAGCCATGTTCTGTGTTGACTGCAACTTTTACAGATCATGTCTTGTCACTTGTGCTGTCCCTCCTGTTTTCAGAAAGTTGATATCACAGGGATATTCTTCCCTGAAATCTCAAGTACTTTGCAAACACTGAACTCACAAAAATCTAGAACACAATGGTGGTTAGTGAGGAAGCTGCGCAGGCTGTCGATGGCCCATGGTTAGGTAGAGAGCTGAGTTCTGTGGCTCAATTCTGCAGCATGGTGGCTGTAGCTAATAATAATAATAATAATAATAATAATAATAATAATAATAATAATAATAATTCACTGTAACATATAATACAGGAGAAACAATGATAAGTCAGGATGATTAATATACCATGAATTTGAAAACTCTGATGGTTTGTTAATAGATTCTATATACTCTGACCACAATAAGTGAATGTGTGGGGTAATAGACTTTTATTAGCTCATTTCCATAATGTGAAAATGTCTATTAAAGTAGTCCATAAATACTATTTGTAACATAAAAAACCCCACTTTTTATTGGATTATTTTGTTTACATTTCTAATGTTATACCTTTTCCTGGTTTCCCATCCATAAACCTCCAAATCCATCCCCTCTCCCCTTCTTCTATGAGGGTGTTTCCCTCCCCATCCACCCACCCCTTCCTGCCTCCCCACCTTGACATTCTCCTATACTGGGGGGTGGGTACAGCCTTGGCAGGACCAAGGACTTTGCCTCCCATTGATGCCCAAGAAGGCCATCCTCTGCTACATATGGTGCTGGAGTCATGGGTC
This sequence comes from Rattus rattus, assembly GCF_011064425.1. Taxonomy (NCBI): domain Eukaryota; kingdom Metazoa; phylum Chordata; class Mammalia; order Rodentia; family Muridae; genus Rattus; species Rattus rattus. The sequence continues at coordinate 125,032,155 of NC_046158.1, read as the reverse complement.
TGTCCATGTGCAGTCTTCGGATGGTGCTTTAATCCCTAGGAGCTCTGGTTGGTTGGCATTGTTGTTCTTATGGGATTGCAAACCCCTTCAGCTCCTTCAATTCTTTCTCTAACTCCTCCAATGGGGACCCCATTCTCAGTTCAATGGTTGGCTGTGGGCATTTGCCTCTGTATTTGTTACGTTAAAAAGCACATTTCCTCTAGAAAACATCTAGGTGTTTTCTCTAGAGTCCCATCTCTATGCTGTATTCTACTGCTTGGTATTTTATTATTATTCAAACTTTGCATCCTTGAAAAAAGTCCCTACCTACTGACAAGGAAAGGGTCTCTAAAGTACTACCAAATATGGCTAGCTATGTAATTTTTCTTTTAAGGTAGTCTGAAGGATTTTAAAATCTGGTTGTGTTGTCATCTTGTGTTGGGACCTAAAACACTTTCTATCCTTCTGTGCGTAACAGGTGCAGGGGAACAGGGGGACTTTCCTGATAAGTTGAAACCATGTGACACAGGTATTATCCTGCTTTAAAACAGGTCTTGCCTAGGTCTTCCTAGGCAATTTTCCTGTTTCTTTCATTGCTTGTTGGGTTTATAGGCATGTGCCCCCATACTCAGAGGAGCCTCCTGATTTTTTTGCCCTGATTTCGACTGTAGGGATTTTAGAAGTAGCTGACATCAGATCCACATTGACTTCAGAAGAAATGCCAGGCTCTAGTCACCACTGAGGCATCATGAAGGGAGCTCCCTCAAGACCCATGTAGAGAAAGACAAGTAGAAAATCTCCTCAGACAGTTTAATTAAGTTGAATAACTTCCACTGTTCAGAAAAATAAACCAAACTGATTTTCTCTATTAGGAAAAATGACAATTCAGCATCCAGACAGATTGCTGAATTAATAAAAGTTCATTAGGAAATCCATCTTTTAATTAGAAGTTCCTACAGACTAAGCTACCAAATTAAGGGCTGATCTGATTATGAAGGACAGTGAGTAGCCAGTGAGAGCAAAGGCTAGAGGTAGCCCAGTTCCTCCTACTCTAGATGGGCATTGACAAGGGCTCCCCTGAGAGAGACTGGGCTGAGTGACAGAAGCCATCTGAAGACACAATGAGGCAATTTCATGTCTGAGGTTCAGCCACCAGGGTTCAGATAGTGGCTCCCCAGCTCAGCCACCCTGGGATGTGGGCAGTGATTTACCCAAGTGACTTCAGCAATGGGAACGGGAACTGTACAGTTGCACACAGTGGGTTATGTGGGATGGAAAGAGAAAGTCATACTGGTGAGTGAATACAGTTGCAGAAGCGCCTCCAAGGGCAGCTGCTATTGCTCCTGCCAAGGCTGCCATTACTGTTACAGTCACTTCACTGCGGTGACAGCGTGCATGGTTGGGAACTAGGAGTCTGCCCCGAACCAATTCTATTTCAAGCTTAATGTTTTTTAAAAAAATGTGTAAGTTAAATATACAAGATATAGCTCATTCTTTGGAATAAGGAACACGTGTGTTAGAATCCTCAAGAGTTACACAGATATGAGCTTCCTGCTCTGTTGAATGTATAACTATAGAAAGGCTGACCCTTATCCAATGGTTTTCTGCTTATAGTTTCAGTTATCTGTGGTCACTACAGTCTGACAATATTAAATAGAAGATTTCTGAGATACACAATTCATAAGATCTAAACGGCCTCTTTGGAATGGCCTGGATCATCCTTTATTCCAGGGTATCCATGACATATGTGATACCCATCCACTTGTCACTAGGTAGACATCTCTGATATCAGATCTACTGTTGCAGAATTGTAGTGGATGTACCCAAAGTACTCATACAGAACATACTACCTGCATATGAGATGGTTGGGTTCTCAACTAAAACTCTAACTTATCTACAATCTCTAAAGCAGTATCTTTGGTGTTAAAACTAGCAAAGTTGGGCTTCTAGGGATCAGTGAAATAGGCAGAGGCCAGAAAGACCAACTCTGGAGCCAGATGCAGAAGGGGCTTCTAATCCAGCTTTGTCTGGTATCAATCTCAACCCCCATCTAGTGACCACAGGGCTTGGTGGCCCACAAGTATTCTGTTCAATGGCTCAAGAATACTTGCATTAATTCTCCTTAGCCCTCTTGTGGGGTCATTACAAGCAGCTTCCCCTACCACTGACTCCAGTACTGCAAAGAGATGTGTGGTGGTTTGAATATACTTGGCCCAGAGAGTAGCACTGTTAGGAGGTGTGGCCTTGTTGGAGTAGGTGTGGCCTTATTGGAGGAAGTGTATCACTGTGGGAATGCTTAGAGACCCTTCTCGTAGGTGTCTGAGGATGTTGAGTCTTCTCCTGACTGCCTTTGGATCAGATGTAAAACTCTTTGCTCCTTCTCCAATACAGTGTCTGCCTAGATGTTGCAATGTTTCCACCATGATGATACTGGACTGAACCTCAGAACCTGTAAGCCAGCCCCAATTAAATGTTATCCTTTATAAGTGTTGCCTTGGTCATGGTGTCTCTTCACAGTAATGAAAACCCTAAGACAACATATAAAAATGAAGCTGGCAAGGAACCCTTGCTGGAGGTCTGGGAAGCCTTTTTGTCCATGGACATGAAATTGTGTGACAGGAGGGAGACATCCATCCACAGTCATCTTCTAGCAGGAAATCCTATGGTTCTTGGACTAGTCAGATTAGGAAGCTTTGCTTCCAGTTACCTAGGAGATGGTAATGTTTGGAGAGAACTTAGAATTCATAGGACCATAAAGAACCAGGTCGCATAACCCTACCGCAATGAGAATCCCAAGAAACAAGTGGGTCAGGTAATCTTTTATATGCAGTCTTGAACAGCACGATGACTTGTTTTGAACAAAGTGGAGAGTGGGGACTGATAGTCAAGGTTGTCTTTTGTCCTCCACATGTCGTGGACTTATATACATAACTACACACACACACACACACACACACACACACACACACACACACACACACACAGAGAGAGAGAGAGAGAGACAGACAGACAGACAGACACACACACACAGAGGGATGTATGCACGAAATGCTTAACTAATAGGAATAAAACCAGAACAGTAAATTAAGTTTCTGGAAATTTTGATTGTTTTTTTTTTCTTTCTTTTTTTCGGAGCTGGGGACCAAACCCAGGACCTTGTGCTTGCTAGGCAAGCACTCTACCACTGAGCTAAATCCCCAACCCCATTGATTAGTTTTAAAACCACAAGAGAACTCAGTATTTAAAGAACTACATAGCAACATTCTTTGTAAAGCAATAATTTCTCTGTTGGGCTAAAATTTGCATTTTATTCTTTTAATTATCCACGTTAGTAATTGGTACGGGGCATTGAATCCCAAGGCTCGGTTATGATAGGCAAACTCTCTTCCACTGAGCTGTAGCACCAGCTCTTCAGCAACTTTTTATTTTGGGGCAGGGCTTTGCTACATTGTCTGTGAAGTCACTTTGTAACTCAGGCCGTCCTTGAGCTTAGAATCCCCTTATCTCAGCCTCATGTGTAACTAGGATTGTAGGCCTATAGCATTGGGCCTGGCTCTATTTGTGTGTTTTTTGATTTTCAGTTGTTGGCTTATTTTTACACTATCAGGTTGAAATTTGAATATAGAAGATAAACTGGTCACACCCAGTCAGTTACAAATAAAAAAAACTATTTATTATTGTACATGCATTTGATGTATGTGTATGGGTGTGTGCATGCTATTCCATGCATGTGGAGATTGAAGTACAACTCTGTGTTCTCTGTTCTCTTCTTCCACCATTATGGGTTAGTTTTACTGTGCCAGCTCTACTGGCCATGCAATTTTGGTTATTCTTGATGGTGCCTCTGTCCTTGGATTGTAAATGGCAGTGGTCAGAGGACTCTCTGTCCAGTGGGATTGGTTTCCTAGGCCAGGTCATAGCTTTCAATACCACCCATCATTTTCAGCCTCCTAAATAAGACTCCCAAGGCTTGACCTATAACTGGTTCCCACTGGTTACATCTGACTGTATTCATATTAGATTGTTTAAGTGGCAGTATACTCCAGACTACCCCTGAAACCTGCTCTTCTAACTACATTTATGCCTCTTCATAGCTCAAAGAATAAATGCCAGTCTACTAAATCATTAAGCCAAAGCTCAGCTGTTCTTGTCTGTCTGTCTGTCTCTCTGGTGATTCTGTTCTGTTATCATGAAGTTTTCTGTTCGACTCAAATATCTGTTGCATAGCAGAGGATATAAAATTCAGTGGTAACATGCTTTATTTTCAGTAACATACATACAGACATATACACAGACACAGACAGATAGACATAGACACAGATACACATCCATATGAACTTGTGCACACACACACACACACACACACACTGAAAATCTATTCTTTGCCTCCTGCCTCCTTCGTTATCACCAGCAGGGCCCTGGACCACTGAAGTAGCTTTTAAATTGGTGCCCTGGCTTTCACCTTTGGCCTCTCTAATCCATTTTCCCATCCAGCAGCCAGAGTAATCTTTCAAAATACAAATCAGCTCATGTCACTTCTCTGCTTAAAAACACACCATGCCATCCTGCTTATTTCTCTCACTGCAATTACCACAGCCTGTAATTACCCTGATGATTTGTTTCTGTATCTACTGACTGTCTCCTCCGACTAGAGTGCAAACTCAGAGGTCGGGGGCTCTATATTATTTCCTCAACATGCCCAGCACAAAGCCTGAAACACAGTAGACAATCCATATCATATTTTGGAAGAAATTAATGAACACTTTTCAGGTCGGAGGACTTATCATTTGATTTCAGGTCTAGGAAAGTTTCTTGTCAGCAGAATCTGCCCGTGTTCAAAAAGACAAGATGTGCTTTAAATAGGTACCAGTCCTGGCAGAAGCCAGGCACTGAGGGAACGGTATCTCTGCAGAACCTTTCATCGCCCTCAGAAACTGAAAACCCCTAAATATAGGCCAGCCATTAAAGATTCATGAGAGCCTGCTGTGATTTATCAGAGCTGTGGAAATCGAGACTTCCATCATAGTGGCTTCTTTGACATTTGTTCCTAATCAACGCATGCACATATTTTATTACCTTTTGAGGGAAGTTTGACCAGGGGAATATTCCAGAAGCATGAGAGAGGCTTCCGTCAGAACAGGGATCATGCTTTGTTCTCCAATCCAAACACCAAGCAGCCACACACCTCCTGCCCCTGCACATCAGCTAGAAGGAGAAGGAGTTTCAGACCACTTTTCCTCGCTGTCCTGTTCTCTTTGGTGTATTTCACTGAATCGAACTGCTGGCCCACGGGACTAGGGAAAGGTGTAGGTGTGGAGAGTTAAAGGAATAATATCATTTAATCTTTTAGAGAAATTTGGTTCAGATTTATTATTTGGGCTCCTTACTTTCGAAGCCAAATTTCCACATGTGTGATAAAAATGTGCATGTACTTCTAGGAACAAAACACAGAATCTTATCGGAGGTTTATATTCAGTCTGATTTACAAGAGACTTTGCACTTCTTATAAGGAAAACAAAACCAAAGTAAATTGGTTAAAGGGATCATGGGCACCTGAATTGTGGGGCTACCAGGCTGCTTTTCTTGAGTATACCCTGCAAGTCCGGTTTAATTGTCCCAGCAGGCAGCCTGGGCTTTAGTGGGTGATTTTTAAAGCTTACCATTGATTCTAAGGCACTCCAGTGCTAGAAAGCATCAGCCCAGAGAAAGGAGAGCCGGATCCTATTACACCCTGAGATGGGCAGCTAGGCAGTGACTTTGCTGGAGCATTTCCTGACATCTGTGATGAGGGGGAAACATGCTGAGCCATGCCACTTTCATTTTCTGCTTTGAGCACATTGCAAGTTGGCCTGCAGAGATAAGATGGCCCATTTTGCTAGAAGACCTCAGACACACGTGTAAATCTGTCTCATAGCCCTCCATCCTCCCATGCGCGCGCGTGCACACACACACACACACACACACACACACACACACACACACACACAGAGTAACTAACTGGTCATCATGCATATGGGGGAGGGAGGTTCATGACTTTATCTTAATAGAGAATGTAGGCTTTCCTATGTCTCAGGATACCAATATATTCGAAGGCTTGCTAAAACAAACAAAATAGGGAGCAAGACAAATGAATTGTGTGCAAAGGATGTGTTACGACTGTTGCTAATTATAACAATGTCAAGCTAAACCTAAATATTAAGTGATTTAAAAAAAATCACTCACAACCAGACCTAGGCTGAAAAATTAGAGAGAATAAGTAAGTGGACACACAGACCTTAGCTTTCTTAGATACTTCAATCTTTGTGCGAACCTGCAAGAATAGGCTGGAAGACACACACACACACACACACACACACACACACACACACACACACCATGAGTGACTATGCCTATGTGTGCATATATATATATATATATATATGTAGATGCTTGTATGTATTTGAGTTGAAGACTTCAGGAACAGAAAGGAAGGAAAGCAAGGGAAAGGTGAACCATGTGGCAGGAGAGGCAGTGCTAGACCCTTGCTCCCCAGGCCCTGAGATGATACTGAAAAGTCCAGTCCTGTTCCTGCTGCCAGCAGGGGTCATTTCAGAGGCCAAACAGGCCCTGTCAGCTCCGATGATGAAAAACTTTACACAGCACCTTTTCACAGGTTCTATTGACCTTTTTACAGGTCAATAAAAGCCATTAACTTCCCTGAGGCTTCAGTGACAGTGCGGGGAGATTTCATTCTCAATGTTTCTCAAGCCAGCAGTGGGTGTTCAGGGCTGGGAATGCTGAGTGTGAATACCTTTCTACTATCGACAGGGCTTTAATAGTGGGGAGAAAGGTGTCAGGGATGTATCTGTATTGCTACCTAGGTTCCCTTCAAGGTCCTAGGAGAGTAAGTAACACGGAAAGTGTAGTGTGCTGGGCCCTCTCTGTACAAGTCCTCAAAACAGCACAGAGGAGCCCATTAGATCCTTCCTCTCTTATTTCATAGCCCCCAGGCCACATTCCAGTAGTCTCTACAAGCCACATTTTCTTCTGAGTTTATCTATGCAAACATTCAGTGTGGAAGAGGCTCTTGATGGCTAAGCCCTAGCTAACTTTTAGGCAGGATGGTCAATGTTGTACAGTGGGCTTTTAATGCCCATGTCTTGACTGAGCCCACTAGTATGTGTGTCTGATGGTTTACCTCAGATTCTATCTCAATCTCACCGGTGATAGCCTCTCATTGATGCTTTATGCTCACTTGGAGGGCTGTGCTAAGACAAGTCAGTGGCCATAGCACATCCAGTAAACATTCTCCCAGAAATGCATTGTAAGGAAAAATGGATTAGTAGGGATGCACTGGGTGTAGGATGAAGAAAATCTAGGAATCACCTCAGTGCCTCAGAGGAGGAGCCAAGATAAAGACGGAATACCAGGAAATGGCCCAGTTATTAAAAGTTAAAGGACTCTTCCCTTTTAAGAAGGAAAAGGACTCATAGCATGTGGCAAATTGAACATCAAATCCTATGCAGAAGCTTTTGGACAACCTGAAGGCTCTTAGTCTATTGCAAACAAAGGTTCTACTGACTCTCATCAAGAAGTCCTAAGAGTCAGGTGAATATTTTGTGAAGGCAAGACATAGTCTGGAGGCTTAGGTATGTCTTAGACCCAGGACATTCTGGCATCGCTACTACAAGATATAAACAACAACTCCAGCTCCAATAGTTGGGCGTGAGGCGAAGAACTGTGCTCTTTTTTTTTTTCCCCACTCTGGATTTGTCTCCCTGATGGCAAATCTGAGATATCAAGTGGTCTGGCTCTGCAAGTGCCCTCATCTCTGATCATCTGTAAAGAGTCCCCTTTCTCACAATTCCTACTGCAACTGACCTGGGCTCCCATTTCCAGGGTTCTGTCTATATGCTTGGCATACTTAAATAAATACAACAAAGCAAATAGCCTTGGGTACCCATGGGACTGGAGATTGGCTGCTTCCAAGGGGTAGAGTTGACTCAACAAGGAATTGTGCCTGCACATGTGTCCTTTCTACCCTTAAAAGCAAGAGAAACGAGGGGGCTGATGCCAGTCCTCTCTCTAGGTTCCTGGGGAGAAGAGCAGATGTGTTGGGTTATGTCCTTACCCTGCATCTGAGACTGCTCCCAGCACATTAGTGCTGTCGCTGTCTCTCTGTGCAAGTGGTCTCCTTTGTTGTGCTCATACCAACGGAAAGGCCCAGGAATTAGCTGCCTAGAGGTGGTGACTGTGGTTGTTTGAATAGATTTAGCCCTCACAGACACATGTATTTGAAAGTTTGGACCATGTGGAGTGGCACTATTATGAGGTGTGGCCTTGTCAGAGAAAGTGGTCACTGTGAGGTGGGGTTTTGAGGATATGTATATTTTTTTCAAGCTCTGTCCAGTATAAAGTCCAGTCTCCTCCTGGACTTGCTCAAGATGTAGAACTCTCAGCTCCTCCCATACCACGTCTGACTGGATGCTGCCATTATTCCCACCATGATGATAATAGACTTAACCTCTGGGGCTGTACCCTAGTCCCAATTAAATGTCCTTTATAAGAGTTGTCTTGGTCATAGTGTCTCTTCATAGCAACAGAAACCATAACTGAGACAGTAGGCAAATAATCCTAGCTCTCTCAACCCTCAGTGAAATAAGGGAGGTATGTTCCACTCTATCTCCTGGTCCCCACCCCTGTTCACCAAAGAAGCAACTGGGCATATAAAGTGACATTCACTGGCTACTTTGTCCTACTTGAGTCAGCAGCTCTTGCATATCTGTTTGTACCTAAACCCAATGCCAGGGGTTTACCTAAATCAGGTTAAAGGAGAAGTAGAGTCAGCTCTAGCCCTTGGAAGCAGCCAGTCTCCAGTCCCATGGTGCCCAAGGCTTTTTGCTTCGTATTTATTTAAGTATGATATATATAGATATAGATATAGATATAGATATAGATATAGATATAGATATAGATATAGATATAGATATAGATATAGATATAGATATAGATATAGATATAGATATAGATATAGATATAATCTCCCCGGCAATGAGAGTCCTGTAGAAGCAACAGGACCTGACTTCTATAGCTGCAGTCACTACATATTTGCCACATATTACCTACATATCCATAAACAAACCCTATGAGATTCCCATATTTTCACAAACATTTTATCTTTTGATTATGTGATACTTGATGGACAGTATTGAACGTTATTTTTATTTTTAATTCCATGGGTGGCAAACTTACTTCTTGAATTCTTGCATTAATGGTGGAATGTTTAGGAAGTATTTAGGGTTAGAAAGACATGAGGAAGGTGGGACCTCCCGATGGGATTAGTGGCTGTATGGAATCCAGAGCCAGTGTACCTCCTGTATGTCCTGCATGAACTTGTCTGCCCTTCCACATCATGATGTAGCACAAATGCCCTCACCAGGTGCTAATATTATGCTTGTGGGCATCTCGTCTTCCAGAACTAAGAGAAATGAAATTGTGATTGCTCATAGTTTGCCCAGTCTGTGGTCATCTGTCAGAGCAGCAGCAAACAGCCCAAAGCATCATCTCTTTTGTTTGAGATTTTCTTTGTGATAAAGGGAATTGACATTTTTTCTTCTTCCAAGAATTCTTCACATATATAGATTTAGGCTAATCCTCAAAATCAATTGCAGAGCTACATGAATAAAGCTTTACCAATGTGGCTGTTGGTCTAGGCTTGTACACAGATGCCAGTCTTCTAAGCCAATAAGCAATAAGCCACAGATTAACTACCTTTCTGTCTATCTGTCTCCCTCCCTCCCTCCCTCCCTCCTTCCCTCCCTCCCTTCTCTCTCTCTCTCTCTCTCTCTCTCTCTCTCTCTCTCTCTCTCTCTTTCTTTCTTTCTTTCTTTCTTTGTCCATGCTCCTTTGCAGGGACTTACAATAGTCTTTCTTTCCCTTGGGAATATTCCTGACCCCATAGAAAAGGGACAAAGGCTCTGGGCAGGAAGGGGCAGAATTTGTTATGATATCTTTATATATATTGTACCAGGCAGATACAGAGTCTCAATTTAAACTGCTAGGGATAGACAGGCCTGATAGTCTAGTCTTCTACCCTCCCCATCTCCCCACTTCCCTTTCTTTCTTCATGCTTCTCTGATTTGTTTGAATGTTATAGGCAAGTATTCTAATATTGACCTAAATCCCTAGCCCTTAAAAAAGGTTTTGAAATAGGGTTTAACTACATTGCACAGGTTACCCTTACATATGTTCTTTTCTTGTCTCTACCTCTCAAGATGCTGGGGTTACAGGCTCAAGCCACTAACCTGGGCTAGCCCACATACTGTCTAAACAAGAAAACAAAAACATTGGCAGTAAGTTGGGGCTGGGATCTAGGGAAGCTCATCCAATCTGATGGGTACTGATTGGAACTCCCTATCTTCCAAACTTTCATCTCACAGACTTCCCTGCCAACAAGAAGCCCTGAACATATCTGAGCCCTTACTGTTTAGGTTGATGCCATATGCACTGGCCATATGCACTGCTCTACATAGACTTTCCAATAACAACCAACTCATGGACATCAGGGCCCATTTAACCATAAGGCTTCATTCTGAGAGATGGGATATTTTGCCATAGGAACAACAGAGCACAACATCAGGTAAACATATGGTTCAGCCTACTACCTTCCCAGGCTATATGGTGTACAGTGCTTTTCCCAGAGCCACAGTGAACAAAACACCACAAGATTCAATCACACTAAACAGAAACAGGGCATGTTCATGGCTGCTGCTAGAGTAGCACTGCTCCACCATGCCCTTCCGCCATGATGGGCTGAAACTTTTAAAGCAAACACAGATCATTCCTCCCTTGTTTATTGTATATGAAATGTTGACAAACACAATTTAGCACTTCTCCAGAGGAATCTTATGTGTGCTCCAGTTTGAGAATCCTTGCTCCAGTGATTAAGATTTAAGACATTTAGTTAGAATACCAGGATTCAAATCCTCAGTCAGCCAATAACACTTATCTGATCTATAATAATTTATATAACTTTCTTCTGAATATTGCTGCTAAGAATAAGCGAGTTAGTATAGGCAAAGTAGAGAGCAAATATCTGACAAATAAGAAGTTCTGGGGGCTGGGGATTTAGCTCAGTGGTAGAGCGCTTACCTAGGAAGCTCAAGGCCCTGGGTTCGGTCCCCAGCTCCAAAAAAAAGAACCAAAAAAAAAAAAAAAAAAGAAGTTCTGAACATATGTACGACACATTACATAAAAGATGTTTGTGTATATATATATATATGTGTGTGTGTGTGTGTATACATGTATATATATATATATAGAGAGAGAAACACACATATGTCTATGTATATGTAAAGCATGTTTATAAAGTCATCTTTTCTTACCCATGGGTTCCATATTCATGGATTGATTGAAACAACTATGGATCAAGAATACTGAGAAAAAAATGCATCTGTGTTAAACAACTATAACATATTTTTCCTTATCACAATTTCCTAAATAATACATATAGCATTGATTTATATTGTACTCGCATTGTATTAGAAATTATAATACAGCAGTGACTTAAATTATAATAACAATTAATAAAATATACCCTGTGTATTTGTGTACATCAATAGTACACCATTTCATATAAGGAATGTGAACACTCACAGACTGGCATCTCATCAGACAGTATCCTCCTCTACCCCTCTTTGTTTTCTATTATTTTTCTGTTCTTGTTGATTGAGAAAAATCAGGCATGTATCTCTATTGGGATGGAGTTTAAACTCAAAGTAGGTGTCAACTGGCTTGTATGGGACCCTCTGGAGACTATGGAATAAACTTGACCTAGCATCCAAGATATTCCCTTGACAGCTTATCAGCTTCTGGAGGCAGCGTATACTGTGAGCTGAGAACAGCATTCAGAAAAGCTGAATGCTTACACACAGCATCTCCCTGTGTGTCACCTCTTCCAGGACCGGAAATCCTCAGGGGTAATAGGAGAGGGCATCTTTCCATCTCTTCCTAGGCCCAGAAATGAACCGCAATCTTTAAAGCAAGAATGATTTGGTCTGCTTTGAGACATTACTTAACTCAGAAATTTTACTTTCTCCACACTACAAACTGGGACATCCCTCGAATTCCAAAGCAGGGGGCGGCCTGGGCCTTTGTCAGTTATCTCCTTATCATTCTTCTTATTGTCTCTTCTTTTTCTTTCTTTTAGTCTAACATTATTGGATCATTAGAGACTTGCTGAAAAGAGGAAGTAGGTGTAGGAACAATGGTATGCCTGGGGTCGGTCAAAGGCTTTGTAATCTTTCCTTCTGTGCTGAGGAGAACACAATGATCCCTAAATAGCATACCAGGGTCAGGCATCAAAATAAAGCATGCCTATCCCATTGGGTTGTGCAATTACAGTAAGTCAGGGAGTAACTGAGGTGCGAACTGTGACCCCCACAGCAAACTTACTGAGGTGCATCAGACATATCACACCCCGGGGCACTCACCTAACATGCTACCACACTGACTTTGATGGGCCTCACCAGCCAGGCAGCCAAGGGTACACAGCTGCCGGCATCTTGATTCCAAATGGTAGATCATGGCCTTCGCATAGATGACTCTGCATCTAGAAACAGCGCAGGGAGCAGGGAAGACTGTGTGTCTCCATTTAGATGGGCAGAGCTTTCTGTCATATTGGCCTTTGATCAAAACCAATGAGCTGTGAATTCCCTGAACCACACATTTTATTTCAGAGCCAACACTAGGACAAGATGTGTATGTGTGTGTGAGCTACAGTAGGACATATAAAAAGACAGCTGCTGTCAGCATCATTCTGGAGCATGTGCTCCAGTCCCCAGAGAGAGAGAGCATCTCCCTAAGCAATTGTTCCTTAGGTTTCCTAGATGCCTCATTTACCCTTCCCTGTTCTTGTTCTTCATTTCTATGCTTTTTGGTGATTGAGACAGGGGTCTACCATGTATTCCAGGCTGGCCTCAGACCCTTGGTCTTCCTTTCATATCCTAGCAAGTGATGATGGCACTTCTACACTACTGCTTCAGGCTCTAGCCCTGTTTCATTATACTGAACAGATCCTAGATCTTCTGTTTCCTTGAATGGGCAGAGACAGCATCTAGAAACATCCAAATGTCCTTCTGCAGTCAGCCTTGCTGCAGAGAACCTCTGTTCAGCCACAAATCCCAAACTCTGGTCATGGGTGAGGAAACAGTGCCAAAGGCACATGATTGACTGGATGACTTGAAGCCTTAGACGGAGTTATAGGTTGGATATAAAATCTCATCTCTGAAATCTCACGTTGTTTAGTCTTTAGCTGGCGGTACTACTTAGAGAGCTTCAAGAAACGTCAGGAGGTAGAGCCTTGTTAGAAGAAGGATGTCACTGGGGATGTCCTTAGCTCTTTTCTGGTTTGTTCTCTCTTCCTGGTCCACCATGAGGTGAGAACTTTACTAGAACACACTCCTACTACCACAATATTCTGTCAATTATACCACATAGGGACAAACAACATGGAGAGTGCCCTTTTGAAACCATGAATTAAAGTAATAGCTTCTTCCTTTCAATTGTGATCTCAGGTATTTGGTTAGAATAAGCAAGCTACCACAGGGATCGCTTTGACTTAGAAGTCAATGTAAAGCATCAGCCATCTCCTAGACACAAAGCACTCCACAATAGTCAGGTGGGCACCCTGTATTCAGAGATATGCAAAAAGTAACAATGATTCTTTGCCTAGAATCTCCTTGCCAATGGTTTGGGGCTTAAATATTAGAGCTTTTTCTTGGGATTAATAAAGATGGGCTATATGCCAGATATGGCTCCTTCATAAACTGCTTGATGCTATATAAAGGAATGCTGAAAAGGGCATCCAGAAAAGTGTCTGAACCAAGAGAAATGAATAATGTAGGACTTAGCAACATCTGGCGCTGGCCCTTTAGGGAAACCTAATGTAATGACCTCAGCTATGTCAACTCTGCAGTCTCTCTTTTTTATTATGAGTCTAGATGTGAGAGAAAGGATTTGTGGGGTCTAGGTTCTGGTTTTATTTCCACTGGTGTGACCTGGCTAAATCCCTTGACCTCCTCAAGCCTAAACTTTGAAATGAAGGAGAAAGATTGGGTAATTTTCAAGGAACATTTTTTTTTTGCACAATACAAATTTAAAGATAAAAATTACTTATGTCCTACTTTCTGAAAACTCAAACTGAGAATGCTTTATTGAATTATATGAAAGAGAATATGGATTCTCACAATTTAGAAGGTTGGTTCTACTGAATAGAAGAATGCTAAATGAAAAAGTCAATGCTGTATTTTAGGACATATTAATAGTGGGAAGCCTTTGGAAAGTGGTATACTGGGAAAAGCTTTCTATTGTCCAAGCCCTTACAAGGTCCCTACGCTGGAATGTGAAGCCAGACAAGCTCTAATATCTGCACAGATCTCTTCTTAGGACATCATGTCCCAACCTATAGTTCTTTTCAATACTGTCGTTCCCTGGTCTGGGATACCGGCCTGGTTTGCATTCTCATCTGGAGAAGGGCAAGGGTGTCAACTCTATAGCTGAAAATTTCCCAGGGAAAGGACCTTGGGAGTGACTGCTGGTCGTGGTTATTGAGAGTGAAAGCTACATAAGTGCGCTCAGCAACTATAAGATTTGTGGGCTAGGAGGCTATAGGTGACCCAGCGTGTGGGCTAGGGCTCAGTGATACATTTGTTCTCTTGACTGTTCTAGAAATTCTAGGTTGTACAAACTCTGTACTTACATAATGCATTTCCATCCATAGCTTTTGCACACATGGGTTGGTAAGACTGAGTGGTGGCTACCGAGCTTTGTAAACCTAGGCATCAACTTGGGAAGGTATTCTAGACTTGCAAACGTAGGTTCCTACAGGAAGGATAGTGTCAAGCATCTGCCTTCTCTTTTTTCCATAGACTCTTCTTCAAAGGCTACCTAAATGACTTTTTATAAACGATGATGCTGCAAAGCTAAGAAAAAGGTTTTATTGCTACGGAGGGAAGATTCCTATAAGAGATCTCACTCCTGGCAGCCCAAAGAATTATCTGGGCAGAATGTACCTGCTTTACTTCATTGTACGCTACAAATACACAGGTCACTCAAAAGTAAAAATGTCTGACTTAAGCTGCACCTCATGGCTTCCATGGGTGTCCAGTTCATGCTACTCAAGGAACCAACTTAATATTATCAAGATACTTGTAATTTCATTCTCCTAATCAAGTGGGTCTAATGGTATAGTCCTTTTCGTCACATGGGTCTCCATCCCCAGAAGCTGTCCCTGAAATAGGGAGCTTATTTGAGGGTGAATTCAGGAAATTTCAGTCAGGAAAGTAGGGTAGGAAGGTAAGATAGCCACACGGGGCCTGTTTGTGAGTTTAACTTCACTAGGCAATTTGGTTTCAATCCCACAATGGTCTTCTGAAGGTGCCATGGGGTCAACTCTGGATTGGTCCATGAAGAGGGGAGGAAGATGGTACTCAATCTTATCTCTCATTAATCGAAGATTGCATCTGTGACACTCATTCCCAGGCATTTTTAGTTTGTTCTAAATTCACTCTGAGCACACTTCCATGGAGAGTAAAGAGCAGGAAGAAGAGAGATGTAAGAAAGCTTATGTACCTTTATGGAAAATATCCATGGGTAACCTCAGTGTGGGTTGAGGAGATAGGGTCCAGTCATTGTCAGCATTTGCTATAATCCACAATCTCACATCCTATCTACCTGGTGGATTTATCCATCTACCTAATTTATAGTCATCAGAAATAAGTACAATAAAGCTAATCAACTCATTGAAAACACTAATCTAAGCTTAATGAAAAAAAAAAAAAAAGAGCCAACAACCAGAAAAACCTCACAGTTACTTTTCCCTCTCTGGATCTGGCATTTTCAGTTGTCCATCTGAAATCCATCTCTCCCCTTGATCCTTTATGACAAGGTCCAATGTTGCCCAGTTAGTCAGTTTTTCTCAGGACCAGAAGTTCATCTGTCCTGGTCCATAGCATCATCTCCACTTTTCTTGTGGTTTAGGAAAGGGCATGAGTTATGGAGGGGGTGTTTTTAAGGAGGATGGCAGGAAAACACTGATGTCCACCTTGCTGCTAAAGACACATACAACAAGATGTAGGATGGGTGGACTTCTGACAGTGACATGTAATCTTTTGTAGTCTCTGTTTATTTGCCCACCTCCAGTCACATGTGAGCACACACGTGATCGACAAAACTAGTACATACAAACATTTTTTAGGGAATATGCTCTTTAGCCACACTGCATTTGTGTGTTTGGTTTGAGAAATTTATATATGGGAGCTTATGCATATACCAATTAAACTTCCTTCCATTTACCTGCAGGCTGGAGAGATGGCCTGGAATGTTCGCTCTTCATTATGCTCTGTGGATATACCTACAACCCTTTGGCCTTTTGTAAATCTGATAATTAAGCATTTTATGGCTTGGCTGGGGTTCTTCATGTGTTGACTTATCTAAATTTCTATTACTTGTAAAAATGTTGAGTTTACTAGGGTCAAGTACAGATATGTTGTCATAGAGGACTCCACTCTAAGACCATTAGTTACATTTTTGAAGCAGTTTTCCAACAGTTATACCTTATCAGGAATATTCCCATCGATAGCATATTGTGTGTCTGGCCAACCCAAGATCCTGAAAATGCTATGTTGAAGTCAAGAACTGAGCTATCTTTCTCATTGTCCAGAGTTACCCATATGCAAACCATTTCAAACAAGAGATTATCATCAGTGACACCCTTATTAAAACTTCTATATGGATCAGGCTTATACATTAGAAACTATAAGGGTGTGTGTTCTTCTTTGCTAGTTTGGTGACAGAGAACTCCACAGATGGGCTGGAGGTAAACACGACCATCTGTCAACAACAGGCTGCAGCTATTTGATTACACCAGGCTTGCCTCTAAACTGCTCACTTTGAGCATGCATTTCAACCCATGCATCTCTGACTCCTGACTTGAAGTGGTGCATATGCTAATTCTATGATGGTCAGGTAGCCTCAAGGGCAACTCAGTAAAATTTGGTAACAATCACCTAAAAGAAATCAGAGATAGTTGGATATAGAAGTTTGTAAAATACAAAAATGGCCTTTGTCAGTGAAGTTAGTGGTCTTTGGTTCAAATAAAGTACTTCGGAGGGGAGAGGTAGGTATAGACATATTTTTAAAGTCACACAGGGTAGCTTGTGTTCCCTTTTGGCTCTCTCCTGGTGTTTTTATTTCCATGTATCCACTTTATTGGTAGATGGAGCATGCAAGTGGCCTGGGGAAGGAAAGCCAGCTTGTATGTGTATGAGAATGCACAGGAGTCCTGTATATGAAGCAGGGAAGCACATGCTGGAAAACAGCAATCAAGGGCAACAGGGAGCCTGGGAATACTAGAGCAAATTCGGTAAGCATGCGCTACTTCTGTCCACAGGATGTAGTCTTTTTGAGTACTTGGTAGCTTTTCATTTAAGGATCAGAAGTCAAGGGTCTCCAGAACTTATTAGGTTTCCAAAGGACTCCAGTGGCTAACTGGATGTTCTTTGTGTCGATCAATAGAGTTTCTTCTCTCAATGGCCAGAAGAAGTATGTGGGAAAGCAAATCTTTCTCTAGATAATACCTGTGGAAAGTAAAAAAGTACAGTGACCCATCGGCTCCTGACCAGAGGGGTACTGCTTTCTTTTCCATGTTTCCCAGCTCTGTCTTGCCTCTCAACTGCCGCCAAGGAAATCAGAGTATTGCTTCCCTCTCAATAGTATCCATTCCCTTCCCATTTCTCTCTCTCTCTCTCTCTCTCTCTCTCTCTCTCTCTCTCTCTCTCTCTCTCTCTCTCTTTCTCTCTCTCTCACTCTCTCTCTCTCACACACACACAACACACACAGTGTACGAATGCACACATGCACATATGCCTGCATGTGCACACATTCTCACCTTTGCTACCTTCTTTCCATTTTTAAAATTTTGCCAATGATGAAGTGTGACAATTGGGACAGAAATATTTCTAGATGCTGATAGCAAGAAAGCAGGTTTCAATGTGAACCTTTGATAAATGTCTCCCATCCCCAGGGAAATTTTAACTCTTCTCTGTACAAAGCATGCTGTCTCTTCCCTAGGGCTCTTCAGATGTGAGTTTGTGGCTGCCACAGTCCTAGGGTACATTCAGGCTAAACCTTGGGCATCTTATCTCTCACATGCAATGCTTCCCAGGAGTGGGGCTGGGTTTGTTTTGACTTACGTTCTCATGCTGTAATAAGCTATGGCCTGGACATCTAAAAACAGCCACAGAGAGAATCTGGTCTTACAATGTGTGGACAGACCAAGGCAGGCTAGAAAAACAAGCAAGGAAAGAGGGAAGCTCTAGAGAAACACTCCCGTCTTTCACTCAGTTGAGGTAGGAAGCCCATTCAAGTACTACTGTGAGATAAAACAGAGACAAATTTGATTGCTTTTTCACAGTTTAGGGACCAAGGCCAGTTGTATGACAAGAATCGTATTGTCCACTCCCAAGACAGTTGTGCTGGAAAGAAGGAAGGAAATGTCATCACAGAGAGATAGAGGCTAAAAAACCAGGGACTGGGGGACTGTTATGTATCAGCAGCTCAAAAGGTCATCTCCCTGATGACCTTGAGACATTCCACACCGACATGTATTAACAGCCAACACCAAATTGTCTCTGCCAAATTGTCTCTGGGAGCTGCTATCAAACTGTTCATTTGTTGTGGCAAAAAGCAGCAGATTAGTTCAAGTACTGGAGCTCTCTGCTTCAGTGGGAGCGGATTTCTCCAGCTACCTCTCCACTGTGTCACACAGCACAGCCATAACTAGCAGTAGAAATAAAGAGCTGCTTCTGCTTGTAGGTGCCAAGCATGATGCAGAAAGCCCACCTCCCCCACTGTTGTGTAAGGTGACGATGGCCATTAATGGTTTCGTAGGATGTGCAATGGGCAAAGGTCCCTAGCCTAAGAGGTGACCGAGTACTGGGAGCCTACCATAATCTCTGCTTGCCAAGTAATGCTAGAGGGCAGATCATATGTATTTCCTTTAAGGTTTTAGTAAATACCTTCAAAATATAGCATGTATGCCAGAGAAGGCCTAAGTCATAAGTCCCAGGCTTCATTGCTTTTAGCTAACTAAACATACTCACATATTCACCACTGGGGTGAAACATGAAATCCTAGCAGAACCTCAAGGGTGTCCCTCCAATGGGCACTCTTTCAAAAGTGTGGAACAAGATCCCATGGGCTTATTAAGCCATTACTCATGAGGCTGTGAGTACCATAAGGACACTTGCTTTCTTTAGGCCTGCACATAGGACTCTATGGAGCAGTAGAGTCTAGTAAAAATGGCCAATCCTTGGGAATTTAGCATAAGTCAAAGAATTTCCTCAGTCTCCTTTCTCCATTCCCTCTGCCAGCTTCTCTCTCTTATAGAACATACCATGTAATATCCTGATCAGGGCAGGAGAGATAGGACACGAATGAGAATTACATAGTTAAAGGGGCAGGACAGACAGAAGGTATAATAGGCCAGAGAACATCCCATCCTACGTGCAGAGTTGCTTGAGCGTGGATGTTGCCAATTAGCCAAGCTGGAATGGTGGAAGGAAGTCTGGTCTGGTTGGTGGAAAGGATCACCATCAAGGCCTCTGAACTATCCATTTATAACTTCTTGTGGGCAGAAGGGAAGGGTGTGCTGTGGTCAGACCCAGGTTCTTTGAGACATGATGCCCTCACCTCATATTAACAGTGGCCTCTCAAGATGATCTACTCAAATAGTACACCTCTGCCCTTCTCTCCGAAGACTGTAAATGTCTTCATGTTTGGAACCTATAGCTTTGTTCCTTGGGAAAAAGTTGGGAACTCTCAGGAAACAATAGTTGTATAAATTATAGCTGCCCCCACCCTTTTAAAATGAATCCCATTTTTCCTTATTTTCTACGTGATGCACCTTTCCCAAAGGTTTCAAGATAAAGGGCCCCTGGGATGCCCAAGGAGCAGACACTGTTTGGCCAGGGTTTGGACCTCCAGCAACAGAGCAGCATGTGTGTCACAGTCACATCAGAAGATCTACAGCAGGAAGTGCTCCTTCTTTTTGCCCCAAACACCAAGTGCAAGCTCCAGTGAGAGATTTACAGATACGACTGCCCATGAGGACGCTTCGTCATTATGTCTGTCGTATGCTTTGTAGTCTGTGGGATGTTCACACTTAAGGACTGCAAAAGTGGGAACTTCAGTGCAAGAGCGTGAGCCTCGGCCAAGGCACTTCAGCGTTCCCAGCACAAGTCTCGCACTGAGAATTCCATCAGATTTATTTTCCTGGAAAGGCGTGTCAGACCGGTTCACCCTGGGCAGTTGCACACCCAGGATACCTGTCTCGCTGTAACTAGGAGATAGTTCTCATAGTCCAGAGTGGAGTGTCCCAGCCAACACTGGCTGTGGCTTTCAGCCTGCTCTCTCCTAGCAAAGCTGCTTAGTCCTTCAAATACAAGGAGCTGGTTTTCAGCCAGCCAGCAGCAGGGGGTGGCAGGGACAGAACTAAACAGGGCATTCTGCCCAGTGCTAGCCAGAGTCCCATCTGCCCCAAGCAATAACTTGTTCGACATGGCAGCTATGATAGGAGCTCCTCTCTGTCTAACCCCCTCTGCTGCCTACTCTCTTCTATTTGGTCATCAGTCACCTGAGAAACTACTTGAATCCTGATCTCTGATGTTGTTTTCTGTGACTCCTGAACAAAATGGACAGGGTCCTTATAATGTATTCAACTCTGAACTGCACCCCAGGAGGCGCTGAGGAACTGCTATTTGACTGCATTCCCCCTCCCAGGAAGTGTGGATTTCTTTTTCTTTATGAGGAGAAAAGAAGAAAATGGCTCCAAGGCCTGGAGTCACTAAAAGATTAACAATCCATAGAATGTTGACTAGGTGCCAGGACTGGGCTAAGCTGGTTTGCATGATGTTATGGTTTGAGTAGATCCCCAAGAAACACATTGGAAACTTAATCCCAATGTAACAGTGTTAGGAGGTGTTTATATTAAGACAGCTTCACTTCCTCTCTGCCTCTCCTTTCACTCTCTCTTCTTTCCTCCCTATCCTCTCTTGTTCTTTTCAGTCATGGAAGATGCAGCAAAAGGCCCTTGCCATATGCCAGCCCCTTGATCTTGGATTTCTCAGTTGCTAGAATTGTGAGGGTATCCATTTCTTTTCTTTATAGCTGCCCTGATCTGTGGTATTCTGTTATAGCGGTGCAAAGCTGACTGACACACACAGATTATCTCATTAATTCCTTGGCAGCATTGTGGGAAGACTGATATAAGTAGTGCCTCCCTGTGGAAGGAAGCAACCGACTTTTGAATGTTATACTACTATATGGTAGGGTTCACATTTGAGTCATAGGTGACCTGTACCCAACCGCACAGCTCCAGAGTAGGTGAGACCTTGTCTAACTCACTATTGCTTCAGCATTAGGAAACTATGCTGATATGAGAACCCATTAGCACACTAGTTATGGAAGCCCCAAATCACTCATACATACAGGACTCTTAAGACCTCTCTCCATTCCATGCATCTGAAAGTGGCTTCCCCTCAACTAAGAGGATGCGTTTATATTCATTGCCACGAAATCTCATCTTTTAAGACATAGCTCATTTCAGGATGACTGGCTTTTGTGACCCTATTTCAGCCCTCATATAATTAAGTCAGAGTTAGTTAGCTGTGATTTCAGTAAAATCCATGTACTATATATCGAAGTTACCTAGCACATGGTGTTTAGTGAGGGTGTTCAGTTCTGGCAGGGGTTCAGGGACTGAAATGATATGCATGCCTTCTCGGTCTAATTTCCCTTGTCATCTGATCTTCCATTTTTTTCTTTTCCCCTGTCTGCTAAGCTTAAGGGAATTCCTGAGGAGCCAGCAAATGCCAAGCTGAAGGTACAAGGCTCTCAGGCTTCTGAGTCACTGTGTGGATAGATGCTTGCTGAATACTGTGTAGCTGTGGAACTTTGCAAGAGTGTTAAGTAGACTCCTCTGTTAGTAAAGTACTAAGATCTATCAAACCACTTATGATTAGCATGGATCAACAAGGCACTTTTTGTTTGTCCTTCCTTCTAGGTTTATGGTGTCTATAAGGTGGGTTTTTTGTTTGTTTGTTTTTTTGTTTTTTATGGTTTCAGAGACTTGATGCTAATCATTTAGGCGATGCTGGGAACCATAGTGAACCAAAAGACGTGGCAGAGGTAGCACGAGCAAATGGCAGATGTGGGCTGCCGCTTACAACAGGCAGTGTGAGCTCCTGCAAAGGTCTTCCGGCAAATGTTTTCCTGTCCGTTTGTCTACCTGGTAATTGCCATAAGCAATTAACTGATCCTAATAGGACCTAACCAAAAATAAATAAACTCACTTTGAGTCAGAGAGTTCTGAGGACTTGCTCAAAGCTCCACAGTGGGCTGACAGCAGAGCTGAGTGACATCTTTGGGTTTTGTGGATGACTCAAGGTCACTTGAAGAACATTCCCCCTTCTGACAATGCTCAAATGGTTCATCCAAGTCACCTGAATCCTTCAAGTACGAGCAGTGACTTTCCTTTCAGAGTGATTTCCTATAACTCTAGCAGCCATGAAAGCAAAGGCCTGTCTCCTGGCAATGGCTTCAGCCCATGACCAAACCCAAGACCTGCCTAAATGCCACCAATGGACAGAGAATTAACATATTTCCTTATTGCTAGGAAACAGAAGTTCAGTAATTATATTACACCTAATAAGAGACCTGGGTTTCCAGACTTTTACATTTTTATCTGTAAATATTAGCTTTCCTGTTGAGGCAGCTTGCTTTCAACCTCTTGTACTTTCAACATTTAATTAAAAGTCTCCCAGAACTCATTATATTCTGCCCTCCAAAAGCTGGCTAAGCAAAAGCATTCTTTACTATTGTAGCTCTTTCCTCTTAGATGTTCTTTCGTGTAACTCGCTGAAGGCACGCTCTGAAACCCAGAGTCTGGGCAGGTTTATCAGCGTTCTGGTGCTAGCATATGCCAGAGATAAGCGCTGAACACCCGCAACGCTCCTCTGGACAAAGGGGACAAAGATAACAGTTCAGTCCCTCTTAGCACCTTGCAAGGATGGGATGAGATCCCACGACCTGGCACATAGCATACAGTCAGTAGGGGTGACGCTTTCCTGTTTTCTTTTCTATATCTACTACAGAAGTACAACTCCAGGAAAGGAACTTTTTGCAGGCGGTTTCAGCCAGTTTTGCTGAGAGACTTATCACTTATCATTCCCTTTTCTTTACTATTTCAGTACCCAGCTGCCCAACTTCTGCTTGCAAGCCCCATGCTTCTTCCTTCCTTCCTTCCTTCCTTCCTTCCTTCCTTCCTTCCTTCCTTCCTTTCAGATGTTTTTTATTTAGATTTCAAATGTTATTACATTTCCTAGTTTCCTGGACATAAGCCCCCTATCCCACCCCCTCCCCTTTTTCAATACACCCTCCCTTCCTGTCCCCTCTCTCCTGACATCCCCCTATACTGGGGGGTCCAGTTTTGGCAGGACCAAAGGCTTCTCTTTCCATTGGTGCCCAACAAGGCCATCCTCTGCTACATATGCAGCTAGAGCCATGGGTCAGTCCATGTATAAGTCTTTGGGTAAAGGTTTAGTCCCTGGGAGCTCTGGTTGGTCATGCTTCTTTCTTAAGGGTCCCATTTGGGCTTTGAGACTTGGCTTTGTCTATATCCTATATGACAGGGCTTCATTTCTCAAGTTCTCAGAAGAATTAAACTCCAGCTATCTACATTATTGGGTTGATAACATGACCTTTCCACATGTTTTTTTCCTTGATTTATATTCCCCCTCTTTGACCAACACTGATATATAATTTACATAGTGTGAATCCTTGACCTTTGCTGGGTCTGTTTTCCAAATACCTTAAACAAGGGCAATACCTGTGCATGGATACGTATCTATGTATTCTAGACTGGACTCTGAATCAGATCTGTGAATTCTGCTTCTACTCTGTTTCTACATAAGGACTTTTCTTCTTTCTGGATTTAAAAAGTCTATACTGTTGACAGAAGAATGATTCAAGTGGCCATTAAGTCAGCACACATAGTTGGGATGTGAGCAAGGACATTGGTTCCATGACAGTCATAGAGAAAAGGGGCAGAGGTTATGAGAACTGACCATAGCAAATTACATATAACACCAGGTCAGATGTGATTATAAGGCAATAAAACAAATATGGGGTTATTGACAAGGTCAGTTCTAGTTAATGGTAATACAGAGTATGTTAAATCATCTTTGTGCTTTTTTGTAATTAAAAAAAAAACAAAAACCTCTTAGGGATGGTGACATGGCTCAGAGAGCAAACACATTTGCCACTAAGCCTCATGGCTTGGGTTAAATCTCCAGGACCCACAGAGTGGAAAGAGAAAACAGATTCCTACAAATCATCTACAAGGCCCACTTGTAGGCCTTGTCATGTGCCTACCCCCAATAAATGGATAAAATATAATTTTAAACAATGAACAATAAAATAAATAAAACAATGCTAATAAAAAATATATACACATATACATATATATGCATATTAACAGAAAAGAAGAAAGATCTAAACTCAGTAAGGTAAATTCCTAGCTTAGAAACTAAAATAATTAAATTCCAGGCAATAATGGAAAGAAATTGTAAGAGTTAGAGCAGGATTCAATAAAATTGAAAATAGAAAAATAGTTCATTAAACAAAAAGCCTTACATCAAGATCAATAATGTAGTTCTATCTAGTTAAAAATACAAAATATTAGAAAATACAAATTAGTGGAATAAAAAATGAAAGAAGAGCTGTACATACCAGCATTAAGATAATAATCGAAGAATATTATCGCAATCCTATGCCCTTACAGTTGAACACCCAGATGAAATAAACCAATTCCTTTAAAGACATAATCTACTAAAAACTCAATTAAGAGGTAAATAATATGGATAGGTTTATATCACTGCAGAAGTCAAGTCAATAATCACTATTCTAAAAGAGGAATTAATAACTTTAGAAGGAGTATAGAACTCAGGGAATGCACTAGTGAGCTGTCAAAGCATTTGATGAAGGATCGCATCACTTCTCGGTAGTCTTTTCCAGAAAGTGGAAAGACAGGGGATATTTCTTAGCCTGTATCACAAGCTTTGTATTTTCCTAGTAGCAAAAGCAGATGGGGAGATTAAAGTTTCCTGCTATAAAGCAATATCTCTCATATTATTGGTTGCAAAAACTCCTCAATAAAAGCAAACTAAATTCAACAATATAAAAAAATTAAAATAATGGCTGAGTGAGATTTGTCCCATATTTGCGAGAACAAATCAACACTCAAAATCAATTGACACCTCATGATGTCAATAGGCTGAAGAAGGAACACAACATATGATCATCTCAAGAGGTGCAGAGAAACTCTTGGCAAACGAGGAATAGAAAGCAATGTGGTAGAAATAGCCTTTAAAAATCTATAGCTACTGTTATATTTATCATACTTATCATATCTCTTTAGGCAGACCAGTAGGTAAAAGAGGTAGGCCATTCTGCGAGGGTGTGACGCACAGAGAGTGATAAGCACATGCTTGTCTATACTGTCTGCTATGGTGGAGATTCGGAGAGGTTCGTGAGTAACTTACTGTCTACACCAGCCCTCAAAGAGGCAGTGGTCTGGGGAGCTGAGACTGACGCTCTGTAAGGCCGTCTTTTCATATTGCGCAGAGATAGGTCTCACTGTAATAAAAGCCTTTTAAAGATCTCTTTCTCTCTGTCTCTCTGTCTCTGTTTCTCTCTGTCTGTCTCTCTCTCTCAGTGTGTGTGTGTGTGTGTGTGCGTGCGTGTGTGTGCACGTGTTCGCACATACATGTGTGCATGCACGTTTATGCATGCTTTTGTGCACAAATGAGTACAGGTGCCCACTAAGCGCAGAAGAAGGCATCTCCTCTCCTGAATCTAGAGTTATAGACAGTTATAAGCCATGTGATGTGGGTGCTGGGAACTAACTGAGGTCATCTGGAAGAGCAACGAATGCTCTTAACCCCTGAGCCTTCTTTCCAGCCCCAAGGCCACCTTTTAAAGTTCTATTACTCAAAAGTCATTTCACTCTCTTATCAGATGCCCTTTGTAAGTGGGAAGACAAACGTTTTCTCCATAGCTGAGTTCCGGGTGTCCAAACTCTCTGGACATGTACAACTCTGCTTACTTTCTTCCCTCTAAACACCGACCTACAGATATTCATCTCTGAATCAAGGAACATACTGGTCTATCCTTGCCAGAGCCTTGTAGAGAAAACCGCTGTGCTCTCACTGGCTGGCTACGAGTGCATGGAACAGTATGCCGAAAACACAGATGGCTGCAGCAATGGCTTAACCTGTTAGCCTGCATTGCAGACCATCTGTGATGGCTGTTGTTAATAGCCAGCTTGATATACTTGGGGAGAGGGAACCCTAAATGAGGAACTGCCTCCATCAACTTGGTCTGTGAGCCTATCTGCAGGGACATTTTCTTAATTGCTATAGATGTAGGTTGACCCTGCAGATTGGTGGCAGGACCATCCCTGGCAAGGCAGGCCAGGGCTATGGAAGAAAAAAGGCAGGTTGAATGTGGGCCTGGGAGCAAGCCAGTAAGTAGAGTTCCTACACATACACACACACACACACACACACACACACACACACACACACTGGGAGCAAGCCAGTAAGTAGAGTTCCTACACACACACACACACACACACACACACCACACACACACACACACACACACACACACACACACACACACACACACACACACACACACATTCATCCTGGAAGCTAAAATAAACCCTTTTCTCCTCAAGTTGTTTATGATCAGCATTTTATTACAGCAACAGAAAGCAAACAAATACAGCATTCCAAAAGAGAGATGGTGGCATCTTGTCATACTTTGAAAAAATCCAAAGCTGGACTTATTGGATCAGGGGATTAATACACATATTTTTTAAAAAAGATTTATTTATTATATATAAGCACACTGTCTCGTCTTCAAACATATCAGAAGATGGCATCAGATCTCATTACAGATGGTTGTGAGCCACCATGGGGTTGCTGGGATTTGAACTCAGGACCTCTGGAAGAGCAGTCAGTGCTCTTAACCGATGAACCACCTCTCCAGCAGATGAATACACATCTATTGGAGGACTAGATGAGCTCCTATAAGTAGAACAAAGGAAAGATAACCCCTTGGCTTCTGCTAGGAAAACTAGGCTGTTTGACATGTTCTAAGATAGGAGATGACATTATGGTGTGGCATTGACAAGAAGGAATGTACACTTTCCTTTCTGATGCACAGTTGTTATTGTCTTTGCACTGCATACATAATTTTCTAATTAGGCATTAGTTTAGATTCCTTTTTTTTCTAGTAAAAATGAAAAGAGGGTTTTAATTGTAAATAATTTTAGGTAAGACTATAAATTCCCTTTATACTATAATTATCCAAGAATAAATAAGCAGCCAGAAACACCTGTGTAGCTCACTATAGCTACACAGCATGTGGAGCATGCTGGGAGAATGGTAGTACCTACACTACGCTATAGGTACTATGAACAGCTGGCCTCTGTATCTTTGTAAACAAATCATGGGTTCTCCTGAAAATGTCATGTGTCACAGTAAAGATCAGGCTTCTATAAAGTTCTCCTTCATATCCAATACTCGAAATGTTATCCCTTCAGTATAAACATTTTTTGGGGGGGTGATGTATGTGAGGTTACCCAAGGCATGTTTTCTGATTACTTCCTGTTGTGCGCTCAGTCTTGGGCTTTCTTCCTCATACTTTGTCCAGCATTCTGCTCCTCTCTATAAAACACTCCAGACTCTCACAATGAGTGATCAGAAG
The DNA here is from genome assembly GCF_011064425.1 of Rattus rattus. Taxonomy (NCBI): domain Eukaryota; kingdom Metazoa; phylum Chordata; class Mammalia; order Rodentia; family Muridae; genus Rattus; species Rattus rattus. The sequence continues at coordinate 125,004,306 of NC_046158.1, read as the reverse complement.
AAGCCAACTTCTGATCCAGGTTTGTAGGCTTCTATGGGAGAAGCAGGTTCTTGGATTCCTTAGTTTCCCTGCCCACAATGAATACCATACATGAGGATTTCTGCCTTTCACTTTCTGTGTTTGGATACTTTGGTACCAGAGTTCATGTTGACTCTATGAGGGATTGTCAGCCTCCGGTCAGCAATCCCTAAAGACAATGAACAATTTGCCCAGAGATGAACTTGTTAATATAAATCAACCAACCCTGAACCCACACCCCAACCACTTTCTGCCTGGATTTTTACATTTCATCTTGGGCTACTATCCATCTGTTCCGAACTAGATATCAAAAGTCTTATGGTATAGTCCTACATGGTATGGTATTGTACCCCAAAGATACAATAGTTGTTTAAGCCACAATTCTTCACCTGCCCATTCTACCTCATCTGTTTCTTCCCATGGATGCCACAGTAAAGACTTTTCCCACTGTTCTTCCTGTTGACCAACTCTGGTTCTGTGCTGTGTGGCCCCAAATGGCATATGCCATTCTTGGAACTGTGAGTAACAAACTATTTGTTCAGTGGTGGTCATCCTATTTGTTGCCTTGCCATGCCTTGGATTTCCTATTAACACAATGTGTTTCAAGCAAAATTGTCATCTGAGTCACTCACTGCTCTAGTTATGTTTCTATTGTTGTGATAATCCCATGACCAAAAGCAGCATGGGGTGAGGGGCATTTTAGCTTTCAGTTGTGTTCCATCATAAATGGAAGCCAGTGTAGCACTCAGGCAGGGCTTGAACCGAAACAGAGACCATGGAGGAACACTGCTTACTGGCTTGCTAGCCTTAGCCTACTCAGTTTTCTGTCTTATGCATACCAGGACCACCTGCCTCGAGGTGGAACTACACACAGTGGGTTCTCTCCCACATCAATCGTTAATCAAGAAAATGCCCACAGACTTGGTCAAAGACCAGACTAATGGAGGCATTCTCTCTATTGAAGTGTCTTCTTCCCAGACAACTCAATGTCAAGCTGACAAACCATGAACCAGCACACTCACCAGACTTCATAGCATCCCCACCCCAGGACCAGCAGAAACATTTTCATGGCTTGGTTTTTGATATTCCTTCTCAAAAAGGGACACCAACCATTGTGATTGAAGAATCAAAAGAATCAAAGCGATGAAGATAAAAGTTTAATCGTATGCATAATGTAGAAAATTTACCTAAAGTGACCCAAGTTTAGCTGCTGCCCAATTCAAATGAAAAATCTCGGTGTATTTTCCCTATGGAGCATTCATTAAAACCACTGCAAGCATGATTTCTGAGGATCTGTGGATTTTGTAAGCTCATTAGTTTGTGGGAGAGCATTCTGTGATTTGACCCAGTTTCAATTCCCAAACTCTGAAAATAAAACATAAATGTTTTATGCACAAGAATTTGGTCATCTATCATTAGTCTGCTGAAAAAAAATGTGGGTGCTATTGCCCCACATAGAACCTGAAATGTTCTAGGTGATATATCCTAAAGAGGAAGCAGTCCATTAAGTCTTGAAGGAGGCAATTTCCTAGAGAGATAGCTGTTTGCATCTGAGAAAACATCTGGCCCTTAATTGAAATTACCTGAGAAATGGAGCTATGCCACTGCCTTGTAAGTTACATAAGATGAGGAAAATTACAACGACCATCATCCACGGAAGGATCATGGGGAACTCGAAACATTCATGCGAGCTTTTACATCTTACAACTTACAGCAGTGCATTTAGAGCAGAGTTTTAATATGGTCCAGTGAACATGAGTGCTAAATAAGAATGTATCTAGCTATGAAAAGCAGGCAACGTGGTCTTCCTAGCCAAGGTCATACAGCTGAGCAGCTCTGTGTCAACTACTCCATGCTTTCTCTCTAGTGTGAAGAGATCCCAAGCTTAGGATGGGAGCTCTCTGGCTGTCCTTGTTGGTGTTTGTTGCTAATTTTATTATGAATGTCTTAGGGCTTGAGAAAGACAAGGTAGCTTTGGAATCTAATATCGGGTTGAAGTTCTCTGTGGGGTCCTTCAATGCATAGGGACACTGAGAGTAAGCTCAACAGGCCAACTGAGAGATGAGCAGGGGAGAAACAGTGGAACAGTTAAGGAATATTCAGGGATGTTGTTTTTCTTCTCTGATGAATTGGGCCTTTGAAATTTCCACTGTTTGGTAGGATGGTTGCTAGGCGTACATATAAATATCATGTTGTGAAAATGATGTAGAATAATTGTTCTCACAATACCTGTCTTGGGGCTTGGCTTTTGCTAAAGACTGTGAATGCAAATGTCTTTGACATTCCCGTGACCTCAGTCACTGCTCCCTCTTGGCACTGCATGGCTTTTGCTCAGCTCAACCAGATACCAGGTGAAGCAGAGATTTTAATGCATCTCCCCTCAGACAGATCCTTGTCACAGCTTGATCCCATAGTCCTCGGGTTGGCAGTAGAATGCTACATGATGCCCAGCTGGACACAGAAAGAAATATCCTTGAATTCAGACAGACAGCAGATTCTGTGAGCAAATGATTATTTGACTCCATTTGCCTTCTTGTGTTTCTTTAAAACAAGCCTTTTCTTAAGTGAACTGCCAATTTCATGTTTCTAGTATGAGACCAACTGCTGACTGGAACTGTGTTGCATCTTTCTTCTTCTCAGTTTCTTCATGGGCAGCTTCAAGGGGATCAAAGCAAGGAGACTCCAGCAGCTCACTTTGAGATGATACACATCTCACCCATGGGTAAGGGTCAGGAAACCCATAGGCTCATGGATAGGGCATTTCTAGTCATGCTTGAGGGGGCAGGCCTTACTGAGAGCTCAGGGAATCCCTAGTGGTCTTGCTGAACATTCCCTAGACTTCAGGTCCATTCCAAAAGATGTTCCAGGAGACCAACATTGCCTCTTGCTCCCTCTTTTTCTTAAGGTCAGACAATATAGTGGCTTGCCATTTCTCCTGCTGCCCTTTATGGCTAGTTCCCTAGTGAAACCCTTGTATATTCCATCTTGTATTTGTATCTGTTCCTTAGAGGACCCAAACTTGCAGAATGGATGGTCTTACAATGTCAAATAAAGACCAAACAAAAGACACAGCTGACATCCTCAGTACCCCTTTCTACTGCACAGCCAGTCTGTTAAAACCTTCACCAATTGCAGGAAGATGGTTCTATGGCCCCACTCCAAAGTTAGCAGCAATTGCTCCACTTATTTCTAGCAAATATGGCAATAGCTGGGCTGAGGTTCTGAGGGTGGGCATAAGTAAAGGGTATAATCCCGTGGAGAGCCACTACTGACCAGGGTCAAATCAGAAGGCACGAATGATGTGGGGCAGTGCTCTTTCCCTCTCTCCCTCCCTCCTTTCTTCTGTATGTGGGTGTACATGTGTGTCTAGATGTGCCTGTGCATCTGTGTGTGCACACATGCAAATGCATTATGTATCCACATAATACAGGTACTACGAATGGCTTGCAAGTGTATACATAAACGTGCGTGTTTGCTTCTGTGTGTGTGTGTGTGTGTGTGGGTGTGTGTGTGTGTGTGTGTGTGTGCATTGTGTGGTCACCACCTGAGGCAGGAGCATCTCGAGGGAGAAGAGCTGGCAACATGGATCAGCTGTGCTTTTCCGCACTACTTTCCCCATTATCCTTCTCCCTGAAGGCTACACAAATCCTTCAGCACAGGTTTAGGTTTTAATTTCCACCCAAATGAATTGAGAGAACAGCCCCTCCTTCCTCGTTACTCTCGATTCCCTCCGATACCTCCTCCTCTCTATCCACTCCTGCTCTCCCTCACCCTGAACTTCCCGCCTTCCTCTATCTTCCTTCTTTCTGGTAACAGACCCCTGGTCTTACTGCAATGGCACATATGCTGAAACGGGGGTGGGGGTGGGGTGAGCGGGGCAGTCTTCTCTTACTCACCTTCTCAGCTTCAGTCCTGCTTGCTCTGTTTTGTGACCCCCCCCAGTATACTTGGGGTGCCTTTGGCCATGTCTGTAAAACTACTGCTCACAGAGACGCCCCCCCCCAGTCCAAAGGTAGGCTTTGCCTCAGCCATGACTGAATCTTAGCTAACAGGATTCATATAGTGTGAGGAGTGAAGAAGTGAGACTACATACCCCTTGTGTCCATCAAGCCTCAGCTCCCACAGCATCCTTGCAGAATGCCCTCCAGGCAGCTGGAAGGTGGTCCTTGACCCCATTTAACCACTGTCTGCCTACCTAAGTTGTACACACAGGTGTTTCTGAAACTCTAGGGCAGTGGGTCTCAACCTTCCTAACGCTGCGACCCTTTAATACAGTCCTTCATGTTGTGGTGACCCCCTTAACCATAAAATTATTTCCATTGCTACTTCATAACTGTGATTTTGCTACTGTGATGAAGCATAATATAAATATCTGTTTTCTGTTGTTCTTATGTGATCCTCCCAATGGGGTTGTGAGCCATACAATGAGATCTGCTATCCTAGAGGTGAGAGATTTACTGCGAAGGAATTCTCCATGCTTTAGGGTGACAGAATTTGAAATCAAATGCTGAGTTTCTAACCAGAGTCACAGAAGATGTGTTATATGGGTCAGTCAAAAATAAAGACAGAGAGGCTGGACAGCTTGATTACCAATGACCACAGAGTTCCAATGCCCTCGGATGAGCATATGTAGACCTGAAGGTCAAGGGCAGTATTTATTTAGCAGGTCAGCAGGGTGTTGAAGGCAATATTCTAAGAACCTCACTGCCAAGAAAAGGAAGAAGAAAACTAAAAGAACACAGCAAATTCCCCTCTAATTCCCATAGACTTACCCCTGAACATTCCTCTTTCCTAGGCTGAATTACTGTTAAGAAAGCCTGGGAAAACAGCAAGGAGAATGGCACAGTAAGTTCTACCTGGGCATTTAATTTGCATGATATTCTATATGGTTTTTCCTCTCTACTATATCCACCATAAGCACGAGGGTCACAACACTGCAAATATTGCTTCGGATAACCCTGAGCCAAGATTAAATTCTCTTTTCTTGGAAGTTGTCGGGTTGAGCACAGGAAATTGTCATGTTTATATTTCAAAAGGGATCAACTATTGACCGCTTTCTATGGGTCAGCTTAACAGAGACGAAAGTGGGCAGGGTGGAGGGCAGTGAGGTGCTTGCTTTTGTCAACGGTCCACAGCTCGTCCTACATTCAGTAATCTTCAGAGAAATGAAACCTTCTGATAACAACCGCAGCTTATCAGTGGGGCAGTCATTTCAGAATTTTTTTTTTTTTAGAAACAGTATATTTCCAGTCTCAGCTAGTTGTCTGTCTCAGTGAGTAAAGATGTCAGGCAAGCCTGACAACTTGAGTTCACTCCCTGAACTCACATGCTGGAAGGGGCAAGCTGCTACTGCAAGCTGTCCTCTGCCCTTCACACATGGATCCTGTCAGGTACTCGGCAACAAAAACAAACAAATGAGCAAATACATACAATAACATTTAAAGCCAACTATTGTATTTCCCTTTAAAATTCCAGGCGGTAGAGGGAGGTGAAGAAAACACTGGAGAGAAAAAAGTACCACATGACCAATCTAGCTGAGAGGAACAACAGCTGATGCTCAGGACCTTGTCTGATCTATATCTACAATCTCCCCAGGGTTCACTTATGGGTATGCATGCACTATAGGTATTTTGTGCTCAAAGACTGCACTGCATGAACAAAGCTTTCTCATAGCCACCACCTGAGCCAGGCTCACAATAGCTCAATTTTTCAGATATAAGGAGATGTACACAAGTAGGTTCCAGGTTGCCCCAGACCATAGACCGAGGAACGATGGTGTATGGAAGGAGTCAGAACTCAAAACTTCAGGCTAGGGCTTCCTTACCTCTGTTGCCAAGGTAAAGCTCATGGATGGTCTAACCCACCCCTACCCACTCCAGGAAAGAATTCAGATGAGGGATGCAACTGTAACTTAGTCATCTCTGCTGACCGGGAAGCAGCATCTGTTGGCAAATGCCAGAGGTAAGGCTCTGTCATCTAAGAGTCAAAGTTCTTCCACATCCTGTTTTCAGACTGGGATGTTTCAGCCCTTGCTGGTTTAGTGCTACCCTTGTAAGGTAAGTTCTTCTGATACACGCATGGTTAACACTCTAGAGAATAGTTGAACTTGGCTGGCTAGAACATCATGATTGTGTAGGCCATGAACTCAACATATCTTGGGCTACCTTTAGCCTTTTGATACATTATATTAACTTTCTTATCAGCCATGAAAGGCAGGAAAACATTTGAAATAGACTTAGTAGACTGCACCTCATTGGTGTAGCTGGCCCACCTGATGTCCCACTATTGTGATTGGTAAATATTCTGACTTAAAAATGATTCTTTCTTCAACTATAAAAGCTAATGTAACCTCTTCTGGCAGTGAACATGTGAATTCAGGGTAGCCATAGTTTATGTTCTTAGACTTTGATAACTTGAATTCTGTTCCTGGAGATGTGGCCTTTATTTTCTGGAGCCTGAGTCAGATGGTTACTTTCAAGAGATCAGGGTTTCCTGCTAGCTACTCAATGCATGAAACTTGTAGTCTGCCAAATAGATTCCTGGAGTCCAAGCCTGCTGACCACTCAAGCAGCAAACAAACGAGAAGGAGAAAGGCTACATTTCAGTGGTATGAAAACCGCTGTTGCAGGCAAATCATAAGAAAACAAAAGGAAGAGTTTCAGCCATGCTTTGGGGGATCCATGTGCATGTGCAAACCTGATTTCCCTCCTAACCCTTCCCCCCCCAAGTGTTAACCCTCATCTTGACTACAATTCTTACTTTAGCTCTAAACCTAACCTAATCCCAGCCCTTACTCTAATCCTCACCCCAGACTTCTGTCAATGTCAGTCGAATTAAAGAGTGGATAAGTCATTCGTACTAGACACAACACAATACCAGGAACATGCCAGTGCAAGATCCCAGATGTGTTTCTGCAAACACACAGGATTAGCAGTATGTCTCATGCATGTGTCATCGGCTATTTTACATGTGCCCGGGTATGTCTTAGTAACTGTTCTGTTGTTGTGAAGACACAGCTCGACCATGGCAACTCTCATAAGACAAAGCATTTAACTGGGAGCTTGCTTACAGTTTCAGAGGCTTAGGCCATTATCATTGTGGTGGGGAGTGTGGTGGCAGGCATGGCACCGCAGAGGTAGTTGAAAGCTACACTCATATTCATAGGCAGAGCAGGGTGGGACAGGGTCTGACATGGGCTTTTGAAACTTCAAAGCCCACCATCAGTGACACACCTCCTCCAGCAAGGCCATATCTTCTAATCCTTCTAATCCTATCAAAGAGTGTCACTCCCTCATGGCTAAGCATTCAAATATATGAGCCTATGGGGGCCATTCTTACTCAAACCACCACCAGGTAGCAAAATTTTTGCTGACTCCTAAAATATGTCCACTGAAATTAAAGATGTGCTTGAATGCACAGGCCCACCTTTTACTAAGAACGTGAATTGCTCTCCAGAAAATAAAAATGTTCTCTGATGGAAGATGGGGCTCTCGGTGTAGGGAACTTGACACCTCTCACAGGACCATGATAAGAGAAGATTTCCTCCCTTGGAGAACACTCTGCCTCTGATAAATACTTCCTTCCAAGAAACATCATTGTCTTCCCTGGGATTTTTTTTTTCATGAAGGGCATGTGAGAAAGAGGGACATGAAGAGTGGAGCTTTTAGCAAAAAAGCAGCACCAGGAACAGCCACGTGAAGGTCCTATGCCGCAGCCCATTTCCCAGTGATCCACCTGGGACCAAAGTTGCACTGCCTGCCCCTGAGTGGAGTACTATAATACATGGGCCAGCCAAAAACTAGGAAACAAAGTCGATTAATTTTTAATGGTGTGGGTAACACCTTCACTTGATAGGTTCAGTACATTGTTCTTCGGTCCCCTAGCTGTTTCTTCTGAAGAGATGCTCCTAAACTTAAATAAAGAAGTATCCTTGCTCATCTGAGAGAAGTAACGCAGTGCACTGAGATTCCTGCCGGCAGCCTGGGGATACACAGTGGTTATTTACTAACCTCTTCCATGAGCACTGCCTTTAGTGCCCTCTCCATGGAGGTCTCATGGTACCAGCCCTACTCTATTTTGTATGCAGGCTTCTGAGAGGCTGTTCTCCAAACTCTGCATGTCCAGACTGAACTCACTCTAGTACCTGTGTGGGTAGGTACATGTGTGCATGTATGTGCACACACACCCATGCATTTAGATAGACATATCTACAAAGACCTATGTACACACACACATATACTAATGCGCATACTACAGATATAAAGAAATAACCGCACATGAACTCAGAGCCGCAAACAGACAGACGTCCATGCCTGAATATACACAGAGACATAGACATGTGATGTGCTTTCTCCTTCCTTTTATCTCCCATCTTAATTTGGAGTCCAAATAACCCCTTTACCTTATCCTAACACCTGGTTAGTCTTTTTGTCCCCTTGCCGTTTTCACTGAGAAATCCTGCTTTTCCTTTGTCTTTCTGTTCTTTTCCCCAACCCAATCAACAGCATGGCTTCTAACCCAGCTCTTCGCTTCCCTCCCTAGTCCCACTACCTGGAGCCTGGCAACCACCTGGACAACAGCAGGGCCGCCTGAACCACCCTCCTATGCCTGACCTCATTCCTTCTCAAAACCTCGACATCCCAGAGACCAGTGCAACTCAAGTGGCCTAAACTGTATATATGGAAATGCAAAAAGAGCTCGCAGAATTGCACATGCCTTTAATCTTTCAGCACGGCAATCACGTTTTCAGGAGTTTATCCAGAAGATGCATATCCGCACATTGAAATAATTCACCACAGCATTATTTGTGATAGAAAATTATTGGAAATAACCCACATTCTCACTGCTAGGAGATAGGTTAGGGGCATAATTTAATGCAGTATTGACTTTAGAATGTAAGTATTTTCTTTCCAAAGAATAAAATTAAGATATCCCCCTGAAGTTATACACAATTGAAATTGTTTACATTTATAACCACAGACATAAATGATATATTTCATCATTCTTAATTAAAAACTTTGAACCTATAGAAGGCCATAGTCTATAAGGGAAAAAACACAACGAAATATCACATTTTTATATTGAGTTATTGCTGTTAATATTGTTACTAGAGAGTCATCTTGGAAAACTCTATGCATATTATAGAACAGAGCGAACAAATACATATATGAAACATGGGCATTCAAAAGTATTCATATCTTAATACTGTTGAATCAATATAGAAGAACAGAGAGAATAACCTTTAATTTTTGTTAAATGGTATAACTTTTTCAGTTTGTAAAAAGTAGATTTCTCTAAGATTCTCCACTCAAATGTCCTGAAGTGAGGACATTTCTGCAGAAATGAGTACAGTAGACACCTGGACCTTAGTTTTCAAGGTCAATTTCCAGTGAAGATATTCTCTTTCCTGAGAATTTAACTCCAAGCCTAGATCAGAGAAGTAGAGAGCAAGGCAGAAAGCCTATATGTATTCAGAGCCAAAGAGGGGCCCAGATGCTGTTTTGAAGGGCTCCTTTTGGCCCAATCTGGAGCAATGTGAGGACATAGAAGCTTAACAATGTCCTTAAATTGGAGTTAGTGTAGCAAATAAAAGATGAGTCCATGAATCTACAATATAGTTTTAAGGGGTGTGGTGGGAGATTTTCTCTACGGAAGAATTTCAAGCAGCAAAAGGGATGAACATATTGTAGAACTGCCCTTAATTAGAGAGGTTCAAATGCATCCTTAAAGTGGAGAGACCATGGCAACACAGCCAAGTGAACCACTTAGCACAGCAATTTGGAGACAAAACAGGCATCATGAGTCCTTTACTGTGGTATAGGGTAAGGGTATGTTTTCTTTTACACAGTCATTTGGCCAAAAATATTTAACACACTCTAAGTGTGAGGGAGTATGTAAACATCAATGCTATGGGTTGCTCTACAAGCTAACTTTCTGTTGTATATTTGTTTGTTTGTATGGTTTTTGTCATGCGGGGATCAAACCCATATGCTCCATTTGGTTGGCAAGTGCTCTATCATTACTGACCTACATCTATACACCAATCTTTAAACATAATATTAATTTGAATCAGAATCTTACTGGATTGTGTGGTTTGGGACTGCAGACTGGGATCACCATATCATGCTCTGAAATGATAACGTCAAAAACCAAAACAAAACAAACAATAACAACAACAACAAACCAACAAGAAAAATATGGGAGACTATTCTATATTAAGAAATAAAAGCCAGTGTCCCAAAAGCAATATGTCCTTCTTGACCAACCCTAGACAAAAAGCAAGAGAGTTAAGAAGTTCATTTAGATAACTCTGGATAAGGTATTGGTCCTATAAGAAATCCAGTCCAGAATGCATTTAAAATGTCAGAAAGCAGATACAATATGCTGCCAAGTGTTTGATTCCACAGATGTGACAATCACAATGGGCTTATGTGAGACAATATCCTTTCTTCCTATTAATGGATCCTCAAGCATTTAGTCTTGATGCCTATGACCTACTTTCAGAGCTTCTGAAAAAAAATAGGCAATCTGGTATCTGCTTACAAGTTGGAGTCCATGTGTGGGGCATACAGTTGTTTACTGTAAGACTTTTGTGGACGGAGGTTTTAGAGTAAAGAGTCCGTGCTAGTGAAGACGCTTTGCTCTTTAACAGGGGAAATGGTGGCCCTGTGTCTCATCTATTCTCACTTCTCACCTGGGTAACTTCTTACTTCTATGCATCCGCCTTTGTGCCTTAGCCACACAGTTGGCTGCTGTTTCTTACCACACCATGCCCATCTTCCTATCTCTCCAATGGCTCATCTGCCATTAGAATTTTTTCCTTTTCCTACTGTCTCGTTTTATTTAGACTCACTCTAGACAAGAGTCTCTATGAGACCAATGCCTTTCCTGTATATCACTGCAACACCCTCCTCTCCCCGCTCAAGGCCCAGGCACCTGCTGCTGTTACATCAGGCACTAGTTTGTGTTTTGAAAGAAACTATGAACATACTCAACAATGTTCTCCTTCAGTAACCAGTAAGATCTCCAGGTAGAACTTGCTTACGTTTGTGACTGTACTACTACTCTGTACACCCTGTGGGACTCACCTGACAATCACCTATAGGCCCTGGGCCATATCTGCACACAATGTCTGGCTGTTCTGTTCAGCAGCAGCCCAGAAGTGACCTTCAAATAATGAGGGCAAAGAGGTTCCTGATCCTTTGGCCTAGGATGGGACAATTCCAAGTTGTGTTCATCGCAGTCTCTTAGAAAAGGATTAGCTGCCTATTGGGAAACTCTTACCCCCTAATACACACACACACACACACACACACACACATATAATTCCACCTACTATAGGGACAGAGAGGAATGTCACACACACACACACACACACACACACACACACACACACTTCCACCTACTATGGGGACAGAGAGGAATGTCACACACACACACACACACACACACTTCCACCTACTATGGGGACAGAGAGGAATGTCACACACACACACACACACACACACACACACACACACTTCCACCCCCACTATGGGGGACAGAGAGGAATGTCACACACACACACACACACACATATAATTCCACCTACTATGGGGACAGAGAGGAATGTCATTCACACACACACACACACACACACACACACACACACACACACACACACACACTCTTCCACCTACTATGGGGACAGAGAGGAATGTCACTGACCATGTTGCCTTGCCTAGAGAGCAGGCTTGTGTTACTATTGGTGCCAACCTTGGGCTAAGCTCTGAATGATGCTGTTTTAAGTAATAACTGCTTAACTCTCAAATACCAATACCATTCAGTGCCCAAGCTCAAACAGAAACGGAAGTGCTGGAAACTGCAAACACAATTGCACCAACTCTCTTGCTGCTCAGGCCCATCAAAACCTCTGGGTTGACAGGTGCCTTTTCTTTGCTTATTCTTTGGGAAAGAAGCGAGCTACAAGTCTGTAAGTGGCTCAACTACATTTTCTTCTGTCCTCTTGACCACAGCATCTCTTTCAGCCTCAGAGGCCCTTTATCACTTGGCAGTGTTGTTGGCTGCCGGCTTGCAGTTTCCACAGTTGGGACTGCATGGGCTAGGCAGGAAAAGCTGGAAGAAGAAAGATGCTTGGCCTCTCAAGTGTTTCTCTCACATGGAGTCTGGCTGACCTGCACACAGCAGAAGAAACATAATACTCTCTTATCTGCTAAAGTAACTTCCTTGTGGCTCATAACACAGAACTGTTCTTGGCCATTTTAGCTGAATGTAGAGCAAAAGCCTCTGCTGTAACTTCCCTGTCCATGTCCTGTGAACTATGCCCATGGTTCATTTGCTAAGACACCCATTTTATAAATGTGGAGACTGGAGCCAGAGGATTTGAAGTGATATGGCTGGTAAGCAGGCCTTTGTGGGTAGGAGATGACAAGAGTTTATCAGCCACCGCTATTCAATGACACAATATCATTCTACTTAGATCTGCAGGCAAAAGCAATTGCTGACATTTCCCTCTACAGAGTCTCATACGCCTCTCAGTTTCATGGGGCTTTAGAAGAAGCGAGAACGTCCTCCTTGATGGCTAAAATAATACTCGCTTGCAATGGGGACTCTGCTTAAGCATTTTGAACTTTCTTAGGCGTGTGTCGTTGCTCATTAGATGGCTTGGGGCCACTTTTAAAGCTCCACACCAGGACCCACTGCAGACCAGTTATCTTCCTTGCTCTGGGGAGGGAGCAGAGGAATCAGTGTTATTTTTTGAAGCCTCCTGGTGACCTAATTGTGCAGCCACGGCCTGTGATTACCGTCAGCATTTTCACCAAAGCTGCCTGGATTGGCACAGGATTAGATCTGATTAGGAGCTGGTTGCAAAGGATGTTGAACTCCAGAGGGGAGTCCCAGTCAGAACCCAGCCCCTGCTGGCACACTGAGCATAACTGTCCCATTTCCTTATGGAATATTCTGGCCTTACCCATCAAAATCTTCTCTTTTCTGATATACAATAGATGCATTTATCATATCTGATTAGTGCTCAATATAGGCAAACACTTCCTGGATCATCCAGCTCCTCTCTCCCCAAGTTCCAAATGTAAACTTTATGAAAGACCCTCCAAAAGTGATTTAGTGTAGCAGTTAAGTACTTTGAATTGGGGCTCTATTGGTGTGGTTCTGTTCTGAGCTCTGTCGTGAACTGGCTGGGTGAGAGAGACTTTGACTTACCTACAGTCAGTTTGATCCAGTCTATACATGATCTCTGGCCAGCGATCGTGCTCAGTAGTACACTAAGAATGACTCTTAATAATTGGGGCAACTCCTGTTTCCTTGCCTCTGTATGAGAAAACACCAAGTCATGCTCCTTACAGATGCCCAGAAGGTCTCAGAGGACTGAGCCCCAGCTGCCTATTGCAGGAATTCTTCCCTGAAATCAGTGTGTCTTGGTTGACAGTTTTCTCTCTCTTCCTGCATCCTTCACCTGCCTCCTGGAATGGTTTCCTAGTACAAGCAAGAAGGAAATGAGCTAAGCATTGTAAGGCCTGGAGCTAATACTTTAGCATGTTGACCTCATCATCAACAACACATGAACCTGAACTGAGGGATGCATGCACCTTGTTACTTCCCAACATGGAGAAAAACAATAATCAGCAGCTATTGTAAAGATCCAATTTAGCAAGCTACACCTTCATTCTCAGCTTCTTCCCATCCTTCCCCCAAGGATGACCTGAGGGACAGAAGAACTGACTAATCTGATAGATGGACAGCAGGCCCCAACATCTAAGATTTATTTATTTAATGTATATGAGTATGGATGTCAGAAGAGGCCATCAGATCCCATTATAGATGGTTGTGAACCTCCATGTGGTTGCTGGGAATGGAACTCAGGACCTCTGGAAGAGCAGCCAGTGCTCTTAACTGCTGAGCTATCTTCTCTCCGAGATCTGACTGGATCTGCCTCCTGAGTACTGGGGTCATTGCCTTTTTTCTAATGTATATGAGTACACTGCAGGTGTCTTCAGACACACCGGAAGAGAGCATTGGATCCCATTATAGATAGTTATGAGTCACCATGTGGTTGCTGGGAATTGAACTCAGGACCTCTGGAAGAGCAGTCAGTTCCTGGTTTCAAACATACCCAGTACACTGCAGTCATTATTTTATGGGATGCTGGCATCATTACACTCTGTCCAATGGGAATTGCTCCAGACTGGCTTCTAAGTCCTTGTCAAACCAGACTTCAACAAGTGTTTTCTTGTTTAATTTAACACAGTGTTCTACCTTGCATATATCTTGTCTCAGCCCTCTAGTCAACCATTTCTCCAGTGACTCTGGTTCCTTTTAGATGAAATAGTCTGTACATAAGGGTCTCTTAAAAGTCACTTAAGAGCCCTTTCAAAGTAAACAACCCAATGGCTGTGAACAGGATACTTTCTTGTGCTTTTATTTGATGATTTCTTCCTGTTTTCCATTTTGTTTAAGAAACGCTTATCTGGATTTTAAGTTATTTTTTTAAACCAGTACTCTAATTTCTCAACTGATGTTTTTTATTCTATTTTCTAGGAGATGTGGACTTTATGTTGCCACTATTCTTTTATTTTCGTGGGTTCTATTGTATGCTCTGCTTGTTCCTTTTTTATATCACACTGTTCTTGTTCCACGATATAACTTCTGTTAGGCCAACAATTATCATTTCTCATTTTCTTCCTTTCCTTCTTCTCCCTCTCCCTTCTGTCTCTCATGTATCATTTTCTTCATTTTTTCCGTGTGTCATCACATCATCTTTGTTACCTACAAATTTCTTTCTGTCTTGATTTTCTGCTTTTTCCCTTCAAATGCCTGGTGATTCTTTTGCAGATCACTTATGTTTGAGGGATGGGCTAAACTGCTGTCTGAAAGCTCTGTTTATATGGACAAAGAGCCTGTCTCCCAGTAAGCTTCATGGAAGGGAGTTCAAACAAGGATCTAGCAGTCTTTCTAGGGATTTCCAAAGTCAATGTTATGTTCCTCTTCTTCTGAGCTGATCAGTTCCTACCCACCATTTTATGTATGGAGAGCACAGGTCTTACTTTTACTTCAGGTTGCCATGCTGCCATCTCACCACACGGAATGAATTTACTCTCATTTCTGTAGATGGCATGCCTCACTCAGCTCTCTCACCCTGCCTCACACCTGAGTCAGAATGTTCCTGGGTCATATCAGAGGAGACATCATCATAGATCTCCTGAGGTTAGCATGGGGCTGGATTTCTGATTACATAACATGGCAGGGGGAAGCTAAAAGTCTGTCATTGTCCCTAATGAAAAATCTACTGATCCTCATGTTCTCACTTCTACCCAAGTCTTCGTCCTGATTTATGAGCCTTTAAATGCTTTCTGCAATTAATCAATTTACCTCTAGCTGGTCCTCCCCTCTCCCAAGCATCTTGTGAAAGCAGATTTCAACTGTCTCTAGCCCACTGATGAGGTAAGATGGTTCTTTCCCATTGACATTCTTTGAAGTTGAGTAGATATTGTTCTTCTCACAGAATTACCATGACAATGAGAACCCAGACTCAGAAAAACATGGATACATGCCACTTCAGTGGCTAGACTATAATCCAAACCACACTGCTGAACCTATTGCCAGTAGCCCACTGCTACTAACTCGCTATTGATATCGCAGCTTACAGATGAACATGACATGTTAGTGCTGAAACTGGAGACTGGAAGAAGCTGCTACTAGAACCAGTCCCTCTTCCCTTCCTCCTATCCTTGCAGGTACAGGTGAGAATATCTATCTGATTGGCCAAGGTCAAGTGTTCTCACCCTGGGGAGCTAGAAGCTCAGCACTGGCCTTTTATGTGCTTTTTGAATGTTGGTGACTAATCAAGTGCTTTACCAATGTCACTGTAGTAGGAAAGTCCCTCCATTTGGCAGAAATGAATTCAGATGCTGGTGAGCAATACAATAAAAACAGGCAATATGGCTAGAGCTGTCTTCTAAAGTGTAACACACTATTGCCTTGAGAACTCATGGAGTATATAGACATAAGACGAGCTCACAGACAACTAGAATGTGCTTTAACAGAGGTTCAGAAGGAGTTCTGGGTGCTGTTACAGTTAACTTTAACTGTCAATATGACAAAGTCTAGAGTCATCCGAAAGAAGAGCCTCACTTAATCCCCTAGATCAGATTGGCCTGTGGTCATGTGGGTGAGGAATTGTATTGATTTTAAATTGGTGTAGGAGGGTCCAGCCCACTGCAGGAGTTACAATCCCCTAGGCTCAGGAACCTGTCCTGTATAAGAAAGCCAGTTGAACATAAACCCACCTAGCAGCCAGCAAACAACTTTCTCCATGGTTCCTGCTGTACCTTCTCTGAAATGAGTTCCTTGGTTGGAGGTAATGTTATCTGGGATAGCAAGAAGGCTTGCTTCCAAATTCCTGCCTTTTGTATCTGTCTTGCCTTTCCTCAATGACAGAGTATGATCTGGAATTGCAAGTAGAAATAAACCCTTTTCTCCCCTATGATGATTTTGGTCACAGCATTTTATCATTAGCAGCAGAATGAAACTAGAACAGTTTCAGTCAGCAGAGTCTCACCTGACTACAGAACCAAAGTGGTCACATTTATGATTTCTGAAGCACATATGTATGACACACATATCTCAAATGGAGCCATAAAGGACCCCTGTTGTCACTGAGCATACATCTCACAGATAAGAATCTGAGAGAAATAGGAATTGTCAGGCAAGTGTGTCAAAGTAAAGACATGTGCCAAGGGGACTATTGGGACTTTCAGGGCTTAGCTAGGCAATATAATAGCTTCTTGACCCCTTGTTTTAAATCCTTCAAAATCAGCATTTGTCACATAAAAAACATTTGTCTTAGTTCTGGGTCATTTCTATGCAAATAGCTCAGCTCCCTAGTGAATTCCAAGATGGCAGACACAGGAACTGAAACACCCCTGAATACTTCCTGCTTGACTAGACACAGTGTTGGCAGATGCTGCCCATGGCAGATACTTCAGGGCACAAATGAAATTAGAATTTCTCTTCATGAGTGAGATGCATTTCCTTTCACTGCTCCAATAGAACACTTCATAATTACATAGGGTGGCCTTGTCCACACTGAATGTTCTCCCAGAGGCAAACAGGCAAGTGGGGTAAATGAGTTAGCTATTCTGTCTTCTAGGGATTGCTTGGTAAAATGATGTTAAGGAAGGGCTTGCTTCAGCTTTAGTTGCCAGGATCTCATATGAAAGGATTGTGAAAGGGAAACCTCTAGGTGTTCAATAAAGTTTTCAATAACTTCCACAATGGATGTGTAAAACCTTCTAGAACACATATCTGTCCATTCCGTGTATGGCTCTTATATTAGAAAATCCTGGACAAATTCTCTTACCATGGCAGGACCATGTGCAGATGGCTCTTATTGCATTATAGAAATGGGTAGAAGCAATCTCAGCCCACTATGACATGGGGTACTGAGTTACTATCCTAAGATCACTATCACATCATCGCAAATACCAGACAAGAATCCTCTTACATTTCTGGAACCTGGAGGGGGAGAATCTAACTTCCTCAGGTGTTAAGAGTTCTTGGTTTATGCAGCATCTCTGTTTCTACCTTTCTGTGACTTTGTCTTTGTGGGTCAGCTCACCTTTGGTTTGCCTCTTCTAGGGAAATGTGTGAAAAACTATTTGATAGCCAAATGTGTGTGTGTGTGTGTGTGTGTGTGTGTGTGTGTGTGTGTGTGTGTTGCATATAATATATCTGTCCTGGGAATGGAAACTACACCTTGTATAAATGTGTCAAGCACTCTAACACTGAGCTTTACCCCTAGATCTTTCTAGGATTATGTTACTTACACCATCTGGTCTAGAAGTTAACATTAATTTGCCATAGAAGATGATGTTAGGAAAAGATTCTTTTTCAGCTTAACACAGATGTGATCTTAACTAAAAATAGATACTATTAACCTATGAGGATAAATATGAAATATACTCAAATAATAATTTATTTTGATAAAAGTAATGTATTTAATCTTAGCTCTTTGGCACCCAAAAAGGAAATGGAAACACGCTCTGATGTGCTGTGTCATTTATGAGTTATCTGAGTATGGGAAACATGAGAGACAATGTTAAACTAAGAAGCCACTGATCTTGAAAAGGACATTTAGGAGGGTCATTCTTTTCCAGTTTTTAGGAGAAAGGCTATCTCTTCTAGGAAGCCTGAGATAAAATATTTGAAAAGCAAACATAACCCTCTATGTTCTTGTTGCCCTGAGAAAACTGATATGAGGATTTGGAGAATCCTGTTCCAGTCTCTCTCCATAAAAATTATGAAACAGTCTACTGTGCTGGTCTCCTGGGTTTCTGCTGAGTTTCCCATGTCAGGAGCAACTCCCCATCCACTATCCCAGTTAGCAGCTATACAGTCCAAAGGATGGGTGAATGGAATTTGCTGACCTATCATTTGGTGCATTTTGGTCCAAGTAAATAAATCACACGTCTCTTATGAACATCCTGGTACATAAACAGGATCTCAATGCCTGCTGACCTATTCAAGAAGTTGAATTCCTAGGTCAGAAGGGATCCACATGCTGTAAGGCTCTTGATCCATATTGGTGTGCTGCTATTCAGACCTTCTGAGCTTCTGATCATCACAGGACACTCTACCTTCCTCTAGAGCATCATTTCTGAATAGCTGCTAAGTCCACAAGGGATGTGAGTCCTTGGTCATGTTAGTCTGTGCTTTTCAAAACCAGTGTGACTGGAACCTCTAAGCTGTGCTAATTTCTCCATGGGCATTTATTCTTTCAAGATATGGGGCTTGCTGTGTGGCCATGTATTGCATGTCTTAATGCTTTTCTTATTGAGCTGTATAAATACCTGATCTATTAGGGATATTCATAGTTTTTATTCTGTCATGTTTGTCTCGAACCTTTTTCCAACTTGAGGCTTATCCGTTAAATGCTGAACTGTAACAAACTCACACCTATTAATTATTTCCATTTTGCTCTTATTCAAGCACTTACTTTTAGCAATGCCATCACAGAGCTTTCCTAGAATCACCTTTTTTAAGAACTAAAGTAGAATAGCACCAATCCTTTTGATTTTCCTTATGTTTAACTGCCTTAAATAGGAAGCAGAAAGAAAATATGATTGGATCTTGTGTGTCCCTCAGAATCCATGTGCTTGATCCCCAAGGTGGCTTAGAAGGTAGTCGAACCTTTATGAGGCAGAATCTAATGGGCTTTTGCTGTGGTGTGGTATGCTGCCTCACTGCAGCGCAAAGGCATAGGGCCAATTTTTTTCTTTTATTGGACATTTTTCTATTTACTTTTCAAATGTTATTCCCTTTCTCAGTTTCCCAGACATAAGCCCCCTATCCTATCCCCTTCCCCTTCTTCTATAAGAGTGTTCCCCTCCCCATCTACTCCCCCTTCCCACCCCCCATGGGCCTGCCCATGTGTACTCTTTGGGTAGTGGTTTAGTCCCTGGGAGCTCTGGTTGTTTGGCATTGTTGTTCTTATGGGGCTGCAAGCCCCTTCAGCTCCTTCAATCATTTCTCTAATTCCTCCAACGGTGGTCTCATTCTCAGTTCAGTGGTTTGCTACTAGCATTCACCTCTGTATTTGACATGCTCCGGCTTTGGCTCTCAGGTGACATCTACATCCGGTCCCTGTCAGCATACACTTCTTAGCTTCATCAATCTCATCTAGTTTTGGTGGCTGTATATATATGGGCCACACGTGGGGCAGGCTCTGAGTGGCAGTTCCTTCAGTCTCTGCTCCAAACTTTACCTCCATACCCCATCCTATGAATATTTTTGTTCCCCCTTTTAAGAAGGACTGAAGCATCCACACTTTGGTTATCCTTCTTCTTGAGCTTCCTGTGGTCTGTGGATTGTATCTTGGGTAATTTGAGCTTTTGGGCTAATATCCACTTATCAATGAGTGCATACCATGTGTGTTTTTCTGTGATTGGGTTACCTCACTCAGGATGATATTTTCCAGTTCCATCCATTTGCCTATAAATTTCATGAAGTCATTGTTTTTGATAGCTGAGTAGTACTCCATTGAGTAGATGTACCACATTTTCTGTATCCATTCCTCTGTTGAAGGGCATCTGGGTTCTTTATAAACAAGAATTACTACATTAATCCTGCCAATCCATGAGCATGGGAGGTCTTTCCATCTTCTGAGATCTTCAATTTCTTTCTTCAGAGACTTGAAGTTCTTGTCATTTGAGTTTGTTTATATAGTGGATTATGTGGATGGATTTCTGTATATTGAACCATCCCTGCATCCCTGGGATGAAGCCTACATGATATGATGGATGATCGTTTTGATGTGTTCTTGGATTCAGTTGGTGAGAATTTTATTGAGTATTTTTGCATCAATATTCATAAGGGAAATTGGTCTTTTTCTTTGTTGGGTCTTTGTGTGGTTTAGGTGTAAGTGTAATTGTGGCTTCATAGAAGGAATTTGGTACGGTTCTGTCTGTTTCTATTTTGTGGAATAGTTTGGACAGTATTGGTAACAGGTCTTTTATGAAGGTTTGATAGAATTCTGCATGAGAATGATCTGGTCCTGGGTTCTTTTTGGTTGGGAGACTTTTAATAACTGCTTCTATTTCTTTAGGAGTTATGGGGTTGTTTAGATGGCTTATGTGTTCCTGATTTAACTTTGGTACCTGGTATCTGTCTAGAAAATTATCCATTTCCTCCAGTTTCTCCAGATTATGCACTGAAACCTTTAACACTGTAAGCCAAACTACATCTTTTCATTGTTAAACCTATAAGCCAAAATACATCTTTCGTTATCACAGGTGCAAGATGGAGGAATGATCCCATCTGCCCTATAAAGTGGGGTTGAGATTTAGAGGCTAGAACATTGAACTTGAAGAATCTTCCCAGATAGACTCCTGATATAGCTATCTCCTGAGAGGCTCAGCCAGGGCATGACAAATGCAGAGGTGGATGCTCACAGCCAGCCACTGCACTGAGAATGGGGTCTCCATTGGAGGAGTTAGAGAAAGGATTGAAGGAGCTGAAGGGGTTTGCAACCCCATAAGAACAACGATACCAACTAACCAGAGCTCTCAAAGACTAAACCACCATCCATAGCGTACACATGGACAGACCCATGGCTCCAGCTGCAGAGGATGGCCTTGTTGGGCACCAATGGGAGGAGAAGTCTTTGGTCCTGTCAAGGCTGGACCTCCCAGTGTAGGGGAATGTCAGGGCAGGGAGGTGGTAAGGGGTGGATGGGTGAAGGAACACCCTCATAGAAGAAGCAGGGGACAGAGGGGGTGGGGAATGAGATAGATGGGAAACTGAGGAAGGGGATAACATTTGAAATGTAAATAAAAAAATTCCAAGAAAAGAAAAAGAAAGATTGCTCCTCGAATTTATCTTTTCTTATTAAAGAGGATTTGGGAAATTATTCCAATTTTCTCATCATTTCCCACCAATTACCCTATCCCACAATTATCACAGAGACAAAGAATCCCAATGCCTGAGGTTTACTTATGCAGCAAATGTTCAGTGTATCTTGGTTTGATCCAAGATAAACTCACGAAACACTATCAACCACAAAACCACCCATCCTCTTTCTTTTGTAACCACCTGCAGATCCAGGCCAGTTCTACGAGAATGCTAGTCTCAATGCTAAACTTCCATTCTTGATGATTTAGAACAAAGGAAGGCAAAAGGGAACATTACTCCCGGCACTAAACAGATGGTGGGCATGTCCCAGGTGGCCACTAATTAGAGTGCTCCCAGAAAGACAGTACATTTCAGTAGCAAGTAGGGATGCTCTAGCCTATCTTGTTCCTGAGTTTCCAGTTCTGATTATTATTATCATATTTATCCTGAAAACACTGTACTCTGTTCAACAGAGACATAGCAAAGAAGTTGATGTCTACAAAATATCAGTTCTCCAGAGCCTAGGCATTTAGGGACTGGAAACCGATCAGGGAATTATTGGCAAATGGTTTGGTTGATATTTACATATGGAGACATATGGGGTGGGGCGGTCCAGGTCATATGAGGACAACATATCCCCTCCTTTTCTGCACCATATTTGATGGATGTGCTGCAGACGAGCCTAGGAGCATTTCATCAGGACATGCACCTGGTTTTAGAATTTGTTGCTGTTTCTCTTCCTTATGTTCAATTTGGTATTTCCCCCACAAGGGAAACTGAATTGGCACACTCTTTTCCATCCCTTCCCCCAGTTCTGCCTTATAGAAGGATTTTCTCCAGGATTCTGGTTCTGTCTCACTATATCAATAGAACTTCTTTTTTATTTACTTGTGCCCTTTCCTCTGTCTGAATAATTTCATTAGGAGTTAATTTCATTAGGTTTTAAACAAAGATGCATTTGATGAGTATGAATAAAAGTGGCATGAGGTAAATTCACAGGCCAAATGTGTGAAATTCTTAGAGTTACTGAGGTTTGAAGTTTGCCTAGTGCAAATCTAGATTGTTGTGTAAGAAAGAGCTTCAAGTTCTAGGAAGGCTCTGTTAAAATATATGGAGGATACGCACTGAGTTAGAGTTCTGTAGGCACTACTTAGGGACTTTTCCTAATGTCACACTGTAAGGTTCTCATTCCATGGAAGGTTCTGGAAAGAATACAATGTTCACTGAATATATAAGAAACAAAATTCAACTATTTTGGAAGCAGCGAAGAAAATACAATGTCCCCATGTCATAAGTTAGAAAGTGAAGCCACTGGAGATCAACGTGCTGGAGACTGACACACTGAAATGCTTGTGTCTTCAAAGCATAACCCACCATTAGTCAAACCATCAGAGAGGTGGTCAGAAAGAGAAGCACATGAGACACTTTGTAAGTGATACCCTTGTGCTCACTGTTTGTTTTCCTCAAATCACTCCCCTGTTAGCCTTGCTTGACAGACTCTTCAGACAGCCAGCTCATTCCATTGCTTAAGAAATCCAACTTACTTCTTGCTTCTGCTGCTGGTGCTTAAAAGGTCCAAATCAAAACAATGGATCATCAGTCTGCTAGGTAATGTTCAAAGCAAAGTCTAAATATGATCTTTAAGTCCAAATATTGACTTCATTGTCCTGCCAACTATGAAGATATCGTAGGATTCTAAATACTTGTACTAGGAAAATAAAAAGGCATCAATGCATAGAGTCATTGTTTCCCCAACATTCTCTACTGAAGCAAAACCCCATGGAAAAGTCATTTCCAGGTCCACAGTAGATGGACTCAATTTGGGATAATCAGGTTGACTTAAGCTATTGTGTGCCCAAGACTTGTGTCATGTTTACCATACTGTTCCAGGGGCCCAAGAGACTTCCTCTACATGAGCCAGTGAATGAGTCATAGTTGCCTTGAATGTCAGAGAGGAACATGTCTACTTGTCAGAGAGGGCAGGTATTCAGAAGGCAAATCAGAAGTCACATGGTCATGCTGAGGGACCGAGGAATGCCTGGAAGAACAATGTGACCTTTATTGAACTCCATTTCAAAATGACAAGGATATTTCTAGAAATACCTCCTACCTCCCTTTCATGATCAAATGCAGATTCACTAACACATTGGGTACAAAGGTTCTACTTCATTAGCACCTTTGTCTAAATCATTAGTTAACATTTGGTATATATTAGGT
The DNA here is from genome assembly GCF_011064425.1 of Rattus rattus. Classification (NCBI taxonomy): domain Eukaryota; kingdom Metazoa; phylum Chordata; class Mammalia; order Rodentia; family Muridae; genus Rattus; species Rattus rattus. The sequence goes on along the minus strand of NC_046158.1, from coordinate 124,980,669 downwards.
ATATATTATTGCTATTCTGAAGATAATACCTTGCATAGGGGAGTAGTTGATAAACATCTGCAGGAGAGAGGGGTGGGTTGTGGGCAGAGATGTTTCTGCTGCTACTTTGAGACACCTTAAACTCATGGTGGACTGCATTATGGTATTTACTTGTTTACAGCATTTACTGAACATCTATTATGTACCAGGAAATGGTCAGACTGGAGCAAACTTAGATATGGTTAAGCACAGGTGCAAGGGTCATGGACAAAAGCAAGCAGCTCCGACATGTTGGAGGAAGGATCAGAGAGATGGCTAGGAAGCAGAGAGAACTGCTTGCTCAAGGCTGTCTCTTTTATAATAAGCCTCCTGGGAGATCTTAACACTTTCACAAAAGTAACTACCAAAGGTGAACTCCCACGACCTAAGGGACTCCCTTCTTAAAGATTCAGGGTATTTCCTAACACCTCTACTCTAGGAACCAAGCTTTTACTCATGTGAACCTCCAGACAGACAAAAACCATAGCAAAGGCCAGTCCCATTTCCTTGGGGGAAACAGTCTATATTTTATTTGCCACGTTGTCAGGATGGATTTTATGCTTGGAGGATTTCTTAACTCTTGAAACCATCACTCTTTGCCCAGGACGTTGCTTCTAGGAATCTTTCATGACACAAAGAAAAGTGGAGCCACCAATGTTGACACAAGAACAAAATCAGATTGCTACTTATATTAAGACTCAAAAGAAATCTTGATATAAAAATTGGGACAAAATATGATATAGTCAATAAAACCATGCATATAAAGATACAGCCTATGACTCCTGGAATTAAAGAATTATGAGCAATGGTGGCGAGATGACGCAATGAGTTGAGGTCTTGTACAAGTACAAGAATAAAGGCTTGGATTAAGATCCTCAGCTGCCAAGTAAAAACCTGGGCACGGAAAGATTTACTTGGAATCTTAGTAGTGATGATGCCAAGACAGGAGGAACTGTCTCTGGCTCCTCCTAGGGGCTCACTGGATAGCCAATCTAGCCGAGTCAATGAGCTCTAGGCTCAGGAAGAGACCCTGTCTCAAAATTCAAGATGGAGAATGATTGAGGAAGATATCCCGATATTGACCTCTCCGTGCCTGTGCACACATGTAAATGCAACACACACAAACATACACACACATAGCCATGCACACGAAAAGAACCATGAAAATGAGAATAAGTGTACCAAATGCTAATAGTATAGCTCATCAATAAAGTTTCACCTTTCTTTATATTTTCAGTATTTTATAATCTTTATCCAATCAGCATGCATTTATTTTATTTAGACAGAAGTATAATATAAAAAAATCTTCAATTTCTGGGCTATTGATAATCAACATTTTCCTCTACTTTTTTTAGGTGCTGACAGCTGGCCTTCCCTGCCATTCTTAGAAGTGGTTTTGTAAGCAGTAGTTATTTTTTAAAGTGTTACAGAATGTTCAGAGGAGGTCCTAGTTTTGAAAGTTTATCCTATATGTAAACCTGGACCTGACAGCAGTCTTTGTTCTTTATATACCCCAATTCCCACTAGAGTGAAAAAGAAGAATCAGGATTTCCCTTCTATGAACACCCTTTGCCAAGTCTATAGCAATGTCTAGGTGGGCAGAATGCAGATACAATGATGGGGTCTATTGGGAAATGGGCAAATGAACTCAACAGACAGTTCTCAAAGCCAGTACAAACAGATAATAAATAGATGAAACGATGTTCACAACATCCTCAGTCATCCTGGGAGCGCAATGGAAAACTATGCTGAGATCCCATGTCTTACTAGTTAGAAAATAAACAAAATCCAATGCTGTCAAAGATGCTGGGGAACAAGAAACCTACACTACTGTGAGGGATATAAGCAAAAGTAGCCTCTACAGCAATCAGCATGAAGGTTCCACAGCACAGTGACAAAGAGAACTACCAGGTAATTTCACTTCTCTTCAGTCTATTCCACTTCTGTGTATATCCAAGTGAGTTCAAGTCAGCATACTATAGAGACATTTGCACACTAATGCTTGCTATGGTGCCATTAGAATAGCCACAAAAATAGAGCCAGTGCAAATGCCTCCAATAAGGGACCAGATTTTTTCAAAAATGGAAGATGTTTGTATAAGTATGTGTATGTGTATATATGTGTGTACACACATGTGTGCCACATAATAGTTTTATTTGACTATAACGAATAGAAATATGTTCTTTCAGGAATATGACAGAACTGGAATCACTATGTTAAGTGAAATTAGATGCAGAAAGACAAGAACTGCATGTTTTCTCTCATACTCAGAATGTATATTAAAAACAAATGAAAATAGAAGATGAATAATTTGAAAATAAGGGGGACCTGAGGAGGGGGAGGTTGTAAAAGGGGTGGGTGGAGGGTGACTATGATCAAAGTACAATACACACACACACACACACACACACACACACACACATTAAACAGTTACTTATGTATCAATGATATGTTTTATAAAGAAACATGTCTTTGCCTTATATCTTTACCAAAATCCAGAAGACTGATAAAATGGAAAATGTATTTTTGTGAGCAAGAGAACAACCTGGCATGCAAGGACAATGATCATGATCACTGCTGGTCTTGTTTAGATTTTATTTTTTCATTTTGTGCTCGTGATTAATCAAAAGTAAAAGAAAAAATATCTCCTAAAATAGACACTCGTGTGGTTCATCCATGTTCCTTGAAGCTCTGCCTCTGTGGAATCCTTCCTGCCGTTCTCTGAAGCTGGGGGAGCTTTGTTGTTATTTTCCTTTCTTGGTTTCTGACATGAAAGCCAGCTCCACCCTGCCAGGTGGTCTCCCCCCATGCCTGGAGCAGCTGGAACAGACTCTGTCAGAGCATCGTCTGTCCCTTCCTCAACTCCCAGGAGAGAGACAGAAATGAGGACAGAGCGTTGGAATAACAGGACAAATGAAAATGACAAATCCCTGCCATCTGAAGGGCATTTTCAACTCTCCAGAAATTTCACACCCCTGTTATTTTAATTGCCCACCCCTCAAACCCCCTAACTCTTTCTTAGCTTTGAACTTTCTGCTGTCAGTGCTGCTGTGCATGCCCTACTTTTATATGTATGAGCTCTAAAACGAATAGATGCTGGTTCTTGAGAGCCTCCATCATCTCTTTACCAACAAATCCACTGAGTTCTCCTGTCTGTGCAGCTTCCAGAAACTGACCCCTTAATCACTGGTAGTAGGCATTTCTGAGGCAAGCAACCATGGAATGAACTCATGAGCCTAAATGAAACAAACATGTTCTTTTTTAAACCAATTTAGGTATTTGTCATGGTGACAGAACCCTGACTAATAAAATTATTCTGCTAAGGACAACTCACTGGTTGGTAGGAACTGCCTAGTTGACCTTGCTGACAGAATCAACAGGAAAAGGTACCATGATTGACTCTTTGATGTCTGATGACAGTGATCTTGGGAGAAGGGCAAGTGAATACCACAAATCTATAGGCTGCCATCCCTTATTGGGTCTTCCCCCTTACTTTCCAGGTCTTGAACTGATGATATATTTGTAACTTGGTACCTTGTCACAGAAGTGGGTACTTCTATACTATCCACGAGAGTTAGAAAATGACTAACTTCATGTGTGCGCTTGGATGTAAATGAACAGCCCTGCCTCCTTCCACTGGACGATTACAGGGCTGACCTGGTCACTGAGGTCAAGGCCTAACCCTCAGCTCCTCACATGTTCATAGCTTTCCTTCTTGTTTTGTTCCTCCTCTTTTCTTGCCATACTCCTATACACTAGGCCTATTCATCCCATTGCTCTGTACTGCAATGTTTTCAGACTAGAAACTTTCTTGTAGGAAGAAGTCAAATCCTGCTTGATTAAAATCACCAACAAGATTCCCCCATCTAAATACTAACCAGGCACAACCCTGTTTAGCTTCTGAGATCAGATGTATTCGGGGTAGTTTGGCTGTAGTTAGAGCTGGCATGGTTCTTAATAAGCGTTTGTGCATTGAGCTGAACTGACTCTCCAGATGAAGACCGAAAAGTCAATTATTTTAGCTTTGCACAGATATTAAAGGACGGGAGAGGCAAAAGAGCTATAAAATCCAACTTCAAGTTCCTCGATTCTAAATCAACTTCGCTAATCCTCTGTAATTTCACAATTGCTCTCACACACAAGTACAAGAACACTTATGAAATATTTCTAAGAAGACATCTTCCAGATGGGTTATGATTTGATACCGGCAGTCGAAGTTCTCTCTATTCCCACATTCTTCGTCCTTCTCTCCCTTTTCTTTCTTTTTACTCCCTACCCCCACCCGAGACAAACATTTAAGAACACTAGGCATTCTGCTATAATACTGAGAGACCTTTGGGTATAGCACCCCAATGTTCTAAAAGTTAGACAAGCCTCTTAGACTGAATTCTAAGGACATTTCAAAGCAATCAAAAGAAAAAAAAAAGGGAAGAGTAGACACAAGATTTTAGCAGGTTCCACAAAGCAATTCAAAAATCAGATTTTCAGAAGTTCCATTTTAAAATCCATTTGCTGACAGAGTCTTTATTAATATAATCCTTCAGCACAGGAAATCATTCACTGAACAAACCTGAATGCATTTCCAAATCCATGTATTAAAACCACTTCATTATTCTACCCAAAGTTGCCTCTACAAAATAAAAAAAAAAAAAAAAACTTAAACCACACCTTCACGTTTTTCTAGCCAGTACAGACATCTCCGTTAGCCTGGGACTGATATCTTTTGATAGGCAGAATTTTATTTGAATAGAAATAAAGGTACAATTCTTCAAAACTTCTGCTTTGTCCTTTTTGTCTTAAACTGATTAGAAACCACGCTATTGATAATCACACTGGGAACTGTGTCGGGGTAGTGGTTAATGAAAATGTAAAGGAGACAGCGAGTGAGAGGCAGTCACAGTTCTGCTTTCAGGAGACCACTTCCGAGCTGCTTCTCTGGTTCCTTAGCTTTAGCGATTCTTCCACATATGATCTGGTCACTAGTGGCAATTTGCCCATTTTCCCATTCGGTACCTTTAAATGAAAAGGTACAAGCAGCAGGTAGGATGACACTCAACAGTATTTTGTTTTCTAAGACATAGACCTTTTGCCTAGCTGTGAAGTTCCAATTTACAGAGTCAATGAACACACAGACAGCGGAGATTGACTGGAGGTGCACAGGTGTCTGTATCTGATTTTCCTGGGGAACTGTCAGAAGAAAGATGGGAAGAGTGGGTTCCAAGGCTTGATCACACCAACTGAATGAAGGAAAGCTTTTGACTGTAGCTGTGATACATGGAGGGTGCCAGAGACTCTGTGACCAGGGACCATAAAGAAACACGCTGGATCTTGGAATCAAGACTACAAACACGAGGTTGATGACATACACAAACTGATCCGATCCCCAACTAGAAACTATTCAATGTGCAGAGGACTCTTGGTTACCCTATGTGTAACAACTAGTGGTCCTTGGGGATGCCTGGGAAGACTGTCCTTACTATCTGTCTCTTCTACATACCCTAAGAATTAAGATTCTTTCTTAGTTTTACCTTTCATTCTATATGTATTAGTGTTTTTCCTATTTGTCTGTCAATATGTCTGTCTGTATGTTTGTCTGTCTGACTGAACCACATGTGTGCATGTTTCCCTTTGAAGTCAGAGTAGGGCATTAGATCCCATGGAGTTGGATTTATAGGGGTTTTAAGTCACTCTCCTGGGTTCTGGGAACCAAACTCTGGTCCCCTGCCAGAACAGTACGCACTCGCAGCCACCAAGTCATCTCTCTAGTCTCAAGATTAGGGCTCTAAAAAAGAAAAACCTCCTGTTTCACCACTGACAGGCTTATGAGGTATGAAGGCCACTGTTCTTCCATGCCAGGTGAAAGAAGCCACTCACCTGAGAAGAGCGCATCACTGTACAGGTGCCCTTCACGTCTTCAGCCATGCCAAGGTTCATAGGGACAGTGGTATGCACAAAAGGAGATGAACTCAGATGAGCCACAGAGTACCCCTGAGAGCCACCACCAGCAGCCATGCTGGATAAGACTGACGTCTGCCTGGAACTTGACTGAAATCTATGTTTGAAATATCAGCAAGAGGCTGTCATTTACAAATGCATGCAGGACCAGAAAGAACTGCAATGAAACTGCTACACTCCTAAGGCCACAGATACCTTCTCTCCTGGTGATGTTCCAAGCTGTATTCACCAAGTACTTAATACTCGGTGACTCCGTAATCATTTTCCCATTTGCTTCTGGAACCATGGCAACTGGATAAAGCAAACTTCAAATATTATGTTTTGATCCACGGTCCAGTCATAAGAACTGAAGGATTTCTAAAACTAGACGGTCTATGAGATTGTCTAGCCCAATAGTCAACAGGAGTGTGAGCTCACGAAATTGAACTGCAGAAGAGGTTACAGCTTACTGCGTTAACTGATGCAGTGCCAGGTTCCAGGGGTCATACCTGGCATGCACCTGTGTTGCCAGAAATACCCGATGGGCAAATCTGAATTGAGATTTGGATTTTTTACTTCTGCAATAATGTGGCATGATGCCCGTTTGCTTTGCTTTAGGCTAGAGAGGAAATCTTGGCCAATTCCCATAGGTGCGTTGCAGTTCAGGTTTCTGTGGAGCAATCATTGCCTCCAGCAGCGTTTTCTACCTAACTTGATGTTCAGACCGAAGTTCGCTGGGGCCTCTTCCCCATAGGGATATATAAGAAAGCTGAGCGTGTCTGCCTCGATCCACTGGGCCATGGCAGTTACTTATGGGACAGTTTTGACTGAAATTCCACTGTTACAATAGATTGGAAACATTACTGAGGTCTCTTGTTCCTATAGGCTCTATTACATGACAATATATAATCCCTTAAAGTTAATTAAGGCAATACTTTGTGTGTGTGCACGCACGCACACACACACACACACACACTCATGCACATATTTTCACATATGTAGATATTCATATGTCCTCCCCTTTCTCTCTGTTTATTTGTCTTCCTCTGTATCTGTCTCCCTGTCTTTCTGTCTGTCTCTGTCTCTCTCTGGATAGCTTGGCCCAGGGTCTCTCTGTCTTTATCTTTCAAATTCAGGGATTACATGGGAGCTCCACTCAGCATGTCTTTTGGTCCTGGAGATCCAACAAACTCTTGTCCATATGCTTGCGTGGTAAGGGTTTTTCACACAGCCTTACACTGTTAGTCTTATAGGTCCAAAATTAAAACACCATCTTTGCTTTCCAGGGGCCAGTGTATATGCTGTTCCCTTGATCTGGAATGTTGTTTCCTGCCCACTCACCTTTGCATCTCTGCCAGACTAATTTCTTCTCAAAGTTATTTCCTCAGGAAGACCACCTGCCTCCTTCAGGTGAGTCTGAGCCCTGGTTCTGGTTCTCACAGTACTCTGCCCTTTTAATGATGGTACTTGCGTGATCATGATTAAGTAAATCAATGTAATTATTGGTCTGACGTCTGTTCCTCTTGCTAAATTACCATCTCCTCATCTTCCTGGGTATAAAGAGGGAGACTGTGTCTGTGTTCTCAAAGCTGAACTCGTGTTTTAATGATTATTTCCTGAAGAAATAAATGAACAGATGACAAAGTAATAGGCACTCAGTAAGCTGAGTAAAAGGATCATAAATTAAAATTTGACTGGACAACAGAGTGGGTTTAAGGCTAAAGTTGGCTACTTAATGAGAGCTCTACTTAAAAATGAAAAGTCAAGGACAAAACAAAAAGCCAGAGAAATAGCTCAGGAGTGGAGTGTGGGTAAATAGTGGCACACGTATGACCACACACACACACACACACACACACACACACACACACACACACACACACACACACACACACACACACACAGAGAGAGAGAGAGAGAGAGAGAGAGAGAGAGATAAAGGGTTGCATATGATGTTGGATAAACCAATTGTTTACAGTGACATATTTGTTCTAGAATTGGAGAAAAAAAACCACCATTGGCTGTTTTACAGAACTCACTGTCTGTCCTATATGGTATCAAACTGAGAGTCCAAGTGGTCCCTCTGAAGCATCTGAAATGACCCTGGTATACATTCTGGGTCATATAATTTGAGAGTCTTCAAGCATATGTGTTACATGCATTTATAGTGATTAAAATTAAATAAAATAAAAACTCAATTCACTCACACTAGCCCTTCCTTTAGTTTTCAAGAGTCACCTGGCTGTAGTTGTTACCGTACTGTTCCCAGTGACTAAATGCAACTAGTCTTATAGGTCCAAAATTAAAACATCTTTTTAATGGTCTAACAACTGGTCTACCAGTGCACTGCACCAGTGTTCTGGGCCCTCCCCAGCTCTGCACATTTCATGTTTTGGGTCATCCACATTGTTCCCTATTTGGGTTTTTCATCTTTCTAACACAATAACTGCAACTCTTTTTATAGCCACATATCACCACCTATCTTCTCTAAAAAGGTAGAAACAAGAAAGATTTTAAATTGTTCATTTGTCAGGCAAACAAAGTTCTCTGGTCTTTCCTCCTGTCCTGCAGATTTAAATACCCTACCTTCGTCACCATTTTCATGTTCTTTGCTGACCACAGCTTGCATTCCAAGATTGGTCTCCTTACTACTGTCTTTCTGTCACTGAGCTGTCTCACGTGCCTTCTCTTAGAGGATGCAGTCTCATTTTACAGGTGTCTTGACTATATGGACTCCACATAGTCATGTTTGGTGGCTTCTTGGCATTCCTAGCCTTCTGATGGTTCCTTTTTCAAAATTTCGGAGACAGGATCATATGTAGCCCAGGTCAGCCTTGAACTTCTCATCCTTTTGCCTCCACCTCTTGAGTGTTGGGATGACAGGTACACACTATCATACCTAGGGATAGCACCGCAGGGGATCAACCTAGGGTTTCCTGTGTGACAGAATCACTGTACCAGCTAAGTTCCATTTTCAGGGTCCTAGCTAGGTTCTTTTGGAAGGTTAGGTTCTTTTGGAAGGTTAGGTTCTTTTGGAAGGTTAGGTTCCTTTGGAAGGTTAGGTTCTTTTGGAAGGTTAGATTCTTTTGGAAGCCTAGCTTTGGGTTGTTGCACCCACTGCTGTAGTATGTGCATTCATCTCTTACAGTCACACAATGAAGGGGAATGGCTAGAGAGAGAAAAACCCAGCAAATCCTCTTTCCTGGACTGCGCCTTCTTCATTTGCTGGCTTATTCTGTCTGAGATCATCATGGATTTGATTATTTTGTGATCATTTCTTTCAAGGCTTCTGTCTAATCTTTAGATTAGAGCTTTAGAGCAATAATTCTTTCTTCCCTCTTTCATAACATTACATTAACGAGGGATTTCTGCCTTACCTAAGGGTTGTAACTTGTCCCCATGTAGCCTCTGTCTCATCTTTGGTTACTTAGAAGAGGGGAACTGGGTTATACACCAACCCTCATGCACAGCCAAGGAGGGTGATTTCTAGACTTAGTGGTATTTCTCCACATCTTACTGGACAGGCATAGGATATTAATCACAAAAAGCTATCAGAAGAGGGCAGCCATATATACATGGAAAAATAGGAAAATGGCCCCCATACATATGTACAGTTAATACATGTGAATGAAAAGACATGCAAGTGCTATGAGCCAGAGCATGGATGGTGATTCCCTGCAGTGGTAAGGGTGAGAGGCTCTGTCTTCCACCTTGACCGTACTATGACATCATCAACCAGGTTCCTTATCTATCTATTGAGAATGCTTGGGGAAACACACTCAAGCCTTCCATTGCCTAATGAAGGTTCTGAGGATTCTGGAACTCCTCTGAGGCTTTGGATTACTTTCCATCAGGTATTCAAGTGGATACCCTGCACTATCTCTCACCTGGCAGTAAGCCATGAGATATAACCCATTTGAGTGTCTGGGTTCCCTTGCCATTTCAGAAGAATTTGAGGTGAAGTCTGTTTTCACTATGGAGAATACTCTGAGAGATGACAGAAACTAAAGCCATCTGTGGTAGTGCTGTGGACCCTAGGCAACTGTGTGACTGTCTCCAGAAAAGGAAGCTAAGGTCACTTTCTCTTTCAGACCACAGATCTAAATGCAGGACATTTGCTATACAACGGGAGTATTCTGGGCACTCAGCATCCACCAGTTCACGCACCCTCACACAAGTCCCTAATGAAATAGAACTGAAATTTGAAAAACCAAGTCTGAACTTTAAATATTTGCCTGATCCCCAGCTGTCAGCCAATATTAACAATCTATAAATAAACAATATATAATCATCTTAGTAAACTAATAAAAATACCTGATAGAATCAATATGTATTTTCAATAAAATTTCTCAGTAATCTAGGAACAGAGGGGAGCTCCCTCACTTGATAAATAATAACTACAAAAGATTTCTACAAGATATACTTTATTTAAGAGCTAAAGGTAGTACCTATCTCTCAAAAAGAATAGGCAAGACATGGCTATCTATTCTTTCTACTTCTACTAAGAATTATGTAGTTTCAAAATAATATGCAATCTCGAGTTAGTGCAATAAGGCGAGAAAAATAAATAAAATTATAATAATATATAGATATATATAGAATATTTATAGTATAGAAAATAGAAAATAAAAACTAGAAGGACAAAGTTGAAAGCTCTCATTATTTACAGACATTGTGACCCTCTGTATAGAAAACCCAATGCAGTGAGTGTAAATCTATTAGAAGTAACACGTGAGTTTTGTGAGGTTACAGACTACAAAGTAAATACACAAAATCCATCGGACCTTAAATGCTATCAACAACCAAAACTTAAAATGAAAATGTTAAAACTAGAAGAAAAAAGCTTAAGAGCCATATGTTTTAGCACTACAACCATAAATAAGGCATGATTCTGATAAAATGGTATACAAAAATCTATATACTGAAAATTACAAGTGATTGCTTGGAGATACTAAACACCTAAACAACTAAATTGCTGAGCCATACTTGAATGTCAGAAGGCTCAGAATTCTCTCAAATTTTCCAGTTCTCTCTAATTTGATTTATATATTCAAGACATCCTGATCAAAATCCCAAGAGGCTTCTCTTTTTAAAAAAAAGAAGAAAAGAGCCAGTACCTTTCAGTTAAATTAAATGATGGGACCAACCAACAAGTTTTGTGAATTCCATCGTAAGCCAAAGAAAAGAATTATCAGAGGAGGGGAAGAGAAGGCTCCAAACATCAAAAGAAGCAAAACACGAAGGTTTGAGAGAAAGAATAAGACAGAAGAATCACACAACACCTAGAATCTAATAAAACAGTATCAGGTACTGATTGTCCCCCGTGCCCTGCACACACAGCTGGCTCTCTTCCTTCCTCCTTGTGAGAGAACAACCATGATTCTTCCTCTTAGCTTCCTTCTGAGGTCTCACTTCTTGTTGCTTCCTCATAGCCTCAGGAAGCAAAGCTTCAGTGTAAGGTTCCCATTCCTGCAGGCTCTCACTTGACCTCCAGACTTACCAGCCCTTTGAACGTCATGATGATGGTTCTAAAGTAGGTTACTTCCTGGAAGCTTCCGGCTTACATAGAGATGAAAGGGCCTGGCCAGTTTTGTCAGCCTTTAACTTTACAACCTTTACCTTGCCTCCTTTATCATTTCAGTTCCCACTGTAAAGAGAAGGCCTACCGTTTCCTTTTATAACTTCCTGCAATTTGAGAAAGGCTAACATGTTTAAGGTAAAAAGAAGCAAGGCATAGGAGAAAAAAGCTTTTGAAAACAACCAATGCTTGCCTGATAAACTGTTTGTAGGATTTTATTTTCCTCAAAGTTTGTAAACTCTGCTAAACTCCTGGGTCTTGTTTGCTTTCCAACGGCTGTGGTTTCCAATTAGTCTCTTTCCTTGATCAGAGGGTTGGGCTTTGATAGGCCTTCTCAGAAGGTATCTTACACTGTTGGCAGGAACCCAATGGTTATGATGAAAACAAATCTTATTTTGAATGAATAAAAGCATATGGCTCGTAGGAGAAGCTTTGGTAATGAGGGGGAAAAAAGGAACTGTAGCGTTTAAAGGTTCCAAATCTATAAATTAAAAATAGGCCAGATGTGGGAGGAGGGAAAATCTGAGAGGTACATCTAGATGTGCTTAAATTGAGACCTGAATAATTGCTTCTTCTACAGGTTGGGGTAAAATGTATAGAAAGATACAAATGTTTACAGCACACCTTATGCGTGTGTATGTGTTGTATGTGTTTGTAATACCTAGCATATAGTTATGCTAATGGACATTTTCCTATTTACTCCTCACTCCAATATCTTCTAAATTCAGTCCTGCATGTATTATATACTTAGCCAGGCGTACATATTCTATAGCAAATTTCAGTTCTATTGACCAGGATGAAAATGCAAAAGAAAAACCATCCACTGTCAAAGTTGGCAAGTAGAAGTGTAAAAACCAGTATACATGTCCCCAAGTTCCTCCCTGACAACAGTCACCATGATTTGTCATGTTTGCCTAGGTTTTAGATAAATAAAACGTATTCTGGCAAACTAAAGTGTCAGTTAATATTATAGTCCATGGGCTAAACCTCTCCTAAGAGGCAGGGGAGTAATTAAGTGTGTCCTCGTGAGCAAAGGCTGAGCAGAAGATACTCATGGTGAGCATGTTTTAGTCAAACTACAGTTATGGGCAATGCATGGCTCTTATGTTTGTCTTGAAGCACCTGAAGCATGTAATTCACAGTGTGGGCATAACCACTGCAACACACTGTATTCACGATGCTGGCTGTCTGTATGGAGATGGCTGCATTTGCAAAACACACATGGGAATTTGAACCTCAGAGATCAAAAGAGAACTTAAAAACATCATTAACGGATTTTATACTAGTTTCATGTCAAAATGAAATAATTTCAACAATGGGTGAAATCAAATATTCTCTTCAGGTCGGTTCCATCTCTTGACTTTCATTTTATTTAAGGCAGCTAACCTGAAGTGGGAGAGCGCATTGCATGTCTTTCATTCTACCTCTTGGGCAGAGTTGTCCTGAATGGTAGGGATGGATAGCTCCTATGACCTCACTATTTAGTCTATTTTAAAAGCAACACAAAGAGCATATTGCTCCCCCTAAGAATCAGCGTTCACATGTGTCAGAAGTATAATCCCCCAGAAGCCAAGCTATTCCGGATGTCTCTCTTTTCAGATCTATGGACAGTTATCTTCATGGCTCACTGTGAAACTCCTTCAGTGACTACTGATTGCCAATGATCACTAAGGCTGCTGTTGCTACTGAAATATCATTCTTATCCTTTAAAACCAGCAAATCATTTTGGGGGTTAGGAGTGGGAACCCTTTTAGGGCAATAGTTAGATCCCAAATTGTTACCCAAACTATAAGCTCATGCCTTGTCACCCTCTTGCCACACCCCATGTGCTCCAAACACATTGATTTTTCGACGTTCCCAAAATACATCGCAACTTTCATGCTTCCCCATCCTTTTTTCACATATTTTCTTCTTCTTAGAATGTGACTTCCTTTTTCTGTCTGTAAAACTCCTACACAGATATTAACATAACACAGACACCCCCTCTTTGGCAGAATAATCCTGCTCTGCTCTGGTTGTTCTCCGTTTTTACTTTTTAATCGCTGTGGCGCAGCTCAGTGTCACTGCAACTGTTTGAGCATGTAAACAGAGCCCAAGTCACATAATCCATGCCATTCTCTGTGTCCCCAAGACTATAGAACCAGAATCAGTGTTGTGCTGGTGTGACTCTATGTGCGCATATCTGTCCATGAGTGTGCCTGTGCGGACGTTTGCAAACACATACACCCAGAGAGGAGCGGTCTAAGGGAGTTATATCCCATTCCAGATATTTTGGTGCATATCTACCACTAGATTGATAATAGGTGGTGGTAAAAATTATGATAAAATACATAGACAAATTTTTCCATCATAACCATTTGTAAATGGCAATTCAGTAGGTTTAACTGTATTCACATTGTGCAACACATTTCCAGAAGTTTTCATCTCTCAGAACTGAAACTCTAGGTCCATCAAACTGTAACTCCTCATGATTCTTCCTTCTAGCCCCTGGCAACCAGCACTCAACTCTCCTATCTCTATGAGCAGAGCTACACGCAGTAAAGAGAAACTATATAGCATTCCCCTTTTCATGACTGGCTTATTCTCCAAGGTTCATATACATTGCCACATATATCCGAACCTTCTTGTCTTTAGACACTACAACTTGCTTTTTATTTCCCCATCATCGGACATGGGGGATGCCTGTGCTTTTGGCTAATGTGATAGGTGCCTCTGTGGATGTGAGGATGGAGGTATGAGCTGGAGTCCCTGTCCTCAGTTCTTTAGAGCACATGGCAGTTCCCTTTTGGATTTTTGAGGAATTCCAACAGTGCCATCATCATACAGCTCTCCTCCCATTACAAGTGTGTTCCAATTCATCCACATGCTTGCCAGTAATCTTTATTTTCTTTTTTGTGATATAGCAGCCACGCCCCTGGTGTAAGGTGACTGTTGAATCAGAACTTTTCCCAAAGATATTTGGTATGAAGTCCTCATTTATACACTTGCTGGTAACTTGTAGATCGTCTTGGGAGAAATGTCAGTCTACATCCTTTGTCCACTTTATATTGAGTTATTGTGATTTGCTTATAATATTTGGATTTTAGAAGTGTTTTCTATATTCTAGATATAAACTGCTTATCAGATAAATCTGAAATATTTTCTTCCATTTTTCTTCTTACTCTATTATAATGTTATTTCATTAATGGAGGTTTTAACCTTTGATATGATTCCATTTGTCTGTTTTGGCTTCAGTTGTCTATATTTTGACATTATATCTGAGGAATCACTCAAGTCCAATAACCTAATGTCATGTGCTTTCTGTTAGTGTTTTATTCTAAAGGTCTTAGAATGAGTTTGTTTCTTTAGTTTGTTGCTTTGAGACAGGATACCCCCATGTAGCCCAGTCAAGCCTTTAGCTCATAACTGTCCTCCCTCTGCCTCCAGACTTATAGGAATGATGAACCACTGTGTGGTTCTTCTCTATAGTCTCAAACCATGCACACTGGACCCTGATTTTGAGCTAGTTTTTAAATATGGTACATAGATTTTATACTTTTGTGTATATACAAAATTTCTCCAACATTATGTGTTAAATGTTGTCCCTTTTCTTGGCACCCTGTTAAAAACATTTGCTCATATGTTTGATACCATATGCCTGGACGTCCTGTGAGACACCATTGAGCCGCATGTCAGTCTTTTTAGCCCTGCCACGTTCTCTGGACCCCTGTGGCTTTGGCAAAATTTGAAAGCAGTCAGCATGAATCCTCCACTTTGTCATGATGGTTATAGCTATTTGGGATCCATTTAAGACTCTACATGAATTTTAGGATGTGTTTTTCTATTTATGGAAAAATATTGTAACTTTGACATAGACTGCATGAAATATTAAGAATATTTTAGTAGGCTGTCATCTTAGCAATATTCTATTTATGCCTTATAAATTTCCTTTTGGAAATTGGATAATATTTAAGTGTAATTGCTTTCTTAGATTGCTTTTCAGATTATTTATTTATGGTTTATAGAACTGATTTTTGTTTGTTAATTATATGTGTTGATGTCTATAATGTTAGGGTTTTTTTAATATAGGATCATGTTTCCTGTAGAATAATTTTTTCACTTCATCCAAATTTGGATTTAAAAACAATTGCCTGATTGCTCTGCCAGGCCTTTCAAAGCTATGCTGAATACGGATGGCATCCTGATCATGTTCCTTGCTTTAGACAACAGTTAAATTTCAATCTTTCACAACCTAATATGCAAACTTTGGGTGTTGATGAGCTTTTTATATTTTCTTATTATAAATTTTTTATAAGCCTTAGGCAGGGATCATGTAAAATTGTTTACAATTCAATGAAAATCCATTCAACAAACAAGAACTTATTGGGCATATTGTACTGAATTATTTTATTAAAAATCTATTCTTTGCTCAAATATAACCGATGATGTGATCAGAAATAAGAGATAAACATGAAGCATGGCATATTTTGGTTTTGTCACAAACACAACTAAATGACAGAACATAGTGAGAGATCCCCACTTTAGATTGCTAACTTTTTTCCCCTTGACATAAGTTTTCTTCGTGATTAGTATCACCAGGTCACATGTCACAGGGGAGACTTTCTCTGATGATTTTTCTACAGGGAATGTTCACATTTTAGAGGTACATATTTTTAATTGTTTTCTTGCTGGTACCAGGGGTTGAACCAGGGCTTTACGCACACTAGGCAGGCATTTTCCCTCAACACCACACCCACTTTTGTCACTTGAAATGATGCATGGCATACCTGTATGGTAAGCAATGGCTGAGAAACTTGTGCCCTGACTTAAGGATGGTATTCAAGGATAATATGAAGGGGTCCTTCCATCAGAGGACAGAGATGCCCAACAATGTCAATGCCCTGAGCATTCTCTACATGGTCATAATTGTGGATGCTGGAGAGCATCTTCATCTTTGGATGTAACTAATCTTGGTGCTTTGGGGGAATGATCCTCATCATTTCTTACTTAAAGCATTCTTCCAAAGTTTGGGCATCAAGGAAGGGTTCACATGCAGCTTCTATCCTTAAAGAAGATAACAGAAAATGATGGGATTCAGTGTTGTATGCTTTGAGGGCATTTATAGCAAACCGAAACACTGTTAAGTTTTTATGTTCCCTCTGTGGCCACCTTACTACTCACCCAACAATCACATGACTTCAGGGCCTGATATTAGAGGTCACTAGGTGTGGCTTTTATTTATTTATCACACGTACACACACACACACACACACACACACACACACACACACACACACACAAAACCCACAGCTTAGCCTAGGGAATCTGTTGGAACATGGACCTTAACTCCTTTTCTAACATCTAAACACCTAAATTCCATGATCTTTCCATGATATTTGTTATGTAACTGCTCTGAGTTCGAACTATATAAAGCAAAGATGAGATACTCCAGCCCTGGACTCATAGAGTTCACTTGGTCCAAGGTAGACAAATTGAATGCACACACCAGAGGCTAAAGCATCCACCCCCTTTTCCATGCCTTGGAGTGGCTGCACCACTACATGCCGGCGAATCATGATCCATACAGCAGGTGCAAAAGTTCTCAGTGTGTCCTCAAACATAGCCTCAGATGTGGGTCTTAGAGGATGAAGGAATGATTCTTAGCAGATACAAAACCATGACAAAAATAATAACAAAAGAAAAACTGTATTTTCTGAGACATGCCTCTAGACACACAGCCTGGAAAAGTCCTTCCCAAAGACGGAGGTCAGCTCTCTTTGCTAGCAAGTGTACTATGACTTGGCCCATTGTTCCTCACACTCAGAGGGGAATCTAGATGTAAAACTCCTGGGAGTTAGCTACAGAACACACTGCAGGGCACCATCCCAGGGGCTCTGATTCAGGAACTGAAATTTATATCTCCAACAGACTACTCGTCAATGCCTGTGCTACCAAGCTGATGACTCCAATCTGTGAAATATTAGTCATGATTTTGTATATTTATGCACATAAGGAAAACTGAATGGTGGGACCCAGCACCTTGGAAAGAATGTAAGCAATTCTTTACCAGACTAGAGAGTCTGTTAACATTCTTCAGTTAACAGGTCTGGACTCATGATTGCGGGACATGTTGACTCACCAACAATCCTCCAATCTTTTAGTCACTAAGGAGCCTCGTTGTAATGCTTTTGTGTTGGCTGTCAACACTAAAGGGATCAGAAGCCAGCAGGAACATGCTTTGGGGTATGTTTATGTCCCAGAGAAGATCTGTGTGTGGGTCAGGAAACTGAGTGCTAACACTCTGCCACGAGCCGATCCAGTAGATCCAGGTGGTACAGAGCAGCAGTATAAGAGGGAAGCTCAAATGTGTCTGAGGCCCTTTAGAGCAAGTTTGAATTGTGCTGATGTTGTGTTACCTGTGTACCTCAAATTTCAGATACATCAGGCTCTGGATTTGGATCAGCAATTCTTCAAGGAGCCCCCAGGTCTTCAGCCTATAACTGAGGCTACATCTTTGGCCTACTTTGTTTTGAGATTCCCAGCTTCTTTCACTGAGAAGCTACTGGCTTACTAGACTTCACTGCTTATAGATAGCCATTGTAAGGTAGTTCAGCCTTTAATCATGTGAAATAGTGTTATATCCCCTCTTATAGTTGTATATATTCTATTGATTCCTTTCCTCAGGAGAACCCTGACTAATATGTTCACTATAGCCTGAAGATATTGTGGGATATAAAAATAAAACACATTTGGAGCCTGACCTAGGAAGCGCAGGGTATTGTGGATAGGGCTGAGCCTCCCCCATATCAGTTAAACAAGACAACCTAAGGTTCCGTGAAATCAATATACCATGGATATATCTCCTCTTGTGCATAGCTAAAGGCTTTATTGGGGTAGAACCTCTCCAAGAAAATATGCAGTTCCCAGGCCTGGGGAAAAAGCCCATCCAAAGATACACGACCTTAGTGGTTATCAGTTCTCATTAGTTACAATGTCAAACTATGGGATATCCCAGGAGTCACTGGGGGCACTTACAATTCCCTCTTCAGTTAGTCAGACTGTCTTTCTGAGGTTACCTGAAGGGCATACAAGCCTCAGATTATGACATCATATTGGAATAAATTCACCAAAGCCTGAAGCTTCCTATCTTCATTCATACTTTTAATTTAAAGGGTACTTTGCATTTTAGATTAATAGAAAAATATGCAATAGCGTAAGTCTAGTAAATGCCAACAGTAAGATCTACATCGTGGCTACTTGAATATTAGTAAAGTGCTCTCACTTTAATTGAAAATTCTTACAACCAGATAATGATAGAAAAGGAAGCCTGTAGTTTAGGAGCAGAGATTAAAGAACTCAGAGCATGTAATAAGAACTCAAAGGGAAAGATGTAGGATAAATCATAAGTGTGGTTTTTGTCCTATTGATTAAATTTTCAGACACTATTTTGGCTAGAAATCCAACAATAAACAAAATATGTCCTAGATTTGTCACAGAGAATAGGAGAGGTAGAAAATTAACAAATAAATATCTGAGACACTGGGAGTGAGGTCATCAGTAGAACAGTATAACTGGACTAGAGGTGTCCATCCTCTCACAGAAACATCATCTGAGCATCAGTCCATGAAAATAGTTTTGTAAGAGCTGAGAATTACAAAACAGAGACGATAACACCAGGGTACAGAGTAAGACCCACTGGTGAAGATCAGAAAGACAGGTTCAAGTTTCCTGAGCCAACTTCCACTCAGACCCAATCAGTATAGGGTAGTGATCTTCTCCAACATAGGGTAAGACATAGGGTAAGTATCTTATTTTGCTATAGACCAATAGGTCAGCCTCCATAAACTCAGGCTCTGCAACTCTATGCTTCAGACATGTTCTAGCAATGGGTAAGCCCCATTCACTGTAAGAATCAAGTTCCCTGGTACTAGGCTAGTATCTAAACTTGTCCCACTACTGGTTTCATTCCTGCAAAGCCAATTTTCATTATCTCCAAGTATAGATGCATAGATGCATTTCTGAAACCGAAGGCTCCAGGCTTACACTAATAGCCCCAGGTTTCCACAAACTCCACCCATGCTCATGTGACACTAACAAATGGACCTCAATATCCCCTACAGATACATGTTCTAGGCTATTCCCTATGCCTCCAATATCTAGGCTGGCCTCCCAGCAGCAATGGTTACAATAAATATGGTTGTAGGGCCAGTCTCTATATTCCCAGACTCCAGGCTACTCTTATAGACCTATCTCCATGCTTGGCATATTCAAGGCTTCCGGAAGAAAGAAAGCCTCCTATAGACCCCACCAAAATGCCTTCTTAGAATATTTATCATCATCATCATTGTTGTTAGAGACAGGGTTTCTTTATATATAGTCCTAGAACCCACTATGCAGACAATGCTTACCTTGAGCTAACATAGATCCTCCTGCCTCTGTGTCCTGAGTGCTGGAATTAAAAGCCTGTACCATACCCAGGCTCAGAATATTTAAACCAGTTGATTGGCCAAGCGTTTTCCCTATCAATGATAATCGGTAAAGGCTAGGCTAGGAGCTGACACACTCCATAGGGATTTCACTATGTAGCCTGGAACTTGTTATGTATCGAAACAACAAAACAAAACAAAACAAAATAAAAATAGGAGATTAAACCAAATAAAATGAAGTAAAATAAAACACAAAGAAAATGATATGTTCATCTAAGAGTCTTGAAAAATCAAAAAACCAAGAAAAATACCGAAAGAAAAAATTACAATGACTAAACTGAGAAATTCCATAGAGATTTTCTTTCCCAGCAGAAATGATCAAGCAAAAGCCAAAATGAGTGAACCAGAAGATGGGTTAGCTAAAATTTCACAATCAGAGAAACAAAAAGAAAACAGAATAAAAAGGTTTTAAAAGACCAGCGAGAATCACAGACACTGTCAAGCAAACCAGTATGTGCATTCTAGAAGTTCCAGAAGGCTTAGAGAAAGACAAAGTGACTGAAACGTCATTTAAAGAAACAGTGATGAAGGCTTCTGCAATCTGTAAAGGGAGCACCCATTTAAATCCATAAAACCCAAAGAATCCAGAGAACCCAAAGAATCCTTTATATTTATAAAGAGATGTTTCCCAATATAGGTTATAATAAAATTCTCACAAGGCAACAGCAAAAGGAATTTTGAAGATGGTAAAAGAAAAAGTGCATTATATACACGAGGGCATTTCTTTAAGACTATCAATAGATTTTTCAGTAGGAATGTTGAATGCCAGGAAAGTATGGGCAAAAGTATTTAAACTATTGAAACAAAACTAGCCACCAGCCACAAATACTTTATCTTGTAAAGCTGCCCTCCAAAGTGAATAAGAATGACTTTCGCAGGCAAACAAAGATGGTGTAAGTTTATTAACACTAGAAGTTTTAAAACTAACTCTTAAAATTGAAGCAAGAGGACAGAGAAAATTGGAAAGCACATAAAAGCACAAAACCCAACAGAAAAGTTAGAATCAGATTAGAGTGTGTCAACACTGTAATTTTAGTGTATCAATCACTTTCTGTCTCTTACAAATGTTAGCTGAGAGAGGCTGAGGGAGTGTCTCAGTAGTAAAGTGCTTGCTTAGTGTGGCCAAATCCCTGGGTTAAACCTTAACCTCTAACCCTGAAAAAAATTAAAATACAACTATAAAAATACAAATGCCTGAAATTACTTGGTGATAGACACATGGCGTATAAATGATATAAACTGTTGTGTCAGTAATAAATGTAGGAGGAGGAGAAATGAATTTCTTTATGTGATCAAGGTATGTTGTAACCAGATTAAGACAGATTGAATAACCACATATGTTTGTAGGTTTTGTAGTATCCATAAACAATAAAGAGAAAGGAACCAATGTATACCTGTTTAAAAGCCACCACATTTCTAAGAAAAATAATCAGGGAAGGGAGGATGAAGCAGAAGTCACTGTGAAGTAGGACACTCTTCTATACAATGCTTATTTAAATGTGGATGTACTGAATTCTCCAATCAACAGACATAAAATGGATGGACTTTTCCCTCTCTAAGTACTTTTTAATTTTAATTAAAATATAATATGTCATTTTTACCCTTCCCTTCTCTCCCTTTAATCCCTTCCATGTCTCTCCACCAGACACAACTGGAATTGATGATATCTTTTTCTTTAATTATTAAAAAAATGCCATAAGAGATTTAGGTTAACTTTAATAATATGCATAGACCAAAATAGAAGGTAATAAAAATATTCTTTATGAATGGCAATTAAGAGAGGAAACCTGGCAATACCTCAGACAGAGTTGACCTTAAGTCAGAAAGAACTTTAAGGAATGAAGAAAGCCATTATCTAATGATATGAGTTGACTCATCAAGACTCTACAGCAATTATAAATACCTATACACCCAACAGAAGCATTGAAATGTATACAACAAATTACTAGAAATAAGGACAAAATAGAAACAGTAAAATAATAGTGTGGGAGTTGAATAACCTTCTTTTAACAACAGATAGATCATTAAGGCAGAAAATCAATGTGGAAAGAGTAGGCTTAAGCAACACTGAAGATCAAAATCAACCAGTGTGTGTGTGTGTGTGTGTGTGTGTGTGTGTGTATGTGTGTGTGTATGTGTATGTGTGTGTGTGTGTGTGTATGTGCGTGTGTATGTGCGTGTGTATGTGTATGTGTGTGTACGTGTATATGTGTATGTGTGTGTATGTGTGTGTATGTGTGTGTATGCATGTGTATGCATGTGTGTGTGTGTGTGTATGACACTTCACACAACAGCAACAGAATACTACATCTACCTACCTGCCCCAAACTTATCGATTTATTTTGAGAGAGGGTTTCTCTGTGTGCCTTGACTGTCCTGGAATCCACTCTGTAGATCAGGCTGACTTTGAATATCAGAGATCTACCTGCCTCTGCCTCCTGACTAGTGAGATTAAAGGTATGGGCCACCACATCCAGCTTCAAAATACACATTTATTTTAACCACATATACAAAAGTTCTCAAGAAAAGATCATATGTTAGGCCACAAATGTCTTAACAAATTCGAGGAGACTAAATTCATATCAAGTATCTTTTCCAACCACAGTGAAAATGGAAATGTAAAACAAGGAAATCTGGAAAATACACAAATATGTGAAAATTAAACAACACACTGCAGAGCAACTCATGAGCCAAGAAAGGAATCAAAGCGTATCTTGAAACAAATGGAAAATGGAAGCATAAAATACCAAAAACTATGGCGTGCAACAAAGCTGGTTCTGTGAGAGAAGCTCACTGTGGTGGAGGAAAGTTTGAAAATAAATAGCTTGTCTTTACACCTCAAGGAGCCAGAAAGAAGGAAACTTAGACCTCAACAGCAGAAGGAAAGAAATGATAGAATTCTAACTAGAAAAATATAGAACAGAAAATAAATATAAAATTCATATAAAAGATTAGTGAAATTTAGAAATTAGTGTTTTTTAGAAAATGTTAGCAGGTGTTAGGCAAACTAAGGGGGAAAAAAGAGAAGAACTCAAAATTGCTAATGAGCAAAGGGACATTATAGCTGACACAGCAGAAATAGCAGAGATGAGAAGGATTAGAATGAGTAAATATGTAAGAACGAGCTGCATTAGGAAGCAGATTTTGTTTAACACGTGGGAAATCAATGAAAACAAAACATTCAGCAAAATCAAAATTCTTTCACAATAGAAATGCTTATAGGTTAGGCATGGACAGAAAGTCTTCAACATAAAAATAAAGCCTCTTAAAAACTCCAAACTGACTTCATTTGCAATGGGGAACGCTGTTTCCCCTAATCCTTCTGCTACAAGGCGACATTCACCAATTCTGTTAACATGGTTCTAGAAGTTATCGCCAAAGCTATTAGGAAAGAAATAATAAGTGAAATGTTTCAAAATTGAAAAAGCAAGAAATTAAATTGTTTGTTTTTACAGATACAATAATTTTATTTATAGAACATCTTAGCCATAGCACCAAAAACTATTCACAAGTCAATTTACCAAACTTTTAGGATGTGTATGTATGTATGCATGTATGTATGTGTATGTACATATATATATATATACACACACACACACACACACATATATATATATCCACATATAGAAGCCAGTACTATATTTTCTATATACTAAGAACAAGTTATCTGGGGGAAATCGATTAACAAATGCATTTATAGTAACATAGAAATACTTAGAAATAAACTTATTTGAGGTAGTATCTCTACATAGAAAGCTTTAACATTGAATGGAATGAGGGCATAAACAGAAATATATTCCTCATTTCTTGAAAGAATTGATTTTGTTGAAGTGCCATACTAGACAAAGCAATTAAAGATTTGATAAAATTCATATCAAAATTACAGTGGAACTTTTCAGAGAAATAGGGTAAAATCAACTGGAAGATTAGCATGAATCCATTAAAAACTCTCAGAGTAATCACAAACAATTACAGCAAAGCTATCGGCATCACGCTACCTGATTCAAACATGGACCATGTAAGCCAGGTTAGGAGAAACCAGGAACTGAGATAAAAATAGACATTAGAAGACAGTAGAGCCAGAAGTAAAGGCTGGCGTGTACAGTTAATTGAACTTTGATGTGGATGTCAAGAGCATACAAGGAGGAGCCGTCTTTCTAGGAAATGGTGTTAGGAATAACAGATACCCACATGGTGAAGATTCAGACTGGAAATCCACTTTCAAAAGTCAGATGAGAGTGTAGTGGAAACTCAGATCTAAAACTAGAAGATTATTAGATGCATATATGGGGGAAAGTTCCTTGATAATGGTCTAGGCAATGAGTTTTTGGCAATAACCTCCCAAATAAAAAGAATGAAGGTAAAAGCCAACACTAAAGACTGCTTCAAGCTAAAACCCATATGCACAGCAAATGGAACAATCGACAGAATGGAGGAACATGATATAGAATGAAAGGCAATATTTGCATAGGGGGTAATCCTGAAAACATGTAAGAAATTTTGGTAACTCCTTTTAAAGACTCTGACTTTAACATGAAAGGACTCTGAATATACAGCCAACAAGTATTTTAAAAATATAAATATCAAAGAAATTCAAATGAACTTACAATGACATATCATTGTAAACTTATTACAGTAATTATTACCTTAAGGTGGAATATGAGGGTTAGAAAAGACATGGAATAAAGGAGATTCCTGAACACAGTAGGAATGCAGGCCAAGTAAGCCACTGTGCAGAACAATATGAAACACAGTAGGGATGCAGGCCAAGTATAGCCACTGTGGAGAACAATACAGAGTACCCTTAAAAATTAAAACCAGATGAGCCAGTCACAGTGGCATGTGCCTGAGGCCTAATGTCCGTGAGTCTGAGGCAGGAAGATGACCCACAATGCAACAGCAGTTGTCTGAAGTTGATATCCACAGGAGATGGACTGGCTTAGCCAGGCAGCACAGACAAATAGGTATATCATTATGATCAGCTCTCATTTATAGTCTGACCTTTTGGGAGGTATTGATCAGGACCTCCAGAAGAGATAAATTCATTCCAATTAGAATTGGTGACTTAACCATTTGTGCTTTGAGAGAGATTCAGGCTAGACTCACTCTGAAAGGAGGTCATCCCCCTTCTTCTATTCAGACAGAGCCTCTGTCAGAAACAGACAGAACATAAGCTCTGGCAGCAACTGCACAGAGCTAGATGATGGTAATTTTGTAGGCTTCACAACAGAGACACCAGGCAGCCAGACTAGGTTGCAGTGAATACACAGTAAGGCCAGAGCAAACTGCCACTTCCCCCTCAGTCAGGCTACACCAGCCTCCTGCCCAAGTCCCCCAGGACACATAGGCCATGTTTGTTTCACGCATCCATCTAGATGGGAGGAGATGGGCAATGAAAGAAAATAGACCTCAGACTTGCCGTCTGTCTTCCCGCACATGGATGCAATTTGATCATCCAGTTTCAATGCCTTCTGTAACATTTGGTGTTGCCTTGACAGGGAGAGAGTGAGAAGAGCAGGTGTGTAGGCTCTGCGGTACCAGGTGCTCTTAAAATTTGAGATAAGCTCTCTGCTGTGTCTGCTGTGTGTCCAGGGCCTCTCTTATAATAGCTACTAACTTTTATTAACAAAAGTAGACTCTTTTTCTAAGTGGAGGAGTAAGCAGCTCTAATAGAACAACTGACATCCATTTTCTCTTTTCTGTCTTGATCTCGCATGCTTTTTCCTGCCTTCCCGTTAATGCCTTAGCACAGGTTCTGACTGCAGCCATTCACTCACCGGGCAAAGGTCCCTAAAAGAACCTTTATGGGGAACATTAATGAGTCACAGTAGGACTGTATCTCCTTTTGACAACATTCATGACAAACGAAATTCTGCACTCATCCAGCCTCATGGTGTCTGGAGAGGCAAGCAGGCTCTCAAGCCTGGAACACAGCAACAATTGCCAGAGGTTGACACACTGAGGCAGAATTTGAAAGGAACACGTCTGTAGCTGAAATGTTCCTACAGTAGCATTGGCAACATCTGTTCTCCATTCCATGGATGGTGTTCTCTGCCACGAACATTGCTCCTGACATCCATGTGGATGTCTGCCACGTGTCAATTCTTGGCTGGGGACCAGGGAGCATTCTTAGCATGTCAACATCTTGGTAGGATTGTCAGCAACTTATGACTCATTACATGTGAATATGCTGTGAATTTTCCTGATTGACCCACATTCCAGGGCTGTGAACACGGTAGAGGTGTAGGGGTAGACATTACAAATGACATGATTTGAGTTTGGGGAAAGTTCTAACAACCTGATGACTATTGATGATGATATTATAATCGATTGAAACTATGTAGGCTATTTAGGGGGAGGAAGAAGAAAAGAATCTGGAAAACAAAATAAAGTGGGTTATTTTTTCACCAGCATCATCACAATTGAGATTAAGCAACTTCTCCATCTTTTGAGGAGACAACCTAGCAACCCTGTTATCTTTTTATCCTGGGGACTTGGTTGCGGTGTGGCCTTTGCTTGGCTTCCACCAATAGTCACCTGGTAAGTATTACTGGAGATTCCAGCCTCAATGTCATGTTCATCTTTAAAAGTCTTTCTTGATCCCCAGATCATTAATTAATCCACATCTCTTACAATGTTTTTCTAAATTTGCAAGCACAGATTTGCACATTATTATACAATCATCTGCCTTCTTTACCAAGCTGCAGGCAATGAGTTTGTTTGTGCTTACTGTTACTTCCCAGCAATGAGTAGCGAACTTCACATATGGTGATAGGCTTCATAGAGATGAGCTCCTGACCTAATAGATGCATGAACAGATACACAGAGAATATTCACCAGATTGTGTCGGGAAGATGGAATTCTTACTCGGGCTTATTAGCAATTCTATGAAAATACCTATAAAGTACTTTATACATATTGGAACAAGAATTAAAAATCTTATTCTCTCATTCTCTCTTTCGGTCCCAAATCCATAGCTGAAGGTATAAGGGGGGAGAAAAATCAAATTATGCTACATGCTGATTCTGCTGCTGCTGCTGCTGCTGCTGCTGCTGCTGCTGCTGCTGCTGTTATCACCAGTTTCCATGGCCGGAGGGACAGTGGGGAGGTTTGTGCAGGGATTTTAATGATTTCTGAGACTATCTGCAGTAGAACTGGAGAGTAGCTGTGGTGTGTGGAGTATCTGGCAGTTCCTGATTCTCTTCTAGATGATAAAGGTAGCTGTGGGTGGGCTGATAACTCAGTCAACTCTCACCCCCACCCAAGAGCCCACAGGATCCCTTCACCAATACGAAGAGCAGCACAGTCTAGTTCAGCCTCACCACCAACTGATGGTTGATCACAAAGCAGCAGAAAGTGGCTCCTCACGGATTGTGGACTCAGCTTCAAACCCAGGATGATAATGACTGCCACATATTGCCAAAGAGTTTCTCACTTCAGATGTCACCCTCAAAAAGGCCCATGAACCAGGAATATGTGGGGGTGCTTCTCGGGCATTTTTAGGGCAGAGTCAGATGCCCTGGGGGTTTTAAGCATGCAGAACAGAATAAAACAACAAATGTCCTTCCAAAAGGCAATAGAAAATCAAGTCGGCAGTCCTTGCATTGCATGGAGCACAACTGTGAGCCATCTTTCTGTTCCTGTCATGTCTCAGGGAGGTACTAGAACATCCTACCAGTCCACAGCCACTGTAACCTGGGTTCAAGAACAGCCCTGTAAGAATTGGAGGCTCTGCATGGTGTGTATAAAGATGGCGGGTCTACAGTTAGTGCCCTCCATTTGCTGTTCTGTTTTGTTTTGGAGTTAAGGATCTACCTCTCTATCTTGGGTACTCTTCATTAGAAAACCTATTGATCTTTCTAGCCCAAAGATCAAATCCTTTAACAAGAAAGCAGAGAGATAAGGAAACTAAGTACTTGCCAAATGAGGAAAGACAGAACTCTGGGACTTGTGCGTCTCATTACCAAATCCTCCAGGGACTTCCTGCCTGGTCTTGAACACTCCTTTCAGGTGGAAGGTCAAGGAGAGAACGGACATTTAATCCTTATTAAAGGAAATAACAGTACAGAAGACCTTTAACTAAATGACTCATTTAGTCCTAAATTTAAACCTGAATTTCTCCATTGGTTCAATTTGTTCCTTTCATTTTCTGAACAAACACTGCCAACTGTGTTGTCTATGCTTAAGCAGATCAACCTTCATCACCATCAATTAGCTTGGCTTTGTGAAGGGCAATCCCAGCCAACAACTCCAAGTTTAAAGAGGGAGTCCAGCTTTGGTCACTGGCAGCTCTTCCAGGCCAGATTTACTTCTCCTGTTCTAACAACAACGACCCAGAAAACTTTATTTAGATTTTATATAGGCCAAGTTGTGTAGGCCCTGGGTACCATGTATGTCCAGCAAACTCTGTGGGTTGAACAGCTGATCTCAAGTGCTAAGCATACTCTTGATCTGTCCTGTCTTGTCTTTTCTAGAAAGTTCTTTTTCTTTGGCAGCACACTCTATCAGAAAAACCTCACTTACATGGAATAAAGTGGGAGGCTCCATACAGAAAGGATTCTTTACTTTTAGATTCAAACTTTTTCTACAAAGGGAGCAAACCTTTCAGTCTTGTGGTCCAGTGGAGCTCAGGAGCAGACTACCTACCTGCCACAGGGACAAGATAGCAATAACAGGAATGACACAGAAATGGGTGGCTATGGCTGTGTCCCAAGACAACTTTGCATAGAAGAATGTAGCTGTGTGGATCTGGAGAAAGGCTGTCTTTGCTGTCCAAAGTCTTTGCTTTTGCTTTAATGACAGATGTGTAAGAACAGCTCAGAACTGCAAAACTCTGGACAACAGGCACTATCCTCACTATGTGTTGACACAAGCTGACCAGGGTCCAAAACATGGAAGGTCAAAGCATTGGAGGTCTTTTCACATTTGCCATAGACTGACATTATTTACCAGGAAGCAAATCCAAAGATTTTAAAGGGCACATTAGACACATTTTGGAGAAAAAAAAGAGTTTATATCCACATAACCCTCACCCAAGAAACAGAACATTCCCACCACCTGTGACATTTCTGTGTACCCCATGAAGTCCTGATACAGTGATAGACTTATCACTGTAGCTTAAACTGTTCATTTGAGACAGTCTCCTGTAACCCAAGTTGGCCTCCAAAGGCTGTGTCCCTAAGAAAAAGCGTGAACTTCTGATGCTCCAGCCTACACATCCCTAATGCTAGGATTACAAGCATGGGTCTCCTCACCAGTTCAAACCCTTTTGCAAATTAAACCTACGGCCTCAGGCATGCTAAGCAAGCACTCCACTGATTAGTTGAATTCCCAGCCCACAACAGCTTAGTTTAATCTATTATGGGATGTACCCAAATGGCACCACATGCAGTAGACTCAGAGGCATTGGGCCTTCATTCAGTTTATTGTATTTGCAACTCAGCAGTGTGCCAGCATGGCTATTTTCATGCATCCCTTTTGATTGCTATGCTCCACACTTGCACAGACATGCTGCGATCTATCACTACCGCTTCACAACAAGGGCACTGTGCCTCTGGCCCATAAAATCATCTCAAGTCAAAAGGAGAGGGAACACCTTCAGAAGTGCCTACATTGAAAACACGTCCAGGCACCCACGCTACATTCAAATTTCTATGTGATCACAGTTAATCCCCTCCACCACCCACACACACCAAAATGGCTATCTTGGCTTGGGGGGAAATGTGCAGCACAGTGCCACTAATAAATAATTCTTGTATCACTAGAATCCCAAGTAGGCTGCCCTGGCAAATGCTGTAGAGCCCATGAATGTGTTTCTTCCAAGCTTTTCATAGGCCATGTGATGGACAGGCCTGTGGCATTTCCTTTGCTGACACTGGACTGTGAGGCTGGACTGCATAATTAACACCCATGGTTATTTCTCAATGCTTGCACCTGCCTCTCTTAATTTAATTATCTTTCCATTTCTACAATTCACTGCACACTGGTGATGGCTCCACCTGGTCATCCTTGCCCTGAATCTCCACTCGCCGGCAGGACTTTTCATCCAGAAATAATTAGGAACACAGGGTCCTCTGTCTCGTGGCCAACTCAGCCGTGAACACTCCCAGACCAAGAGGGAAGTTTTATCTCCCACAAATGGGAGTCAGCTCGCAGCCGTGTTAAAGGGACAGGGTTGACATCCAGGCATTTCTGCCTTGCTCAGAGCTACTGAAGAAAATGCGGCACTGACCTTTCAGAATGCTTGGACCACTCTGGTTCTGGGAATATCCTTTCCCCTAAGCTTGCTTGTGGTAGAGAGGAAAATGACTTGAAATCATCTTCCCTGCAAACCCTCGGCAATAAGCAGACATGAACATCCACTCTGGGGACACACGGGAGCAAAGCAGAGAGCAATCTGGAGAAGACTCTGGGGTAT
Organism: Rattus rattus; assembly: GCF_011064425.1. Lineage (NCBI taxonomy): Eukaryota > Metazoa > Chordata > Mammalia > Rodentia > Muridae > Rattus > Rattus rattus. Next base: position 124,950,257 of record NC_046158.1, on the reverse strand, counting down.
CATTTATAGCTCTCAGCTCACCCTTGCAGCTAGTCTTTATGTTTCTAATAATATTCACCAGAGCACTAACCAAGGGGCAATCTTGAAAGACATATGGCTTTCCATTTGCACTTTTCTTTGTCTTCTTGGTTTCTTGTTGACTGTGACCACCGAGAGCCTAAAACAGTGTCCTCAAATTGGCAGTTACGGTAACAGAGAATAGAATTATAAGTAAAGTAATAAAATTATAACAACTTTTAGTTGGGCTAAGCAATGTCCTCCACAAGGCTCGTTGTCATTCCTTCCTCTCACCCCTGCACAGAGTCTGGTGTGTTTTTTGTGACAGTACCCACTCTAGATCACTCATGCCTGCCTGCATACACCTACACAGCAGTGCACACTCATTTGCATACTCATAAATCTATATCATACACAAACCCATACATAAATGTAAATGCAAATAAAGGTAAAATGATTGGGTTTTCATTATCAGATCTGACTAAGAAGGCCAGGCTGTATTCAACACCTTTTCTTCACTTCAATCTCTTTCCAGACACCCAAAAGAACTTTCTAGGCAGAGGTTAGAACTTTGGAGATCAGGTGTCATTTTAAAAGTCCTTCTTTCTCCCATGGCAAATTATGAATTACTTCAGCAAATGGGAAAAATACTCTAGAACACTCAGATATCCTTTGCTAGGCTCATGTGATCTTCAAACATGTCTGAACATTCTCTGAAGAATGTGCAGAGCCCCAACTCATGGACACGTCAGTATGTCCTCCTATCTCCTGTGGGTCAGAGGCCCAGCCAAGGCTGGGGATAAACGCGGTGCTGACTCCTGGTTTGACATACAGTTTCATTTCCAAGCCTCCACAAGGAGGTGAGCACAAAACACTGCCCATGATTCATAATGGCTGTCTCAGAGCTGCACATGGTGCTTCCTTCGCTCACATAGCAAGGCTATCTGTCAAACAAATGCAAACAGAGTCTTGAACTCTGTGACCTGTCTGGATGCAATCTGTCTTCCCAGGTCAGAGGCTGTGACTGTAGGTATCTTCTTCGGTCTCTGCCCACCCTGCCTCTACGTTAGGCAACATCTCTTTATGAGAAAGGAATGTAGGCTCTAGGAGGCTGGCAGGTAGACTTGTGAGGTAATTCCAGCACCTTCCAGTTCCCTTTCTCTACCTACCTCACTGCACACTTACACCACAGGATTGATGTGGGTTTTTCACTTGCTAGAGCATACTCTGTCCTTACTTCACAGAGCCTGGTAAGAACATTTGCCCTTGGAAGGAAAAAAGCCAAGCCTTGGTTCTAAGAGTTTCAATGAATTATCCCAGTCACAAACTGAAAGAAAGTTTCAGTATAGGTGATGACTTTGCAAAGCAATGACATAGTAACACAGAGATGGGGAGGTGATACTGGGAAGGGAAGACATCCAGTCAGGCATGTGTCCTAGAATTAGGAAACACAGTAGTAAAAGGTTATCTTCTAGCAAGAAACCCAGGGATACTGCAAGCCTGAAAGCACCATGTACCTCAGACATTATTTCATCCAAGGGATTTATATACATCTTTACCCTTCTGTCACAATAAAGCTGTCTCAGGAAGTATATTCTCTCCCTTTTTTCTGGTTTGCTACAAAGCCAGGCAAGGTACTTTGAACTGGTGTGTTGGTTTGAATAAGTATAGTCCCCACCCCACATACATTCATAGATTTGAATAGTTACATGGTCCTGAGTTGGTGGAACTGTTTGGGAAGAATTAGGAGGTGTGGCCTTAGAGGAGGAGGAATGAGGAAGTGTATCACAGGATGGGGGGGAGGAAGGCTTTGAGTTTTCAAACACCCACACCACCCTCAATTAGCCTTCCTCCCCTTTTTGACTCCTTGCAGATAAGGATATAAGCTCTCAGCTACTACCCCAGTGCCTGCTGGCCACCATGCTCCTCACCATGGTGAGCATATATTTATTCCCTGGAGCAGTATGCAAGCCCACAATAACTCTTTCTTCATGATATCTCCTCATAGCAATAAAGAAATAACTAAGACAAGTTGCCAGAGGAAGCCCTCAGGCAATGGACTGCTGGCGTCCTGAGGTATGGTTGAAAGAAATCCACAGGACTGTGGTAGTTCTTGAGTCTGATGTCTGCTCGTTGAGCGGAGCTGTGACAGCCATATGTCTGACCTTCTGTAACACACACCTGTGTTCTCATCAAGAAAACAGCACCAGCATACCTCCTCCATGTGTGCGGACAGATGACAGATGACCGTGAATCCACTATGTGAATAGAAAGCTTGGTAAGATTGCTAATTGCTCAAAGCTGCAGGGGTGCTGGGAGCCCACCACAGGCTTCAAGGGATACAAAATGCAGGCATTGGTCTTCTGTGTCTTACAACATGGCCTCAAGAGGAGGCTCATTCAATAGTCAGGATTCCATTCCATGATCAGAGAGTACTCAGCATAATTTTCAAAGAGCTGAGAACCTGCTCACTGCTCAGACTGCTTTTTGAAGAGCTCAAGTGAATCCAACCTGCAATCCATCAGGGTTGCAGCTGGGAGAAACCATGTCACTATAGTGGGGTTATGTTTACTCATGTGTGACCAGAATGAAAAGGCACTCTTGCAGCATGGGGACAACAGTCCATCCTGAGCTCTTGTAGTCCACTCCAGAGTGATATTTTGAGATTTGAACTCTTTTCTTGGGGTTAGATAAACAGGTAAACTGGGAGGTTTTGCTGGTTTTGAAGCATGACTAAGAGCCTTTGCTTCACTCTCAGACTACAGGATGAAGTATCACTTTACACTTCTTAGACTGAGGTCGTGTGTGTGTGTGTGTGTGTGTGTGTGTGTATGTGTGTGTGTAGGATATGAGCTCGATATATTGCTCAGGTTAGCCCAGGACACAAAGCTATGTAGCCCAGGATCCCACAAACAGCTTCTGAGACCCCTTCCTTACTAGGTTCTTAAGCAATGACATTTCAGCAGCAAAGTGTCCGTGCTTTCTTAGAAAACAATGGTGTGAAAATCTGATTCCAATAGGTAGTCAATAACTACGTGGATGAATAATTATTTAAGCTGAGAACCAAATCCACCCAGGAGATTCTAAAAGAAGCTGTGACTGAGCCCAAGATGGATTTTAAATGGCCAGAAAGAGAACACTCCTTCCACACACACCATGCTCACACACCTCACATAGCTTCATACCAGCGTTAAGATGACTTTGACAGACACTTCCACACACAGGAGTCCACCCTCTCTAAAAATGGCACCTAGTCAGGGATAAAGATCTTTCTCCACTTTATGTTTCCCATCACATCTGTCTAGACAACAGCTTTCTAACCTAGGACATGGGGCCCAGGGATCTATAGGATTACTTGAATGCTCCCAAGTACTGTGGAGAGTTTAAGTCCAAATTCATAGCCTTTATAATCAGTTTATCCACGAGACCCCATTCTTCTCTAAGAATAGAGAGTCCTGTTTTACATCATTCCAGTCCTTCCTTCGCATCTCCCATCCTCACCCCCTTTCTTATTCCAGTCACCTTTGAATTTTCTGAACTTTTGATAGCACAAGCCCATGTGGCGTTTAATTTCTCACAGACTAGCAATGTCCACCCAGCTTCCTGGCCAGGTGGAAGATGAGCTCAGCCTCACTATGGTCCTGCTGTTGCAGAAGAGGTGGCAGTGGGGCTGCTGTTGGCCTGCAGGACCAGGAACATTCCAGGAAAGGTCTGGTTTCCTTTGGGTCTGCCAAGGCAGAAACTGGGTTGTATAAGTCAGAGTCTCCGGAAGAGCAGTAACAAACCAAAACCAGCCCAAAAGCATCCTCGTGAAAGGATGAAATGAGGTGAGGGCAGAGAGCCAGCTTGCATGCTCCTGAACCCCACAATCCAGAGATGCCAGAGGAACAGCCTTTTAATTAAAGGGGCCCCCAAAGATCCCAACATTTGGGGTGTATGTGTGTATTTAGTACTACCCACCAGCCCCAAGCCCCTTCCCACCCAGCGTAAGCATATCCCCTCTCTGTGGTGCTCATTTTCCTTGCGGTCTCATCCAGCCCCAGGCTGCCACAGGAAATGGTGAATCAGAAGAACTTTCCATAGACAGGCACAAATATTTGCCCTCTGATGCCATCTGATGAAATCTCAACTTCTGCCCGCGGGAGCAATAGGATTTACTGCTTGCTCTGTGTCCTTGCCTTGGCACTGAACAGGTGGAGGGTAAGCTTCGCCTTGCACATTTTCAAGTTTCTCTCTGGAGTCACCCCGCCTCCCTCCTGATCTAACTGATCCCCTCTGTCACTGAGGTGGCACGGGGAGCTCTCCCTCCAGCTGGACGAGATTCTTGGTAGAGATGTTGGACACATCTCCAAGGCTTGGTTCATGTGATGCCTGTTGATTTGCTCCTCTGTTTTGTCATGTTAGACCATTTTGGTTTAAAAATCAGAAACAAAGAGAGAGAGAGAGAGAGAGAGAGAGAGAGAGAGAGAGAGAGAGAGAGAGAGAGAGAGAGAGAGAGAGAGAGAGAAAGAATGATATGCAGGGCCTATGGCATACAGAGCTAAGGAAGAAGGAACATCCCTGTGAACCATCTATTTTCAGTTTTCAACTCTTCCTTAAAATCATCCCTTACTCCCAGATGGGTGGCACAGCTGATTCAGATATGGCCCCAAGAACCACCGTGCATGGCATAAAGACATCTCTGCCCCCTCTGTGTCTCAGGGTGGTTCCCTTGTTCACAACATTCCTTCCTCTCTCCCCATAGCCTCAGTCCCGTGTGTGTCTCTTCCCCTCAGTTTCAAATAGACATGAAGGGGCTCAAGAACTTGACCAATGTGGCTTGGATCTTCTTACCCAGCATAAATAGAGAATAAGGGGTGGAAGGGAGGGAGGGAGGATGGAAGGAAGGAAAAGAAGGAAGGAAAAAAAGAAGGAAGGAAGGAAGGAAGGAAGGAAGGAAGGAAGGAAGGAAGGAAGAGGAGTGGGAATCAAAGCTTTTCACTTATATGGAAAGTGTGGAGGAATATTGCAGGGGGCTCCCCAATATTTGGGTGAAGGATGTTAGAATTCACCTGTGATTAATACTAGTCACCTAGTAGTGTTCTGTCCTTTTCTCACAACCAGTCAGACAATGCCTGGTGAAGTTCCCTCTCAGAACCTTTCCAATCTACTCAAACACTGTCTCACACATCAGTGTATGTCTATCCCAAAGAAAGGCCAGAGTACATTCCACAATGCTCATTTTCTGCTCAGGACTCTTGCTCTATTCCACTTGGTTCAGCTCTCAAAAGGCAGCATGGCAGACCTTGTTGGTACAGTGCTGTTGCTTCTCTGCCTTTGCTTTTTCAATGCTTGCCAGTACTCAGCATCAGCATCTCTTTGCCCAAATGTGCAAGAGGCAGAGGAATCAATACTTTCAACCCACCTCTCTGCAGCCTTGACCAAGAACTAATGACAGCTGCCACAGTAGCTACAGCCAGCTCCCACCTCCTCGGGGGAGTGAATATGTAGAAACATTTTGCAGAATCCTCCAGCAGGGTGAATGTCAGGTCAGGGGCTTCCAGAACTCCCTTCTTTCCCCTGCTTAATCTCCCAGGTGGATGACCTAACCCCAAATCCTTGCTCCGAATCTGCTTCTGAGAAAACCCACACCAAGACAGGCTTTGGGAAAGAGGGGGAGGAAGTCCAAGTTCTAGTGAAGTCTTATCCCTGAGTCTCCACATTCATTACTTTTATACTACTGTGACCAAAACATTTGACAGAAACAACTCAAGGGAGGATAGATTTATTTTTGGATTATCTTCTCAGGGAGCTCATTTGGCCTGTGAGTGTTTGGCCACATGTGCTCAGGCTGAACATCATCATAGCAGTGGGAACATGTGTCAGAGAATAACTGCTCAGTCACAGCTGACTAGAAGCAGAGAGCATGACAGGAAACGACCAGAGATGCTGTACCTTTAAGGACTCACCTCATACCCTTATATATTCATTCATTCATTCTCTCTCTCTCTCTCTCCCTCTTTCCCTTTCTCCCTCCCTTTCTCTCTCTCTCTCTCTCTCTCTCTCTCTCTCTCTCTCTCTCTCTCTCTCTCTCTCTTTCTCTCTTTTCTTTCTTTCTTTGTTTTGGAGACAAGGGTTTATGTATCCCAGTCTGGCCTTTGACTCAATATGTACCCAAGATAACCTTTAAATCCTGTTATTCTCGTTTCTACCTCCTAAGTTCTAGGATTACAGGTACATATTATCATATATAGTTGTATGGGTATATAGTACCTAGCTTATGTAGTACTGGAGATTCAACTCAGAATTTTATGCATGCTAGGCAAGGACTCTACCCACTAAGCTATATTTCTAGCTTCCCAGCATATTATAAAGCTAGACTATACCTCCCAAGCTCGCAGAATCTCTCTAAAGAGTTGTAGGAGACCAGGATCGAGTATTCCAATCATAAGCATGTAGAGAACATTTAAGATTCAATTTAAAATGGCCTCTGTATCATCATCTACAAACAAGGATCAGAATCCTGCCAACCTCAAGCATGGGCTGAGGGGTAGAACCTTCCAAGATGCCAGGAGCCTGGTGCTGGTTCAGTGTGAGATGCATGCCTCAGTGCTTGAGCACTCTGAGCGATGGTCCAACTGTATGCTGCCAGAATGAAATCTTTACTTTGCTCCCCTGACCGGAACTCTACTTTTTGTTTCAAAGATCCAAGTTATTTGCACATCTTTCCCTCTTGTTGGGCCAGGATAGGGTAGCTGAAGAGTTTTACTCCAACTAATTTGTAGGCCAAGGAATTACAATATCCTGGCACAAGAGTGTGATTTGAAAAAACCACAAATAATTTATCTAAATTTTGACAAGACAGGAAGCTGACAGATATGCCTTACAGGGAAACCCCTGTCAGTGGCTTGGCCTGCTCTACTTCATGAAGCTGCAGAGTTTGTAGACCTTCTCAATGCTGTTCCACCATTGCAAAGACATTCCTCAAGGTCCTTCCACAGAGGCTCTGAGTTCCTAGGAAGCCACCTTTAGGATCAACCTTTGTTGATACAATGTCTTTCCCATCTGCTAGATCTCAAATAAGACACAATATATAATAATGGAAATCATGGCCATCGATCAATTGACAAATACTTATGATGATCCATGTGGCGCTAAACAATATGAGGGAAATAACAAGTGACAAAAAGGTGACATATTTTCAAAAAGTATTATATATTGATGAGAGACTTCCCTGAGATTTTCAAGTAGCTGCTGTGGGAGGTTCACCCACTGCAATGACTTACACACTGAACCATCGTGGAATTTTTTGAATGCTTATTACTTTTTGAGTGCCTATTTTTGTTCTGATTTAATTTTTCATTGAGACATAATTTGCCTTCAGGAAAACATGTAGCTTTCCAGTGTAAGTTTAATAAAATTTGTCAAATATGAATTTCTTGCTGAACTACAACTCATAAAGCTAAGAACTGTTCCGTACCTGGCTGTGTTTTTTTTTTTTTTTTTTTTTTTTTTTTTTTTTTCCTTTCAAGTCAGCCAGCCAGATACCAGGCCCTTGAAGGTCCAACTTGAATGTCCAAACATTTTAGAATATTTCCTAGGAATGAGGCCATTCCTTCCACAACTAACAGACTTGTCAAAATATGGGAGGCAATAGGGGTAACATTACTATTTCTCTGATCCTCAGAGCTTCCTCATTTTGCTCATTATGACACTAATAATTTTTATAGGAAAATAATAATTTATGGATTTGGATTCTACCAGCCACATGTTGTACTTAAGTGGCCCCCCTATCTCCTTAGCTGACTCATCACCTCCAGTCTGGGGCAGTTCCTTGTTCTTGTGGTGCCTTTCACATTCTCCCAGTTTGGAAGGCTACAAGTTGGAACGTTGCTAGAGTGTCTCAATCTGGGCTTGCCTGATGATAGCTTGCAATTAGTTTCGAACTACACATGTTAGACAGAAGAAGCCAGAAGTGATGCCATGGCTGCTCACCCTCAGGCAGCACATTCTTGCGTCTGCCTTCACTGACTATGTCAACAACACTCACTCACAGGAGTGGGAGTTAGCCTGGCTGTGAAGCAACCATGTCTCCCTTTGTAATCACTGACTATTCTGTGGGAATCCACTTTGAGAATATGCTAATGTCCTGTTTACCGATTTGTTAGCACTCAGCTTAGGATTCATTTACACTGTTTGTTTGAAATAATCACAGTTCTGTATTGCTCTATGGCAGGAATGTGTTCTTTTAAATGTACCCTTAAGGACCGAGGTGTAGATCAGTGGTAGGGCGCTTGCTTAGTATTCATCCCTGAGTTCCACTTCTAGCAAAAAAAGGAAGGTGAAAAAATGAAGGAAGGAGGAAGAAAGGAAAGAAGGAAGGAAGAAAGGAGGGAGGGAGAGCAGGCAGGCTTAATTAATTACACAAACACAAGCATCAGAGGCACTTACAGAACAGATGATATATAACTAGACATTTGGAATATATAGTATATAGCTACATGCATATACAAACAAAGAATATACATATATAATATCTTTTGGAGCAATAGGCTCGTACACATACACAAAACACACACACAGCACACAACACACACACACAAAACACACACACACACACACATCACACAATGCACACAGGCATATGCACACACTCACAGATACACTATCCTATGGCCATGATAAACAAAGATACACAAGGTTAAATCAAGCCCAACAGAAAATGATGCAACAAAGAGACCAAGTAAACATAAGATATATGTAGCTCCTGCCAGAGTACCATGGCATGCCATTTTACAGTGACTTCTTTCTATAAATAGAAGAACCACAAGTGAAGATTAAGTTTGAAGTAGTTAATGAGACATTTAACCTTCATTTACTGTTTTGCTGTGTACATTGCAGCACTCCATGCTTTCACGCACTAGGCAATTCAGGGATCCATATCACTGCAAGCTTCTAAGTGTGGTACACTAACCTGCTACGATGACTATAAATATCAGCAGTAGCCATCTTTCAAACCCATTATAATTCTATGGAACCACTATCACTATGCATCATCCCAGCAGTGTCTGAGATGTCCTGCAGTAGATATCCTGTGGACCTTCAGTGCTCCAAAGTTCCATTTGTGGAAGTCTTGGTCCCTTCAGTGGCACTATAGAGAGGTGCATCATTGAAGGCATTAAGGCATAAGGTTTAGCAGGAGGTTTATAGGATATGAGGAGTGTGCCTCAAAGGAGATATGGGAGTGGCAGTCTTTCCCTCTTTTATTTCTAGCATACCACATTATTTCTCTCCTACATGTCTACCAATGCCCCAAGCAATGGACAAACCTGATAAGAAACTGGAACCATTAGTGCTGTAGAACAAAACCGATCTTTCTCTTTATAAGTTAGTCAACTTAAAGGCGTGTTATTAGAATGATAGAAAGCCAACAAACACTGTATCATCATAATGCCTGCTAAATGGTCATTATTCAACTTCTGTCCTTTTCTCTACTCACAATGTCTATTTCCCACTTCCTCTTTCCCTCTCTCTATCCTTCCCCCATTCCTTCCAATGCAAACTCATATATTCTAGTTTTATACTCTGAATTACAAGCTGCTAATATCTTTCTTTATCTTTTTTATATTAAAATTATCTCAGATTTAGACAAAGCCAGCCCTTTAAATCAACTCCTATTTGACATAATGAAACCATAAAATTCTCTAGGGATGCTAAGGGAACACAGGTCTTATTTCTGGCTTGGAATCGATTTGAGTGTTCTTCAGTGCCTGTCTTTAATTAAGACATTATTTGCTATACTGATTTCTATTGGAGAAAATGGCTGCCATGTCTGTTTGCTACATAAAAAGAGGTGAAGTTAATAAGGACTTGGGGAGGAAATGGGGAAAGCCCCTATGAGGAAGGAGGACTCAATGCCAGAACCTCAGCTGGGTTCAGTAGATACTGTGGGAAGGGCCACAGACAATGTAAACAGAGGGCATACAGCCAACTCCAAAACCTTTGAACCAGGTAGAGAAAGCTTCGAGGGACTGAGACCCCTCTAAGGACACAAGCCAAGAGGTATGATAGGAAGCCAAGATCAAAGAAAGGAAGATGATACCAATACAAGAACATGGAAGTAGAGTGCCAGATTCCCAGGGCAATCTTCTGACCATGACTTGCTCTTTTTTACCTTGTTTATCCCATCTGTACTCTGCCTATACCTTGCTCCATTCACCAACCCCAGTTGCTGGACTGTCCTGCATTCATATATCAGCTATGATTATTCTCAGGATCAAAACTACACCAATCCCTCTAACAAGTTTTGTTGACTTACTGCACCAAGGCATTAGGGACTCGGTACAAACACTCACACATTTACATGTCCATTCTTACTCTGCTCCCGAAAATTAACACTTTGAAAATTATATTTGCTGCCATTTATCTCAACATTGCACATCCATAAATACACATTTGAGCAAAAGTAAGTGCACTCAGCAGATTGCAGGTTATCAGTTGTGCTCAATGTGTATGTGTGGGTGTATGTGTGTGTACATGTGTGTATGTGTGAAGGAGGGTATAACAATAATAATTAAAGAAGTCACAAATTTGAGGTGGCCTTGGGGACATGAGAAGAGTTGGAGAAGAAAAGGTAGTGGAGGTTATGTAAAAATAGTAGTACCCATGTTTTTTCTCAAAAACATAAATGCTGAAAAGATTGCACATTTTAGCTTTTATAATTCCATACTTATGTGTCCTATGGTTTAAAATGATGCATGTCTGCAAGCAGGCACTGGTGATTCATGTGTGTAGTCTTAGCTACTTGGGAGCTGGGGCAGTATGAATAATCTGAACACAAGTTCAAGACCTGTCTACTTCAGAACTAGTTCAAGGCCAGTTAGGTGACTTAGAAAGTCTGCTTTGAGATGAAAGGTTTAAAAGGGGGTGCTGCTGGGGATAAGCTCAGGAGTGGAGCACTTGCCTAGCCTGTGTGGGTGGGGCCTTTGGCTCAATCCTTCATATAACAACAAACAAACAGACAGGCAAACATAATGATGTTTCATTGAATTCCACCAATAAAATATAGAGCCTGTCATCCAGCACACATCAACAGTGGCAATTAGTCAACCATTGCCAAGAATCATTCCCAAATAGAACTGCTTTCTCAGATTAAGCATGGCTCCCACACTAACTGCAAATGGTACCAGATACTACCGGACATTTTCCAGATGTTTCAAAAACTCTCTATCACGTGTCTCCTGACTCTGGTCAGCAAGGGCAACATCAGTTAGTTCTCTTTCCTTCTTTGGTCCCTTCTCAAAGGAGATGTGGCTCACCAGGGTGGGAAACTGGAAGGCAGCACATAAAGCTAACTGAACGCCTGGGCAGTGGATCAGACACTGACTCTTTCCACTCGTCCCTAGCCAAGGAAAGGCTCTGCTTCACCATAGCGAAAACCCGAAGCCTTGATTTTTCTCCATTTGTCATGGAAACAGTTGCCTTTTCTCTTCTAGGCTTCCAGATTTCAATTTTGGAATGAACTTCTCTTTAAGAAGCCAATTTGCTCCCATGACCTCCGTCTAGCCAAACCATCAGGTAGCAAGGGCAAAGGCCACTCTGTTCATGCAATCCCATTTCCTGTTTTCCAGCTACCCAATATGGTAGACACAGGGCTGTTTAAAAGTAAAGGCTAATTAAATACATTTCGAGACATAGTCTTTTAGCTACACTGTCCATGTGTCAAGTGTACAATAGACACAGTGGCAAATGGCAATAAAACTAAACAGGACAGAGAATATGTGTGATGTTGTAAGAAGCTTTATTGGATGTTGGAGCTCACCAATGGGTGCATACATCAAGGCCTGGGTTTGAGCCACCCAGTGACTTCTCAGATGTAGTTTCCACATGGCCATGGGTGGTGGTAGGTCCAGGACATGTACAGTTGAGATTGAGAGGTGGGGATGGGAGTCTTTGACCCTTTTATTTTTTTCTATTGACCACCTGCCTTCCAAAGATGTCCCACTCTTCATTTCTCATTAAGGTAAAACTTGCTTCTACATGGTGCTGCATCACTAACCCCTGAGTTGCCCATAATTACTAAGCAAACACATATAAATCTACCAAGACCCTCTGGGGACAACATACCTGTTCATATTTCTCAGGATTTCATGAATTGAGAAACAAAGGGTTGGGGAGACTTCTTTAGGGGCTGGTACATTTGGTGATTACAATTTTGTTTTGTTTTTAGGGATGGGAAAAATCTTTAGATAAGCTTTAGTTATTAAGAATAAATAGAAACCTGTTGGAGAATAGGGTCTAGAACCCATATATATATATATACACACACACACACACACACAGACACAGACACATACACACACACACACACACACACACACGCACATATATATATATATATATAAAAGAAACAACAAGAGAATAAAATTCCCCTGGGGCCTCATCTCTGTATGAAAGTAATTCTCTTTGGAGATAATTACCAGCTTACTTGTGCCCTGGGCAGGAAGTATTTAAAATCATCACAGTCGTGTTCATTTCCAGATGAAATGACTTTCAGAACAGTGAGGCAAAGATGGACCTGACGTTTATCACTTGTACAGGGGACTGTTTGTCTTCAGAGAAGTTCATCATTTTATTTTTGCCATTGACAATAGGGACCTTCAGCAACGGGGCAGGGGAAACGACACCCCCATACTCACCCTGACCATCACCACCAAAGGCAAAAAGGGCCTTGTCAAATAGTATTGTAACAGCTTGAAAAGGTTAAAATGGGTCATGAGGTGACTTAGTCACAAGAGATGGGCAGGTAGGAAGATAGATTTCCTGCTTCAGTGAAGCCCCGGCCAAACCTAGAAGGGGTTAGCAAGGGGAGAGTTATTTTTAAGACTTGCAAAGTTTGAATTGGCTTAAATATGGTCCTAGCCTGGAGTCAAGGGGAAAAACTAGATAATAAACAATACCTGGACCCACGTATCAGAGGAAAATTGGGAAGAAGAAAAGGTCTTCAGTTTTCACAAATCAGTATCCTAAACCAGAAAAGACTTGCATATTGTCACTGAGCCTTAGGGTGGAAGGCAGTGACAGTGCCACCCCACTCCCATCATCAGCAATTGTAAAAATAGCCTTGGAAGCAAACTGAACTCTGGTGATTGCTTACTCTTATGTAAGGTGTGAACAAAAGGACTAGAGTCTTGACCCATATCATCTAATGTATTGCCTATGATTTTCTACAAAGCAAATTAAAAAATGGTTCTAAATTACCATTCCAGCTGGTCTTTGCCTTGGCTAGCCCCAGAGACCTTCCCTTATAGAAACCTAATCGCAGCTAGCACCAAGAATGGGTGAGACTAAAGAAACACCCAACATTAGCGATGCTTCTTACCTGGACATCTGTTCATTTTCTGCAAAAGCTACTGTAGCTTTGCCACAGATGGGGATTTGAACTAGGAGTGCTGATCAGGCTCCTATGAAGGGCTAGTGAGGACTCAGACTCCCATGTTTCCCCAGAATCCCCAGTTTGGTAGGTTTGGAATGGGGGCCTAAGAATCTACACTTCCTACACGATCTCATAGGAAGCTGATGATGGAGTCATTGGACCGTTCTTTGAGATAAACTGCTTGAATGACTCCCAATGTTCCTAGAAGTTGGTTTAAAAGAAAGTCAAACTGAAGTGGTCAGAGTGATCAAATTTGTCCTTGGAGCCAAGTGCCCAGGAAGCCGTGTTGAAAGAGCCATTCTAAATATAGTGTGCACTGCCACCCCAGGCCCCTGTCCCCTGCCCCCAGATCTCTCTGTGGTCTTTAGGGAAGCTGTACATCACAGCCCTGGGTTAACCTACAAGTTGGGCTGCGCTTTCTTCTTCCTTCTTTTTACATCTCTACTGCTGCACACCCTTGCAGCCGTGGATTGGCAGGTTCTTGGCCCTGTGCACAAGAGCACAGCCCAAAGAAAACCAGGGTTTGGGTAAGTTTCCCAGGCCAACCCTGGAGATGCTGAGGCAACACATGGTTTAAAAGTAAACTGCTCTGGAGGAAGCCAGGAGCCATGTATGGACATCGGGGCTGGTATATCCTGCCAGAGATCTGTTCTCCATTAACTTTTGGACAAAAGTGGTTGAGGAGCCCATATCCCTATAGGCCAGAGGAAGCAAAGCCTTACTGCACCTTAAGGCTCTCCTTAAGACTTGGCTGGGCTCTCGTTAAAAACAGAAACCATTTGCCTTCAAGCCTACCCACCTAATCTGGAATCTGTCTCTCACTGGGACACTAAGCCTCATTACTCCAGAGAAAATGGCATCTTCAAAACTGGACCCAATGGGCCCTCTCAAGTTACAAACTGACCCTTGAGTTCTTTTCACTCACCAGGAACTATTTTTCCTGGCATACGTATAGCACACAAAGAAAAAAAAAAAACCTTTGCTTTTTTTTTTTTTAAAGCATCCAATACAAAACAAGTGATTGTTAAGGCTCCAAGCTGTCTGTTGTAATTCTCTAACATGCTCTAAAAACAATAAGCCACATGAGGGTGTGTGTTCTTTGGCCTCAGCCTCTCTCCTGGGATTTATCCCAATGTACTTTGTTCCTTCCATGGGTCCTGACATGCCACAAAGCACCCTGAATGGGCATCCCCAGCCAGACACATGCTGGCTGGGTTACTTGATTTTCCCTTTTGGAGTCAAGAGAGTACTTGAAACTCAAAAGGATAGGAAGATTCTCTAGTGGACAGTTGTCTTATCCTTCTACACTGTAAATATGACTCGACATCAGTTCTTGATGATGATCCTAGGAAGACACGCAAGCTTTCACTAGAACTTAGGTTCTTATGTGATTAGCCCTTATGGTGTAGGTCTCCAGGGCCAGCACTCTAGACATAGAAACAGGAGGAACGTAAGTTCAGTGCCGGCCTGAACCCCACAGACAGTCTTTTTCTACAAAGAAAAACAAATAAATAAAACCTTAAATATGGAGGAGAAGGACACATGTATGTTTGAAAGGACACATGGAAATTGGAAGGGGGGCTTACTCCCCTGTGGGACTACTCCTGAGCCCAGATCTCCACCTTCTGGTCAGTTCTTGGCTCCAGGTAGGAAGGGAAGGGATGCTATGAGCCACAGAATGTGAAAATGGCGTTCCACCTAGAGAGCTCAGTGCCAGGAAGACTTCTGTGGGTGCTACTCTATGACCTCAGATTGATGTCAGAGTTTCTTTGGGTGACATGTTCGAAGCCCCAGGGGTTTATTGCTTTCACAACAATCACAGCAAGCTTGTTAAAGAATTTCCAGTTTTGTTTTTTGAAGACAGGGTCTCTCTACATAGCCCAGGCTGAACTTGAATTCTTGATCTTCCTGCCTCAGTCTCCCGAGTGTTGGCATCAAAGGCATACCTGGCTGGAGCATCATCATTTCCATTTGTCACCAGAAAACATTGAGTCCAAACCAATTAAGAGTCTTTATGGTCCCTCGACCAGCAAGCAGCAAGGTAGAACTCAAATTAAGATGACTTTAACTCAAAGGTCCTTACTCCGAACCCCTGAAATGATACATATTATAAAAATGCCCCAGAGATGATGAAGCCAAGTGAAGGTTCAGGGCATGGGATGATTACCCAAAAACCAGAAATGCTAATTAACTTGGCATTTCTGCAAGGCTTCAGTTAAATGGGATTTTCCAGGTATATAAAGCTTACTTTTAATTAAGAATCAACTCCTTTTTTAGTCCAGAGATTTTTTAATGGAAAATTTCCAAAAGTAATTATGCTTTTTTCCCTTGTCTTAAATACACATGAACTAGAATTTAAGATTTCTAAAAATAGCCCCTGATATTAATGAGTATCAAGTGAAGTAAGATACTGTGATGTGGGCAGAGTGACTCCTGATGGCTAGACTTGTTAGCTTTCTCAGCTTACTATTTTTTCTGGAATATTTTATTAGAGCAATTTTGACATTTTTCTAAGTTCTACCACCTCTTAGATTTTATGATGACGTTGTAATAATACTTGTTTTTATAACATATTCATCCATGTACACATCAATAAACCTATTATTTTAAAACACATTTAAAAATATATTACAGGGGCCATTGAGATGACTCAGCAGGTAAGGGAGCCTGCTTTGAAACCTTGGCAACCAGAGTTCCATCTCTGGGACCCATCTAAAAGTGGAACTCTACAAGGTTGTCTTTTGATCTCCAGACATGGGCATTATAAGATGTGTCCTCTACCCCCAACAAGACTATATAAAACTTGAAATATACATTTCAGGCATCATCTCTGTGCTTGTCCCTGAATGCATCAGGACACCCATCATTTGTGGTATTTGTTTAAAGAAATATGATTAAAGGAACACAATGAAATGCATAGATCTCAAGTGTGTGTTCACTTGATCTGGCAAATAAATACTCTGGCTACCCTAAAGCCTTGTCCACCCACTGACCATGCGCTGGGAGGCTCCCTTCCCATTCCCAGTGGGCACACCCACTCTCCCTGGGACGCTCACTTTCTAGCTTCTCATATTATAGTCAGCTGTAACTTGACAGGAAAACCCAATGTGAATTTGTGTAATCTGCAGTTATTTTGTTAAGGATCATGGTGGCAAATCCAAAGCCATTTTTTGGAAAGTGCATGGGTGTGAGTGTTCTCTTCATTTTCAACAAAGGTTTGGAAGCCTTGGAAAGAGGTTTCCTAATTTCCATGGAAGTTCAGTGCTGTTGAACTGTTCCAAAGCCAGGCCAGCTCTGCTCTCTGCAAAAGAGCAGACCCCTCCTACCAATTAGCATTTCTATAATTTTGAGGAACTGGCTGAGTTAAGGAAGATCTCACTCAACACGTCATCTGCTGTAATAATGATGTTTTTGTGTTGCTATGTCGAGACATTTAGTTCAGATATTGTTTTGTCATGTCAAGATGGTTTTAGCCACTGAGGCATTGAGACACAGGTTCAAATGCGAACCTTGCATGTGACAATTAGCATGTTGAGATGTTAAAACATCACAAAGACATATGCTGATGTGACAGCAGAGCTAACATGTTGAGTTGTTCACAGGATGAGATGTTAGGACATTGCTAAATTGATGTTCTGAGACATCCCTGGGTGCTGATGTGCTCATATTCAGGTGTGGAGATGTCTTTAATGTTGACTTGTAGACATGTTCACACGTGGAGAGGTTTAGATCTTCTCACCCAAGTGCTGGACACGGAACCATTTCAGACGAGATGTAAATTCTCATTCCTACTCCCTTGTAGCTGTCAAATATTCTTCCACATCCCTTCCCCTGCAGCAAACATGCACCAAATCATTGGAGATTTGTGAATATAGACTTCTGGATCTCTTTGTTTGAGGATATTCTCTGGTACAGGATGTGCTTGGCATCTACACGGGAATGCTGTTGCACATATCCACTGCCTTATGTATTAATGGTCAGAGACTACATTGATAGCTTTAATATGGCATGTCTAGCTACCATCCATAGTAAGCCAATTAAATGAACAATAATAGTAAAAGGAAGAAAAGACTTAATAAATATGGTCACATTGAGAGGAGGTAAAAGGTGATTTCAATGACATGTGTCCCCTACCAACTTCATCTTTAGGGTCTTGGCACAAAGTGTAAATTTAAGTTTAGGGCAAGAGTTATGCATAGGCACACAGTCCAGGATAAGAGGTAGGCTCACCCATCATTGACCCATCATTATCTGGGCTCTTCTTTCCTGATAGGTGGTTGGTCTGACAAGTTGTATATCTCTTTTCCGGAGACAAGTTCCGTCCTCCAGATACTGATAAGGACAACAGCACCATCTTCTCCCCTCAATGGATCATCACTGAGGCCTCACGATCCTCCAGGGCCTGGATAACTGTGAAGGCAATATCTGTCTGGCCAAGCTCCAACTTGGAGTAGAACCTACTCTTATGTAGCCAGACTTGCTCTTCCATCAACTGGCATACCATGTAGGCATTTGCAAAGTCTTTGCTATTGGTCTGTATTATTGATAGAAAAAAAAATTTAAAATGTACTAAATAAAAATGTGACTGAAATTTTAAAAATAAAAAAATAGTGAATGCAAGAGCAGAATGGAGAATAGTCCTGCTAGCTTAGCTGAGCTAGAGGGCCACATGTGTCTGAGTCACGGTGAGTAGTGGTCACAGAATAGAAAAGTCTACGTCATCACTAAAAGGTACCAGAAGTAAAAATTACAAAACTCGGCATCAAAATAATTAACACAGCCATTTAGCAAAAACACTGTTTGAAGACACAGCCAAGCATCTTCTAGTGTAATTCTCTCACTGGATCTCTGTGGTACCTGCAAGGCTCTGCCTACCACCAAAGCATGAGGCAACAATGAATGGTTATCATTAATTTATGACAAACAGCATTTGGGCATTTTACGGTACATTACAGTATGACCGACGTCCCCAAATATTGTACATGAACATCAAAATGTCCTCGCCCCCCTCCACCAGATCTCCCTACTAAATACTGCAAGAAGGAAGCCCAGTAGCTCTCTCTATTTATTGTGCTGATAATAAGATTTCAATAAAAATAGCTTTTGGTGCTCTGTATATTTTAGCCTGGGTACTTAAAATAAATATTTTTCTTTTTCCTTCCTTCTCCTCTCCCTCCTTCCCTCTCTCCTTCCCTCCCTCCCTCCTTCCCTCTCTCCTTCTCTACCTGCCTACCTATCTCCTACTTCCTTCCTTCCTTCCTTTCTACCACCCTGCTCAGGTGTTCAGAGTCCCAGGAAATGGAGGGATAGAATTACTAAAGGTCAGTGCTACTGAAGGGCTCTGGAGAGCCTCAGAGTACCAGGTCAGAGAAGCCAGAGGTGAGACTCCATCTGGATTCCGGGAAGTGGTACTTGTTTGTCTTAACAGATGTTTCTTGCAGAGCTCATAAATTAAGTCGAGCTATTTTTGGACATGTCATCTTTGCTAACCCATTTTCTTCCTGTCTTGTTTTATTGGATTTTAATCAGGAACTATCTTGTGAAGTGGTCTGAACTGTCATAAATTTAACACGAGAACTGAACTAGTGGGTGGAGTCTCCAAACAGAACAGAAACTGAAGCCTGTGACAGCTGCTCTCCCCCATTCTGTGATGAGAACCACATGTGGTGATCTCCCTCTAGCCATTTAGGATGTCCTGACTCTGCCTGGCCTGGGGACCTTCAGTGTAGCAAATAGGCTGTGGCTATTAGTTTTCATACAACTTGTCACACATTTAGACATATCTGGAATGGGAATCTCAATTGAGGGATTGTCTCCATCAGACTGTTCTGTGGACTCATCTATGAGACATTTTTTAATTGATTCATGTTTGATATGGGCGGTACCACCATCAGCAGTTGGTTTTGGGTGGGATAAGAAGGCAAACTGAGCAAACCATGGGGAGCAAGGCAATCAGCAGTGTTCCTCCATGGTCTCTGTTGCAGTTCCTGTCTCTAGGTTCCTGCCTCAAGCTCCTACCTTGACTTCCCTTCATGAATGACTGCAAGCTGTCATCTGAAATAAACCCTTTCTTTCCCAAGTTATTTTGGGACATGTAGTTCATCACAGCAGCAGAAAACCAAACTAGGGCAAAGGCCTTGGGAATCTGGCCAGGGTCATACTAGATCAAGACAGAAAAGAGATAATTGCTTGCCATGGAAGGGAGCCTCATTTGTAACGGTTACACAACTGCCCCCAGGAAGAAAAGGTGAAGGACACCTTGCTGCCCTACTTAGAAGGAGATTGGAGAATACTGTACCCAAAGAACAAGGCACCACTGTCTGATCAAGGCTGGCAAACACCTGCACTCATCTTTTCAGGCCACCTCCCACTCATTGACTTTTGCCTGCAAAACTGAAGCCATTCAGACATCTCCATGATTAAAAGCTGACTCCTGACATAGGAAGCAATAGGACTTTGGACAAAGCAACTTGATTTATTTATATTACACAACTGTCCTGATTCAGCTCTCATTGTGATGTTGGAGCACATTGTATGAGACATGTCAATAAAGAGGTCAGATAACCTGGATGTAAATATATATTTATGTAAAAGAATGTGTATTTATGACATGAAAACAGAGAGTGACTATCTGGGAGGAAGAAGGGAACCATGAAGAAAAAGAAGTGATGGGGTGAAAACAAGCAAAGTGAAATGATGCCCATGCATAGAAACACCCTAATGAAGCACATCACTCTTTTATAAAAGAATTATTTATTTATTTTATGTATGTGGGTATTCTGTATATGTCTTCAGACACATCAGAAGAGGGCATCAGATCTCATTATAGATGGTTCTGAGCCACCATGTGGTTGCTGGGATTTGAACTCAGGACCACTGAAAGGGCACTCAGTGCTCTTAACCACTGAGACATCTCTCCAGCCCAAAGCATATCACTCTTTTTTTTTTTACAGAAATTTTTATTAGATATATTTCTTTACTTACATTTCAAATGTTATTCCCTTTCCGGGTTTCTGGTCCATAAGCCCCCCATCCCTTCCCGTCCCCCTCCCCCATATGGATAATCCCCCATCCATCCCCCTTACCGCCCCCACATATTCCCCTGCACTGGGGGTCCAACCTTGACAGGACCAAGGGCTTTCCCTTCCACTGGTGCCCCAACAAGGCTATTCTCTGCTACCTATGCAGTTGGAGCCCTGGGTCAGTCCATGTGTAGTCTGTCGGTAGTGGTTTAGTCCCTGCAAGTTCTGGTTGGTTGGCATTGTTGTTCCTATGGGGTTGCAAGCTCCTTCAACTCTTTCAGTCCTTCCTCTAATTCCCCACAAGGGGGTCCTGTTCTCAGTTCAGTGGTTTGCTGCTAGCATTGACTTCTGTATTGGACATGTTTTGGTGACTACATATATATGGACCACATGTGGGGAGGCTCTGAATGGCCGTTCCTTGAGTCACTGCTCTAAACTTTTCTTCCATATCCCCTCCTATGGATATTTTCCCCCTTTTAAGAAGGAGTGGGAGCATCTGCATTTTGGTTATCCTTCTTCTTGAGCTTCCTGTGGTCTGTGGATTGCATCTTGGGTAGTTCCAGTTTTGGGGCTAATATCCACTTATCAATGAGTGCATTCCAAGTGTGTTTTTCTGTGACCTCACTCAGGATGATATTTTCTAGTTCATTCCATTTGCCTATGAATTTCATGAAGTCATTGTTTTTGATAGCTGAGTAGCTGCCACTGTGTTGATGTATCACATTTTTTGAATCCATTCCTCTGTTGAAGGACATCTGCATATCACTCTTAAAAAGCTAACTTAGGAAAGAATTCAAATGAGCATTTAGACTAGGGACAGATACACAGAGACCTGTATTTCTTGTCATTTCCCTGCCTTTGAGGCTAGAAGTGTAGCTTGTGCATAAACGTTGTTGAGTAAGTAAATGGTAAGCAGGAAAATATGAAGTCATTTGCTAAAGAGACTATTTGCATTATTTTCATCATTACCATTGATTTGAGAAAAGTATCCAAAGCACTAAATAACCAAATTGCTACTTATATGTCCATCCTTTATTGACTGTATACTATGGGCTAGGTATGCTTCTAGGTATTATTTCTATGTGATGAACTTCAGCCATTAAAGTTTCCCTCTGATACCCCCATACTGGTACCCCCACATGACTACTGATTTGCTTTCTGCTTTAGTAGCTTAGCAAGCATTCTTGCTAAGAATCATGGAGTCATCACATGGGGTGCATTCTTTTGTGTTTAGTTTCAGTCACTCAGCATGGTGTTCTCTAAGATCTTTTATGTCTTGGTTCCTTGCTACATAATACTCCATTGCACAGATACATTCTTATTTGCTCATTCATTTACCAGTTCATGGACATCTAGGTTTTTTTCGAGATTCAGAATATAATATAAAACTAATCACATCCATGTGCACATCTTTAATATTTTAATTTAATATTGTTCGACACAGAATATTGCTATGTTACACATGTTGGCTTCAAATTCCTCAGCTCAAAGCATCTCTGTCGCAGCCTCCCAAATAACTAGGACTTCAGGTACATTTCCTCACTCCTGGCTTATCTTCACATCATTTTGTGACTATATCTTTTCATCTTTCCTGTATTTATTCATACAGCAACAGAATAGGTAAATCACATGGAAAATTCTAAGAAGAAGCTTAGACTGGTTCCTAAAGTGGCTTTTCCACATTTTACCCTTCCATTGACAAGACATTCTAGTTGCTCCACATCTCTGCCAACATTTAACATTGTCATCTTTTAAATTTGAGCCATTCATGTATGTAGTAGTATTTCATTTATTTTTATTTTCATTTTCCAATGACTACTGATTAGATATTGAACATCCTCCATGAGCTTATTGAGTGATGTATTATTTTATGAGACTGGTTAATAAGATTAAAGCCTCTTACATGAGAAGACACCCAATCTTAGCTTTTACTTCATTTTCCCCCTCTTTGTAGCCAAGTGGTATTTGAGATGGAAACTCATTGTGCATGAGAGCCATGTTTTTATTTTATTGGCATAGTATCTGACACATGGAAGGTGTTCAATTGAACTCTGCTGGAAAAAAAAGGAACAAATTCTAGTTAATTGTAGAATATAATTCAATGACATTCTTGGGTCCTATTGAAGAGTGCTGAGCTGTAGGCTTCGCTATGCTGATTGGCTCAAGACTGATTATTTTTAAAATTGCTATAATTAAACTGTCTCTTTCTTTATTTCAGATCTCCAATTTTCCCCTGCCTGTAGATGACCTACCTTCCAAACAGGCAATTTGAATTGACTATGAGCTTGTTCATAAGCTGACGAGTTTGTTTGGACTTCTAAATTCACAACTGAATAAATAAATTCAAATGAGTATGAGTTGGGACCTTGAAGACTCTGAAATAACATCTTTCTCACCAGACTGGGAACTAGCAGGTTGAAACAAGTAAGAACAAGTGAAGTAATTCAGCAACATGGGCCAATGCTGTGAAAAAAAATGGGGTCTGGGTTCAAATTCTGACCCTTCTTCTTAGTACTTCTCAGGTTTAGGAAACTCCAGAATCTCACCCAGGTTCATATTACTCATTTGGAAACCATGGCAACAGGCTAGAGAAGCTCAGGGGTAAAGAGCAGGCCTAGCATAAACAGGCTCTAATCCAATCTCCAAAAACCTCCTCTTAATCTCTTAACAGCTGGTACCACCATCTCCCAGTTGTTGAGTTAGAAGACTAAAGTTCAAATTCTCTCTGAAGAACTGTCATTCATCAGTAGAGCCCACATAAGCGGTACCTCATCCCCACTTCCAGGGGATTCACTGACTGATTAAACTGAAGCACAGCAGGATGACACCTTATCTCAGTAAGTGTGAGCCTAGCTGTGGTTTTAGCTATAAAATTTTTACAACAGACCAGGCAAATTCTGACCCCATATCCATTCTGGTTCTATCCCTGTTCATAACTATATTCCTACGTCTTTCACAGGCCTCTCCTGAGGGCTGTTCCCAACAAACCACATGCCATGAATCACTGCCACCGAATTTACAACTGGCAATCCCACGTAAGATACCCCAAAATATCTGAGATACAATTTCTTTTATGATTCATTGATGATAATGAGGGTAATATTTTTTTGAAGTCATGCTTTCTGACTTCAGGAGTTGTAAGGGATCAAAGCTAAAATAAAATTCCATACTTGCCGTGCCTTTTGAAACCCATGGAGGCTATGACTGTTATTATGTTCAGTCTACCTTAAACCAATCACCTGGGCAAAGTGAAATAAATGAGCCATCAAATAGGAGGCATTTCCTGAAATCTTGTGGTGGGTGGGAGGGAGTGTACAGAGAAGAACTCACAAAATCAAATCTCTAGACTATATGTTTGTGATGTAGAAAGCATTGGGAAATATTCCAGGGAAGAAATTTCAGGGGGATCCAAGGGCAAAAATGGTACTAATTCTTAGTCCCCACAGGTGGAGTAAACCACAGAACTTTGGACATAGAGCAGACACTGAAGATGTTCTCCAATTTGACTGATCTCCAGTGATATAAGGGTAAGAGAAAAAAGGAAGTTAGGAAGGGAGGGATAGTCATGAAGTTTCATGGATGAGATGATTTATCATCAGCAAAGGTTGCCCAACATTCTGTTTAACCAGTAGAGATGAGATGAAAGAAATATCCAAAACGCATGTCCATTTGGGAGAAAGTTGATAAGGGAGGGGAGGATGATCCTACACATGTTGTCTGAGAAGACTAGAAGATCTAAAGGATAAAGACACCTCTGGATGGAATTCATAGTGGAGAATTAAGAAACTGAAATAAATGAACCATTTATTTCTGGGAAAGACAAAGATGTTCCGAATAATGAGGAATATCCCTTCTCCTTTCTCCCCCAAGAAACTCAGTGGGGATCAGTCCTGAACTTGGACTGTTGATGGCCATCAAAAATACCAAGGAATTCAAAAGAGGAAAATGCCAGTGACTAATGGGATATGTAGCTGGATCATGGGGAACCTCAGAGGCATAAATGTGTATAAAATTCACAAGAGGAAAGCAAGAATCTTATCTATACATACTCTTAAATGGTCATCAGGGTCTGGGGAGAGGTGAACGGGAAAACAGTCTTATGATTCCACCATTCCTTGCAATTTTCTCCAGCTGAAGTAAAGCATTATAGGCTGAAACATTTCAAACATGAAAATTAAAAGAGCCCTCCTGTCTGATTCTAAATGACTCTGAGCCAATCATCTAGCTTCATTCTTCTAACACATGGCACATGAAAGCACCAGCATACCAAGCACTTGCCTCAGTTGATGTCCTCAAGCTAACCAGTTTACATTGGCTCACAACCAGTGTCCACCAACTATCAATGTCTACCAGAGGCTCAAAGGGGTGATATGATTGACTATTGATGCCTGAAAAATACAACAGATATAAGGTGGTAGCACATCACACACACACACACACACACACACACACACACACACACACACACACACACACACACTTTTTGTGTAGAAACTTCTGGTGAATTCAAATACTAACAGTTAAGCCAAATTATGAGTATATGTAGTTCAAAAGTTAATATTTTCTAAACATAGTTCTACAACTAGTAGTAGTTAAGAAGATAAAAAAATGAAAGGATAATGGAAAAAGAAGGTAGGATACTGTCTTAGGGTTTTTACTGCTGTGAACAGACACTATGACCAAGACAACTGTTATAAGGACAACATTAAATTGGGGCTGGCTTAGAGGTTCAGAGGTTCAGTCCATTATCATTAAGGCAGGAACATGGCAGTATCCAGGTAGTCATAATGCAGGAGGAGTTGAGAGTTCTACATCTTCATCTGAAGTTGGCTGGTGAAGACTGACTTTCAGGCAGCTAGGATCAGAGTCTTAAAGCCCACATTCACAGTGACACATATATTCCAACAAGGCCATACCTACTCCAACAAGGACACATCCAAATAGTGCCACTCCCTGGGACAAGCATATTTAAACCACCACAGATACCAAGAAAGAAAAGAGAATTTAGATAGAATTAAATTTTATAAGGTAATGGTCTCTTCCACAAATTTTTATTTTAACCAAATGCTTTCTCTCTCTCTCTCTTTTTTTAAGTCAGCTACAGAACAAATTAAATTTCACAATAAAACTGTATTTCCCACTTTTCATTTATAGCCCCCAGCTCTGAATTCATTCCTTACAAATTGCAGAGCTGGTTAGCCTCTGGGTTCAGAAAGAGCTACAGCAGCCAAGAACCCTGCTGCAGTGTCCTCTGCTTGGCTCCAGAGTACCTCAATAAGGGTTCAATCTCTTGAGGACTGTTCTTTACCTTCCTGGGCCTGTACTTGGATGTCACATTTACCAGAATTAGTTTTTGTGACAGGAACAAAACAATCATAGAAAGTTCCAGCTATGTGAATAGTAGCAGGTGCCATACAGTCATAAACTATATTAGCAAAGAACTAGCTATGTGAGATCAAAGGGCAGTGAAATTAAAGGAGTGTGTATGTTAGAAGATTGTTTAACTGTCATTCAATCTCTATTTAGGTTCTCCAAAAACAGGACTTAGAGACATAAGGCATCTGGTTATACTGAGACAAGGAGGAACATAATAGCAAGGCTGGGATAGGGATAAGGGAACCTACAAAGGGTAATATACCAACCCAGTTACTATTGTGATCAACTGGCCTCAGCTGAGACCTCTATTGGATGTAGGATTGGTAAATATCTTTTCCCAATCTGTTGATTGCTATTTTGTCATAATGATAGTGTCCTTTGTCTTACAGAAGCTTTGCAGTTTTATGAGGTCCCATGTTTTGTTCAGGAAATTTTTCCCCAGTGACCATGTGTTCAAGGCTCTTCCCCGCTTTTTCTTCTATTAGTTTGAATGTATCTGGTTTGATGTGGAGGTCCTTGATCCACTTGGACTTAAGCTTTGTACAGGGTGGTAAGAATGGATTGATTTGCATTCTTCTACAGTTGAACCAGCACCATTTGTTGAAAATGCTATCTTTTTTTCCACTGGATGGTTTTAGCTCTTTGTTAAAAATCAAGTGACCATAGGTGTGTGGGTTCACTTCTGAGTTTCCAATTCTATTCCAATGATCTACGTGAGACAGCTCTGTAGCAATACCCTACAGTTTTTATCACTATTGCTCTGAAATACTGATTGAGGTCAGGGATGGTGAGTCCCAGAAGTTCTTTGATTGTTAGGATCGTTTTTTTTTGCTATCCTGAGTTTTTTGTTATTCCAAATGAATTTGCAAATTGCTCTTTCCAACTCTACAAAGAATCGAGTAGGAATTTTGATGGGGATTGTATTGAATCTGTAGATTGCTTTTGGCAAAATGGCCATGTTTACTATATTAATCCTGCCAATCTGCCTGAGACCTTTAATTTCTTTCTTCAGAGACTTGAAGTTCTTGTCATACAGATCTTTCACTTGCTTAGTTAGAGTCACACTGAAGTATTTTATGTTATTTGTGACTACTGTGAAGGGTGTCATTTCCCTAATTTCTTTCTCAGTCTGTTTATCCTTTGAGTAGAAGAAGGCTACTGATTTGTTTGAGTTAATTTTATATCCAGCCACTTTGCTGAAATTGTTTATCAGGCTTAGTAGTTCTCTGGTGGAACTTTTGGGGTCACTTAAGTATACTATCATATCATCTGCAAATAGTGATATTTTGACTTCTTCCTTTCCAATTTGAATTCCTTTGACTTCCTTTTGTTGCCTGATTGCTCTGACTAGAACTTCGAGTACTATATTGAATAAGTAGGGGGAGAGTGGGCAGCCTTGTCTATTCCCTGATTTTAGTGGTATTGCTTCAATTTTCTCTCCATTTAGTTTGATGTTGGCTACGGATTTGCTATATATTGAGGGCTAATATCAAATATATACAAAGAACTCAAGAAGTTAGACTCCATAAAAGTCAAATAACCCTATTGAAAATGGGGTAAGGAGCTAAAAAAGATTTCTCAACTGAGGAATATCGAATGGCCAAGAAGCATCTAAAGGAATGTTCAACATCATTAGTTTTCAGTGAAATGCAAATCAAAACAACTCTGAAATTCCACCTCATACCAGTCAGAATGGCTAAGAAAAAAAACTCAGGTGACAGCAGATGCTGGCAAGGATGTGGACAAAGAGGAAAACTCCATTGTTGGTGGGATGGCAAGCTCGTACTACTACTCTGGAAATCAGTCTGGAAATTCCTCAGAAAATTGGGCATTGCAGTACCTGAGGACCCAGCTATACCTCTTCTGGGCATATACCCAAATGAAGCTCCACAACAGAGACATATGCTCCACTATGTTCATAGCAGCCTTATTTATAATAGCCAGAAGCTGGAAAGAACCCAGATGCCCTTCAACAGAGGAATGGATATAGAAAATCTACATCTACACAATGGAATACTACTCAACTATTAAAAACAATGACTTCATGAAATTCATAGGCAAATGGATGGAACTAGAAATTATCATCCAGAGTGAGGCAATCCAATCACAAAAAGACACACATGGTATGCACTCACTGATAAGTGAATAGTAGCACCAAAGCTCAGATTACCCATGACTAAAACGTGGATGCTTCAGTCCTTCTTAAAAGGGGGAACAAAAATATTCATAGGAGGAGATATGGAGACAAAGTTTGGAGCAGAGCCTGAAGGAATGGCCATTCAGAGCCTGCCCTACCTGGGGATCCAGCCCATATATATATGTGTGTGTGCTATATGTATGTGTATATATGTATATATGTGTATGTATATATGTGTATATGTATATATGTACACACACACATTCACTAAAACTAAACAATATTGATGAAGCCAAGAAGTGCAAGCTGACAGCAGCCTGATATAGCTGTCTCCTGAGAAGCTCAGCCAGAGCATGACAAATGCAGAGGTGAATGCTAGCAGCAAACCACTGAACTGAGAACAGGGTCCCCATTGGAGGAGTTAGAGAAAGGATTGAAGGAGCTGAAGGTGTTTGCAACCCCATAAGAACAACAATACCAACTAACCAGAGCACCCAGGGATTAAACCCAAAGAGCACACATTGATAGACCCATGGCTCCAGATGTATATGTAGCAGAGGTGGTCTTGTTGGGCACCAATGGGTGGGGAAGCCCTTGGTCCTCCCAAGGCTGGACTCCCCAGTATAGGGGAATGTCAGGGCAGGGAGGCAGGAAGGGGGTTATTTGGGGAGAGGAACACTATTATAGAAGAAGGAGAGGGGGATGGGAGGGGAGCTTATGAATAGGAAACCAGGGAAGTGAATAACATTTGAAATGTAAATAAACATATCCAACTTAAAAAAACAAACAAAAGAACTCTAGAAAACCAGATGAAACTTATGGCCAGGCCAACCAGAGGGCATCTCCATAGTGCCTCTCATCAGTTCTTGGTTGAGGACTGGTTCCATGGCCATATATTCCCCTGGGTCTCCTACTCTGCTTTGTGTAGCAGACAGAGTGGTCCTTCCATATATTTTGAAACCTCCCAAACTTCAGGCAGAAAGCCTCAGGTTTGGGCAGTAAGAAGCTTGGGAATGCCCATTAATAAGACTTGATGTGCATGCAGTGCCCAAGGATAGTGTCTAATACACAGTCCGTCTTCCTTAAGGAGACGGATGACCTTTGTGCTTGCTCATTGGAGACACACAGATGGGGAGGGGCTGATACAATGGCAGAGCTCAGCAATGAGGCAGAGGCTCTAGAGGTCTCCCTAGATGGAATCAATGCAGGATTTCTGGCTTGTTGCTATGCGGGCTTAGAAACCAATTTCTTAGGGAAATGGCATTATAAGTTGCTCTGGGGGATGGAGAGTTGGCTCAACAGTTAAGAGTGAACACTGAGCTTGCAGAGGACTCCTGTTCCATTATCAGTGCCCATATCAGGCAACTCACAACTGCTTGTAACCCTAGCTCACGGGGATCTGACATCTCTGGCTTCCTCAGGGACCTGCACTCTCTTCCTGCCACATCTTGGGTAGTGGGGAATCAAAGGTGTCCTAGATTCCTGGCGATCCTAGCAAAGGTTTGAGCACTGAGCAGAAGAGGAATTCTGCCACGGAGAAACCAGAGCTTCAGTGCTTACAGGCAGCCTGTTGAAAGAAAGATAATTGTCAACTGAATCCTTAGAGCAGAACTGGGGTATGAGCACACTAACAGCAAAGGAGAGATACATGTCAGAGATAAAGGCTAGAACATTCTGTGTCTCTTCTTTGTCACAGCAAAGCCTTCTCAAACAGTGGAAACATTTTGGATCTGTTTTGTCCAACATAGTGACAGTTCACCTCCTGTTACTATATGATCACTTCTCTGATATGACCGAGTGCTTTGAAATGGACTGCGTCTATCTGAGAGCATTAAAATGAACAGGGTGGAAACTTCCAATCATCTAGAAATTCCCAGCCCTCCTTGAAGAAAGCGAATCACCCTCCTGAGGCCCATCTGAAGTGTGAAATGCTTTTTGCCAGCCCATAAAGAATGTTTGGACTGCCACAATGTGAAACCAAAACCCCACATTGGGGAGTCCTTGGCTTCTTGCAGAGCTTGAACAGATGTCCTGGGAGAGGCAAGGTCAATTACCACCTTGTTGTGACCTGCCAGAGGAGCTGTCTGTCATCGATTGGCAACCCCACCACGGAATGCAAGCCAAAGATGGCACGCCTCTTGACTGAACTGTAGAGAATGCTCTGTTCAGCACTAGGAGAGTTTGAAGACAAAGCTCTAAGTGCCCTGCTGTCTACCCACTTTACAGACCTTATCTTCATCATTTCAATTATAACCCCGAGAGGTAGGTCTGGCCACCCTCACTTTGAGGATGCAAAAGTACATCAAGTATACTGTATTTCAGAGATGATCTGAAATAGCATTTAAACTGACTAATTTCCAATTGCATATGGCCTCCTGAAATGCCACACATCTCCCTAAACATGCAGTTTTTGATGCCATAATATTAATCTTTCATCCTTTGTATTGGACATACTGTTGTGGGCACAGCCCAGAATCTATTTGAATATATTTTAAAAGTTAATTGGTTGCAACCATTCGCTTAAAACTCCTAATTCCCAGGTTTACTTTACTGTGTTTACCAATTTCTAGACTTTAATTTTCAGAGGGGTTTTGAACTCACAGAACAATTGAACAGAATTCCTAATCTTCCCAAGTGCACTCCCCATCTCTTCTCTAGAGGAGGTGTTTTATGACAAGGGATTAACCGATACTGCTGATGAACTGTGACCCCTGGTTTATGTCAGGGTTTATCATTGATGTGCTCTCTGAGATTTTATAATGTGGAAGGCCATGAACCCACCATTACAGTGTCGTACTTCCCTTTCCCTACAATTCCTCTGTGTGCTCCCTTTCTCATGTCCCCAGAAACTACAGATAATCACTGACCCCTTCTTTTTTAATAGTCTGGCCTGTATCATGCACTTGGAGACAGGCAATGAGTAACCTCTTCATATTGTCATGTTTTACTTAGCAATATGTGCTAAAGTTATCTGTGTCTTTTCATGGCTTGACTCTATCTTATGAATGGACCACATTTCATTCATTACACACCTACCGAGAGTGTCCTGATTGGCTTCAGTTTGGATTGGGGTATTGTCTAAGGTCAGTTATCTTTTTTCTTTTCTTTTCTTTCTTTTCTTAAATTTAAAAAAAATTTTTTTTGGTCTATTCTATTTTCTAGCCATATTAACTTGATGCCTGTCACTCCATGTGGAAGTCAGGTATCAGTTTCCTGACTGTTCTGCCTTTATCAGGCAGCTCATAGCTGAGCTTTTGCCTCTGCATAGGAACATTAGAGTCATTCTGTTAACATCCATAAAGCTTTCTGGACGTTGATTGAGTTTTCTCTGAATCGACGTGTCAATTTGGGAAGGATCATAAAGTTATAAGCCAGGTAAGTCTATCCACAAGTGTATAAGTTAGCATTCAGAATGCTGGCTTAGAAACACAATCATTGTTCCAACCAGAAACCCAGTTGTGTTTGTGTCTTAACCATATCATTAAAATACCAAAAATAATAAGGTGGCCAAAAATTAAGAAAAGTTAAAAAGCAAACAAACTTTTTACAAAGTGAGCTAGCCATATATTGCTGTGACCGTCACTTGTGCACTGCTCCTTCATAATTATCCATGGTCCTGCCTATCCACTGAAGGAGGAGGGATCCAGAGACATCTGTTCCCTCTAGCCAAGATACCAATACTCAGAAGGGACGTCTACCATTCCTTCTCGTCTCGGTGATCAGAGCTCATTACTAACACTGTGAAAGAGAGATCAAAATCCCTCTAGAACAGTACTAGTAATAGATGGGTGGGTCCATGAGAAATAAAACCCCGTGGCTTTGGGAAATAGGATGGGCCCACACCACATATGCTCCCAGATTTCCACCAAGGAACGCCACACCTGTACGCTCACGTCCTAGCCTGTTTTCCTTTATAGCTTCTCTCCATCTTGTGTTTTACAGAATGTATCCAACATTGTCTCCCAACATTGCCCTCCCTTTCTTTCTACTGTAGGAAAACTCACCATACATTCTGAATGTAACAGAATTATTTTTATTCAGTGGCATCTATGCTAGGGCAATACTCACCCTTTTCTTCTCCCTGTCTTAAACAATTTCAGAAATCCCATAGAGCACTTATCCTCTGTGGAGTCTCTCCAGCTATCAGAGAAACAAGGCTATATATACTTCTGCAGGGCCCTAACAATGAGACATGACAGACTATAACATACCAGTACTGACATTTGCTGAGCACTGTCTATGAATTGGGTATAAGCTTAATTGCTTCACATGTTAATCATTCAATCATACTCCCCCAGTACCTTGGGGTTCTAATGATTCTTCCATTTTAAATGGAGGCATTGAGGATAGAGAAGGTAAGCTGACTGTTCCAAAGATGCACAGTTAAAATGGTAAAGCCAAAACTCAAATTTGGATTATGTAGGTACCACAGTGTTACACTGTTTTAACAACTGTCGACCTGAATATAGCCTACCCTAATCTGCCACTGGTTCAGAATAGACTACAGGCTGCTACTTGCCTATGCTACTCTCAGTCCACAGGCCTTCCTCAACTTCTACACATTCGTTAGGATCCTCCTCAAATGTCACATGTCCTAAGAAGTCCCATTCACCAGCAGACTTAATAGTGCTTTAAAATAAATCTCAATAGATACAAAGATGAAATAACCTCTTTATGCCAACAGGAACACATTCTTAGCACTTAGTACACATATTTCCACACTGCACAAAAACAGTTACTGTAACCATGTACCCATGACATTCAACATTAACAGCTTAATTTGTGATTACCCAACCTTCCAGTGCATGGGTATTATAATTGAATATGATTTGAAACATCAGAGCTCTTCAAAGATTAACATAGCCAGCTCAGCAGAAATTTGTCATGACAGATACCCATGGGCAAATTTTTGGAACACTGACAGAGTGCAGTTCTGTGCCTCTACATCAGGTTCCCACAGTGCCTAGGCAAGATGTAAAGATTGATGCATTAATGGACCTTCATTGGCCAATGGCCCAGTCATCTTCATTACTGCCAATATTTCTATTCTGGCATGGATTTTGAGCTGAAGAAAAGAAGAATAATCAGCTTAACTTACCATATTTACCACATTGCATTATTTAACTATTTAAAGGTTAGCCATGGAAACAAACGGATATAGGGTCCTAACACTATTTTTTCCCTTTTCTTTTATTGGATATTTTCTCTATTTACATTTCAAATGATATCCCCTTTCCTCAGGAAACCCCCATCCCATCCTTCAATGCCCTGCCTCCATGAGGGTGCTCCCCCCCACCCACTCCCTCCTGCCTCCCCACCCTGGCTTTCCCCTAAACTGGGCGTTGAACTTTCACAGGACCAAGGGCCTCCCCTCCCATTGCTGCCCAACAAGGCCATCCTCTGTTACTTATGTGGATGGAGTCATGGGTCTTTCCATGTGTACTCTTTGGTTGGTGGTTTAGTCCCTGGGAGCTCTGGGGTATCTGGTTGGTTGATACTGTTGTCCTTCCTTTGGGGTGGCAAACCCCCTCAGCTACCTCAGTCCTTTCTCTAACTTCTCCATTGGGGACACTGTTCTCAGTCCAATGGTTGGCTACAAGCATCCACCTCTGTATTTGTCAGGCTCTCTCAGGAGACAGAAGTCTCTCAGGAGACAGCTATATCAGGCTCCTGTCAACATGTACCTCTTGGCATCCCCAATAGTGAGTGGTTTGTAGGATGGATCCCCATGTGTGGCAGTCTCTGAATGGCTTTTCCTTCAGTCTCTGCTCTACACTTTGTCTCTGTATTTCCTCCTGTGAGTACCTCAACATAAACCCAGATACACTGAAACTAATAGAAGAGAACATGGGGAAGTGCCTCAAACACAAGAGCACAGGGGGAAATTTCCTGAACAGAACACCAATGCTTATGCTTTAAGAGCAAGAATCAACAAACAGGACCTCATAAAATTGCAAAGCTTCTGTAAGGCAAAGGACACTGTCAATAGGACAAAACAGCAACAAACAGATTGGAAAAAGATCTTTGCCAATCCTACATCTGATAAAGGGTTAATATCCAATGTATACAAAGAACTCAAGAAGTTAAGACTCCAAAGAACCAAATAACCCTATTTAAAAATGGGGTACAGAGCTAAACAAAGAATTATCAACTGAGGAATATTGAATGGCCAAGAAGAACCTAAAGAAATGTTCAACATCCTCAGTCATCAGGGAAATGCAAATCAAAACGATCCTGAGATTCCACCTCACATCAGTCAGAATGGCTAAGATCAAAAACTCCGGTGACAGCAGATGCTGGCAAGGATGTGGAGAAAGAGGAACACTCCTCCATTGTTGGTAGGATTGCAGATTGGTACAACCATTCTGGAAATCAGTCTGGAGGTTCCTCAGAAAATTGGACATTGACTACCTGAGGACCCAGCTATACAACTCCTGGGCATATACCCAAAAGATGCCCCAACATATAAAAAAGACACGTGCTCCACTATGTTCATAGCAGCCTTATTTATAATAGCCAGAAGCTGGAAAGAACCCAGATGCCCTTCAATAGAGGAATGGATACAGAAAATGTGGTACATTTACAGAATGGAGTACTACTCAGCTTTTAAAAACAATGACTTCATGAAATTTTTAGGCAACCGGATAGAACCAGGAAATATCCTCCTGAGGAAGGTAACCCAATCAGAAAAGAACACGCATGTTGCGCACTCACTGATAAACGGATATTAGCCCCAAAGCTTGGAATACCCAAGATACAATTTACAGAATACTTGGTGGTTGTAAATACAAATTGAAGTTGGTACTCCACTTCAGTTTCCCCATCAGGACTAAAGTCCCAATAACACCAGTAACAATAATCAATACTTTATAAAAATGTGATGCTTGAACACTCAACACCCCATTAGAATTTCAAAAGTACTGTGAACACAGATATATATTATGTAAAACGGAAGCCCACAAAACCTCAGGGGTTTACCCCCTGAGGTCCCCAGGGGAGGTAACACTCAAGTCTCGGTTTTATGTTTTACACCGGCTTCATAACACAGTATAATTGTCGTGAGGAAAAGGGAGGGAGTTCCATGGGGATCCATGCTGAGGTGTCCCCTGAACAATCATACCATATGACAGGCCTGGTATCAAAGGAAGTTTATTTGGAAGGAAAGGAGACCTGGAAATGGGAGGAGGCAGGGTAAAGAGGGGGGCAGAGAGAAAGAGAAGAGGAGAGTAAGAAAGGAAGAGAGGAGGACGAGAGGAAGAAAGAGGGGAGGCTAGCCAGGAATGTGTGGGGACAGAGAAAGGGAGAATGAGTAAAGAAGGGGGAGAGATAGAGTGTGGTGACCAGTGGTCTTCATCTAGGCCTGGCTGATACCTGGTGGGCTGAGTCACAGCCGTTGCGAGGGGGTTGTTGGCAGCAGAATTGTCTGTGATCCAACACTCAAGCATCCAACCCGAAATAATGTGCTCATTTTTATCACCCCACGCTGCCTCTCCAACATCCCTGCTCCACAGAGATGTCACACTCCGGGCAACGGTTCCACAACGAAAACAAGTGATATCCACTTACCTACAGGATGCAGATTATGTGCTCCTCCGCATTAGAGTCAACCTTCCAGAGAAGGCTCTGCCGTTCATTCTAGAATACAGGTATCCAGCGTTTGATACTGCAATACGACACTCGCTTACAAATGTGTCGGACTGCATCTGAAGGCTTAAGACAACTGTTCTAGAATATGCTGCAAGGAAGCCCAGACTCATTTGGCTTAAACTGTGCATGCAAGCTGGGATATATTTCTTCTCAGATATGCTCCTCAGGTTCCCGGCTTACAATCTTTCCAAGACAACTTCATTTGTCGCACAGCATGGGGCCTCTGTAGCAAGAGCTCCATCTGGGCCACAGATACCTCAGAAATGCAGATGGCAATCACAGTTAGAAACAGTTACAACCACGGTCAGAAACAGAGACAATGAAAAGAACATAAGGATTGGAATTAAGAACCTTCAACCCTAGATGGCCTGCCCTTTCAAGGGAGTACATGGAATACAGACTCCAGGTTCATTTGCAGAGTGAAGAATTTGGCTAGATCACATCAAAAGATCTGTAATCTGTGCACATGTGGAATGAGAAATGACTTCTAGCTATGGGATTATGAAAATTTGCTAAATTTTATGCCAGGGTTCCTGGCGTCTGAAGCTATAAGCAGTTGTTGAGTGAGGGAGTAGATACTCTTTTTATATCCTGGTCCCTTTGGAATGAATGCTTTGGATGTGGCATTAGAAATATTTTAGATATTCTTTCATATTTATGGAATAGCTAAAACAGTAACAGGACCATATATCCCTCAGCCTTTTAGGACAGATTTAATGAGAAGACCATAGAACTCTTTATTAGCTAGATTCCAGAATGTACTCTGAAGGGGATAAAGCAGAACCAGTACTCAAACCACTATGACTCTTCCATAACTGTTGAATACTTTGTAACGCACTGTTCCATGAACTTTAATTTTAGAAACCCCGATCTGTATGCCTAGGATGGCTCCCAGGCACATAAGGAGCAACTCCCCAGGTGACTGTCACAGGTCCCTGTGAGCACCTCTGAACAAGATAAAGACCTCAAAGCCTATTCTAACCTTAAATTATTCATTGGAAAATCTCGGTGTATGAAAGCTGAAACATCACCACTCCCAGGCCCCACTAAAGTCAGAGGAATCAGCCACCACCCTGGATTTGATGTGCTTGCCCTACAGAGCAGTGGAGAAAGTATAGAGCCAGCAAGTCAGGTGTCCTGAACTTGATCCCTGGTTCTGTCCTTCACCTGTGCTAGTCATCCTATGCCAGAGTCTGTTCTGTCATAATAAGGGACCAGAAAGACCTAATTCGTTTGCTGTGGCAAACATTCAGTAGGTGTATGCTTGAATTTCCTTTTGTTATTGTAACATTCCACAAAGGAGGAATACTATGCAATGCTACTTTCTATACTAGTACTTTTATTATAAACAGAAAGTCTCCATGGCAAGATTAGAGGGAGAAATCTCTAATCTATGCTGTAATTTCTGGGGGTGTGTTAATACATTGCTAGGTTATCCCTGGCCTTTTAAAGGGGATTTGGCAATGTCTGCACCTTGAATTCTGTCCTATTCTTTGCTCATCCCACTCTACCTGTCTGCTCATGCTATGAGAGAATATCAGCAGGATAGTGGGACATAGAAAAAGACCACCAATGGTGTTCAGTCAGAGGCATCTGTGTGAATTTGCTGCAGTTGCTGCAACTCAGCAGTATGGGCTGTGACTTCAACAACAGACACCCATTTTCTCATGGGTTCTTGAGGCAAACATCTGAGACCAAGGAGCAGGTATCACTAGTCTATCCAAGTCTATGAGAGATAATCTATTTCAGTTTCTTCCCAGATTCCAGCAAATCTGCCAACCTTCAGTGTCCCTGGATTGTGCACACCTCACTCAAATGTCTGCATGCATCCTCACATTCTCAGCTGTGGCTAACTAATACCAAAAGGAAATTCAAGAGAACAGAGCCACTAAACTGAATCCTTTACTTTTTGGGACAATATATACTGGTTCGCTAGAATTGAGAAATGAGTTAAGAAGAGACCAGAGCATCGCAGAGAAGGAATCTCCTGGGGAGTATTTGGAGTCCACAATGAAGCTGTGGTCCAGAAGGGGCCAAGGCTGCATCTCACGAAGGCAGCTGCACTTGAAAAAGTGCCAGAGTTTCTCGTATGTTACTTGTTCTAAAGGCATGAGGGGGTCATGGAGAAATGCTCAGGCTTTGCTTGGCTAAAACAGTACTTCATCCAACACCTCTTGCTTCAGAAACTACTGGAAGGAAATCCTTTAGAGATCACACGGAACTCACTCTCTTTCCACAGTCGGTCTGTGTCCTCCCCTTCTTCCTCCTGTCCGTCTGGCTAAGCAGGATTTATTAAACAGGAAGTAAAGTGTGGCTAACCCTGGGCTATTTTTGAGTGACTTGCTACTGGCTTGAAATTTGGGGAGACTGTCTTGAATTTAGTGTTTGCCCCTAGTTCCCTCTTGGTTCCTGGACCTCAGCCCCTGGTCTTGGCAAACCCTGTAGCCCTGGGTTAAGAACACAGTTCTGCCCAGCAGGTATACCAGGGCGAGCCCTCTCTAAAACACCATGTGAGCAGCAAAGCGAAATGAAACTCCAACAGTTATTTAACAATTTCTGTCTCTTCCAACACAGACATACATTAGGTTAACTTTTTCCTAATGTGTTCCTCTTACTTTTCCAAACAAAATAGGACATGTAAGAAGTTTAGAACAGCTAAGAAAGTGAAATGACTTTTAAAACGATCTCTTACAGATTGTTGTAGAGACTCGGTGGTGGTTATGAATACATTTTGTCAGGAATTCTTCACTGAATGTGTTTACTTAGTCCTTTCTGAAGAATGAGGACCCACATACATGCTAAGTGGAGGAGGGGAAAAATCCAATAGACACCTGGAGACTAAAGCTAACTGACCTCGGCTAAAATGTGGCTTCCTGGATAGGAATGAAGACTAGACTCAGACGTCCCCACGAAGCTACAGCCTGAGGCACTTCCCATGAGAATACCCCAGGGAAGCTACAACAGGAAGCTCTGAAAGCATTCAGACTAATTACAAACAGGTTTATGGGGAGCTCAGTACCCAAGAATGCCTTTCCACAATTCGCTAAGTTTATGGCTCTTTCAGAGCTTGGCAAATAGCCCTGAGCAGAAGAGAACTTACCCCCTTCAAAATACAGAAAGTGCCTTATGAATAAAAAAATGACATCACCATAGCAACACATACATGTTTCCACTCAAAGTGGGCCTTCTAGATCTGGCCTTAAAAAGGCAGTGGAGAATCCTTTGAGGAGGACAGATGAGGCCCATGTCTTAGATGTAATAGTTGCCAAGGGGCCTGCTATAGATCCATAAAACAATGGTAGAAACAAGAGATCTCAGGGTCTAGGGCTTGTTCCGTACACCGAAATCAAGTATACCTCCATAAGGAACACAGGCAATCTTCCCTGCTGTTATATAAAGGATCATTATTACTCCCATGGTCTTGAAATAAACTGGAAGTCTCCAAAGGTCAGCATGTTGTCCAAGGTTACAGCTGCATGTGGAGGAACCAGGTTCTTACACTGTTATAAAGCCCAGAGGAAAAACTCTAACTCCTCTTGCTTCTCCACACTTAGCCCTGGTAACTGACTAACACTGAACAGCCAATGAGCCCAAGCTGGCAGTCCACTAAGAGGGCCCAATCCCAGGCACCAAAATGACACCCTGCCTTCCATGAAGTTCACTTTTCAAGTCGCCTCAGGGAGAGCACATAGCCTGCGGAAACTCTAGTCTGGGAAATGAAGGTGTCTCGGGTTCCTTCCTAAGTGTATCTGAGGGCTTATGACGCTCCAGGAAATTTAAAGTAAAGAAAACTGATATGCAGTCGGCCAACTGGCCCCGAAGGTCTTTAGCCCTGTTATAATAGTCAAACTGTGGGAGCCCAGACCCAAATTAACATCTGGCCGTGCTAGCAGCTTCCCTGGCCACATTACATAGCAAAACTGGCAGGTCAGGGGAGATCCTGGCTTAGCCAAGAACTAACTAATAGGTGAGAAGAAACTCTAGTTCACACAATTTCTTCCCACTAAAGCGAAGGATGTATAGTTACTGTCTTCTTATAAAGCTACAAAGCTATGGTTGAACCTACAGAATGGCTGTTCTATTTGCTAAGATGTAGGACTCTGGGTCTCATTAATGTCAATATAATGGTTGTATACTTGTATTTTATAATGGTTTATAAACTATTTTAAAGCTGTTGGTGAAAATATTTGCATATTTTAAAATATCTCATAAGGTTAAAAGGTATTAAGTGACTTCCTAATATATATCCTTTAAAAATATCTAAGAGGAGCTAATGAATGTGATGGAATGAATAACTACGAGCTTGCTCTTCACTCATCCCTTTGTAATCAGATTTTTCTGCTCTTCTCACCAGTAGATGGTGCCATCTCTTGAACTTGGGCTGCCTTTGTACCTCAATTCGACCCTGAAAATGATACTACTTCATTTTCCTGGGGCAGGCTTCAGGGGCCTTGTGCACTTCCCAACTGTCCACCACCCCTTTCAACGAATATAAGAAAGACACTGTAGGTGGAGTAGGAAGAAGCGACCTCGCCAATAGTTAGTCAACCTCAGGACATGTGAAGCCAGCCTAAACCTTCTAACTCACTAATTACACCAAATGATCATCACACTCACACAAACGAGCTCTGTTGAGATCAGATAATCCTGTCCAGTTCAGTGTAAATGCTCAGCTGACTCGTGGATCCATGCACCATAATAGACATTGATAGATTGAAGCAACCAAGTTTAAGGATATTTTGTTGTACAGTTATAGCTAACTGATACCAGGTTTCCCAGAGAATGAATGAAAGCTTTTACTCAACACATTCATGAGGCAGACAGGAGTTTGTTCTGTTCTAGTGTCTATTCTTTATAAAAAACATACCACACCATGTCTGTTACTTTAGTATGTGTTAGGTACTAGAGAAAACACTTCTTCTGCTTCATTTCCTTATTTAATTTTAGTAGCAAAATATTCTCAATAGCTGCATAGCCACATTATGATTTAATATTTTCATATTAGAAACTCAGAGAGGTTGAGTGGACTAAAGTCACATGATACGTGACATCAAAAGTGAATCTAAGGCCAACTTATGTCAAGCTCACATGCTTACAAGGTTCTTTCTCTAATTAGTGATTGATTAATTAATTAATTAGGTTATACAAGGTTTGAAAGTTTCTACCATGACTGGGTTTAAGATTAACCAGTCTCCCAAATTCCCCCATTGCAAGAGGACAGGCAGAGACTACCCAGTTCTTTCTGGTACCCAAGAAGGAGAGCTATTTACCCTGTACAAACATCAGGAGATGAGTCTAGGCTAGGCTTAGAGAGCTTAATCTATGAGCC
Organism: Rattus rattus; assembly: GCF_011064425.1. Taxonomy (NCBI): domain Eukaryota; kingdom Metazoa; phylum Chordata; class Mammalia; order Rodentia; family Muridae; genus Rattus; species Rattus rattus. Next base: position 124,909,335 of record NC_046158.1, on the reverse strand, counting down.
AAACAGTCAATATTTCAGCTGTTACAGTCCATATCGTCTCATTCTACCACACAGCCAGCCACTGAAAAACACAAATGAGAGGGGGGGTAACTGAATTTGCCCTACAAATAGCAGATATAGTTTCTTAAGCCACAGCTCCAGGATTGAACAGGGGAGGAGAAATATATGGAAATGTTAGTGCTCTTATTCCCTGGGGTTAGGAAACAATAATAAAAAGTCTCCTAAAAGTGTCTTAATATTAATAGCATCTGAATCATCAACCCTTTTTATAATATGAGAGATGACTAATTGTTTCTTAATGAATGGACTCATGAGTTACTTGCCATATATGGGCTCCCAGCTCAGAATTAAAAGAACATATGAGGCTACATAGTGGTGCATAAGAACATTTTGCCTTGGTGACGGAGGGAGGGAGGGAGGGAGGGAGGGAGGGAGGGAAAGAGAGAGAGAGAGAGAGAGAGAGAGAGAGAGAGAGAGAGAGAGAGAGAGAGAGAGAGAGAGAGAGATATCATGGGAGGTGAGTCAAACATCCAACACAGTTGTCATTTATGGTCTATTGTGCCAATGCTCATCCAAAATAAAATTTAATTGATGGTAATTTAGGCTTCAGAAGCAGGTGTGAGCAACGTCTGAATTCCTTAACCAAGTGATTTTTTGATATCTTTATATTGGACATTTTTTTTAAAAAAAACACTGACCTGTATGTAGCATAAAGTTGAAGACTAAGCCAAACTGCCTACCACAAGTATTCTCAGTAATCACTGTCAATCAAATCAGTCAAATAATAACTCCAGGAACTCCTTTGCAACAATACAGAGCTGACCATTGCTCATCTAGGCAGGATCAGGCATCAACGTTCAGATAGGCAAGGACTCCCCATCAATGGAGACCTCAGTAATTACTGTTCTGAGTACAAAAGTAGGGTGAGTGGACAGAGATTTCTTAATAAGGATCCTATAAAAACTTGAATGTCATTAATTCACCACCATCTGCAGCTGAGTGCAGTCTTGTCTATTAAATAAGTATGAAAGCCTATCTAGCAGAAGTGCAAAGGACTGAAAGGCTTTGGCTATCAGTCAGTTCCTTCTTAATACCTAAGTTTGATACAAGCAGACATGGAGGGCTTTGTTTCCTATTGGAAACAGCATTGTCAAAATGGTAGCCACTAGATATAACATAGTCATGCAAATCAAAATTAAGTAAAAGTTAAAATTTAATTCTTTGCTCACATTAGTCCAATTTCAAGCTATATCACTATGTGGTACAGATAGAGAAAATGCATGTCACAGAAATTCCAAACAGTGTTCTAGTTTAGAATAAGGCAGTGGGGGCTATTATGTTCAGTGCATAGTTTGGAATGGACTCTCTACTTTTGTACATGGTCCCTGGTTTGGAGGGCACACTGGGCCATGTGTAGACTAGAACAGCAGCACCTACAAACACCTGACAAGACAGAGATCAGTGAACAAACGTCCCAGCTGATATGGGGTCCAGCTTGGTCATTCTGAATATATTGGTGATATATTCTCTTGAGGCTTCCACAGTTGCCTGGTAACAGCAAACCCAGGTTGCCCGTGTGATCGCCTGCTGGCTAGCATTCCCTTAACTGGCTCAATTTGGTAGTTGTGAGGGAACCTAAGACAATTATGTCAGTAAGACAGTCACATTTATCTTGGCATTGAATGTTGCTGTCTGAGACCTAGCTAATTTTATTGGTAAAAATGACCATCATTTGTGGAATTAGCATACAAGAACTCAGGGGGAGAGGGGGAGTATGTCTTTAACTGTCTTCCTGTGTGTATACTTTCTATATTTTCTGTGCTTTGCAACACTCTTGTACTTTTTTTTTTTTTACCGTGTTGATATTTCTCAGCTTGATCATTTGCTTAATTGCCAGTTCTACTTTTAGAACATTTAGCTCTTTCCAAAAATCAAGCCACTCTTCAGTGACATCTGGCCCCCATTGAGAATACTGAAAAGAACATGTCCCAGGCTCTGAAAGCAATTCCCACAGTCCAGCTCTCGGGCCCTTTAGCCAATAGCAAGTCATTAGAATAAATGGAGCCCAGCCATGGAGGACAGGGCTGCTCATTTCCCTTATTTCCTGTGTGACTTCTAAAACCCAATTTCTTCATGGTCAGGTCTAACTGCCCATTTCTCTCGATACTTTTTTGTTCAAATATGGTTCCCGTCCCATACAATTGGACCACCAAAAGCATGTGATTTGGTAAGTTTTCAGCATATTCATGGGGTTGGTTTGACACCCATCACTGAAAACATTTGTGGCAGCAATTTTGTTTACTCTTCAGAGCCACTCTCTTGGTCTTCTTTTGCTTTTAGAATGCGATTCACAGGGTGCGTTTTTTCACTGTAGATGGTTTCAGGCAGTGTGATAGCACATAGTCCATATCTAAGCATCGAAGTTACACGCACTGAAGGTTAATTAGCTACCACAGAAACTGACAAAATACTAAGCAATAATCATATTACTATTTCTTCCTTTCCATTTTTAGAAGTCAACACTATGTGTGGTGTTCAATCACATCCAAGTGTTTTATTGCAAAGAGAAAAATAGCAAGACTCATAAGTAACATTTTATTTGCTCAACAAAATTCAAATTCATGCACGAAAATATATTCCTTTTCAAATTTTTCTTCTAAGTTTCCTCTCTGGTCAACAATTCCTGACTTTTCCCATGGGGCTTTTCAACACTTTCCCCCCAACCTCACACATCTGGGGTCATTTAAAGCACCATCCAAATATGCTTCAGAGACCCTTGTTGGAGGAGCCTAGTGGTAGTGGAAAGGTACAATAGTACAGACAAACATAAGACTCAAATGGGGAACAAAACAGCAGTGTTTTTTATAATCTGTATGTAACTGTGCATGTCCCACTTGACCATTATAAAACCAAGGGTCTCAGGTGCTGGGGAGCTGTTACGCTACTGCCAAAGTCAAAACTAACAGCAGCACTGAACTCATTGGAAAGCCAACAGCAAACACTGGACCAATAAACATGATTTTAACCCCAAACTAATTGATCTGAGTTTTTATCTATGAAGGAGAACAAAAATTAGATGGAACAATGTTATATTTTCCTAAAAGTTTCACGGCCCATCTTATTTCCCTAAAAGTTAAACAAACATGAAAATGGCATATATGAGATCATCTTCATATCTGTAAAGAGACTGTAACAATTAATTGTGTGACTTAATGTAAATGAAAACTTATGGAGGGGAGCTACGGAATGGCTTCTACACGCCGAGTAAGCTATAAGAGTAATGATTTGTGTCTATTGATAAAAAGAAAGCCACATTTGCAGAATTAATATCAGTTAATAAAAAGACAAAAGACTAAAAGCCAGTTATTCAGGGGAACAAAGATCATTTGAGTAGATATTCCATATTCTTTAAACAAATAAAACAAGTTATTTTCACACTTCTGTGTGCTATTGTGCTACATCCATTTGTATAAAACTTCTGCCAAGTGTTAGCGATCTGATCTGTCTCCAGCTCTCATCAGCACCACAACATGTTCTCACCCACCTTGCCAATGGTCTTTAGTCATCTGATAGGTCAACAGTCAGCGCTCTGCTGTCTTCCCTCTCCCTGCCTAGGTAGCCAGCTTCCAGGACCACATTTCAGGCTCTTCTTAGTTACTTTGATTGACTCTCTGAGGTGCCTGGGTCCTGGATAAAACCCTGTCCACACTCTCCCATGGGGACTCTCCACAGGTATAAGAGCAGATTTCTGCCACAGTCTCCTGTTTCATCTTCAGCTCTGATCTGTTGTCTGACAGGTTCTCATACCAGATGAACATTTCTCATAATCATCTGTCTTTTTATGACCTCAACCTCCATGAACTTCTAGAACATAACTCCAGAACAGACAGCTGATCTCCCTGCAGAGCTCGCTTTACACTCTACATCCTTCCCAACTATTTCTGTACCTGCTCAGATCAAGAACCAGTGACAGTTGTAAGGACCTCTCACCCACGCCCATTTTTTTAGGATTTTGTTATAGCTTCATATTGCATCTAGAATTTTTTTTTCTTTTTTTTCCCGAAGCTGGGCACTGAACCCAGGGCCTTGCGCTTGCTAGGCAAGCGCTCTACCACTGAGCTAAATCCCCAACCCTGCATCTAGAATTTAATGCCTTCTCGTGTTCTCCCTTGTCACCAGCCCATTGTGAGCCATGACTTCTTAAGTATCTTAAACTTTCCACTTGCCCTTTGTATTTTATTAATCTAGCGTTCTAGCTGACCCTTTAGAAACTCTAGCCTAGTCATGTCACTTCTTGAGATTTAAAAGAGACTCTAACTTAGCTGTCTTGGCTGGCCTCAGTGGGAGAAGCAGCTAACTCTGCAGAGACTTGACTTGCCATGGTAGAGGGATACCCAGGAGTGGCCTCTACTCTCTTAGAGGAGAAGGGGAAACGGGATGAGTCTATGGGAGGGAGAGACTGGGCGGGGGGACAGTAACCAGGATGCAAAGTGAATAGAAAAAAAAATTAAAAGTAAAAAAGGAAGGAAGGAAGGAAGGAAGGAAGGAAGGAAGGAAGGAAAGAAGGAAGGAAGAAGCTCTTCATTCTTCAATGATAGTAAGAGAAGTCTAGTGGACTTCAAGGTCTGGTTATACCATCCCTTTGCCCTCTCTCCTATTCGCTTATTTCATTTGATCAACCTCTGTACTGCCTCACAAGCACTGTCCACCATGCTTTCTTCTCTTTGGCAACTTGCTCTGATATCACTTCTTGCCATTGCTTAGGTATTTCTCTGGTTTCTTCCTTCATCTCTTCCACAGTTTGAAGTTGTTCAGATGCCACATTCTCAGAGTTTTACCTTGACTCAAAGTGGGAACTCCAATGCATCTCTGTCCTTGTTATCTCACCCTTCCCTATACTATCCATGTTTTTCTAACACCCTTTCTGAGTATTGTCTAAATAACTTTATTTCTCGTTATTTGTCTTTTTCACCATCTTTTAGCCTGGACAGAATCTCCATGTATGGATGGACTCTACTTTTGACCCTTCCCCTATTGTCACAGAAGACAAAATGAGTGGCCTACAGTGATCATGCAATTCAGTGAGTGAATGACTCTATTTGTACAAAATCTCATAGAACTGGCATAAAATAACATGCAAATACATTTAGAACTAAACACATTAGAAGTAAAGATAGATGGTGAGTTGAGAATGAAATGGGTCTTGAGATTGGGAAAATAAAAATCCATATCAGTTCATTCCTAATGTTGAATGCTGTGGTATACAGAGCAGACACTCAAACAAGCACACAGTCTAGACAATCTGTCCTGAGTGAGCTCTACTTGGAATGAGGGAAAGAAGACTCCACTTAATTCCAAATGTTTGACTCTGTTAACACCAAGACTCGGCAGAAAGGGTAAAGATTAGCTACAAGTCACTTTTTATGTTGTTGTGATAAAATACTTTGAACAAGAAGAAAGCATATTTGGGATAAGAGTTTCAGAGGGATAAGTACATAATGGTGGGGAAGGTATGGCAACAGTCAGGAATGGTGATAAGATCCAGAAGCTATGAGCTCATATCTCATACAACACAGAGGAAGTAGAGTAAATGAGCAGGAAGTGGGGCAAGGCTATAAACTGTCAAATCTGATACCGGTGATGCACTTTTCCAGCAAGGTCTTATGTTCTAAGAGTTCCATAACTTCCCCCAAATATTTGGGGACCAAGTATTCAAATGTATGAACTTATGGGGAATTTTGTCATTTAAAACATTACAATGGCAAAACACTGATGTTTTCTTATTTATCCCACTGTGGTGTTCATAGGTAACAAACTTTGGGGTACATATCCATGCCAATATATATGCTAATCGCAAGCATCTTAACCTGGGGGACTTAAGCATGGGTCTTTTTCCCAATGGTCTGTTTGGAAAGAATAGATGTAGCTATTGGGTTTCCCAACAATAACATGGACTATGGATGGACAGAGTCCATAAGGACCATGTTAACATCTAGCACATTCATGGTTTTCCCATTAGTCCAGAAGTCTACCAGTCACAACAGGAGAAAATGCTCCTCCCACTGTGTGAAACAGAATATAGCAAAACAACCCAAGACTTAGTAGTTAAATATTAATGAGAATTATAATAAAATTAAAGGAATACAGAAGCATAAATCAAAATAAGTGTGAGGAACACCAAACCTCCGGAAGAGGTCACATCTCTTTCTGGCACAAAATCTTGTTTTAATGAATTTCTAAACAGTACTTAATTATTTGCAAGAATATTTTCCTTTTTCTTTAAAACAGAGATTCTATTTCTGTAAACCAAAGGAAACAAGTCTTGTTCTATACTTTTTAAAGAAAAGAAAGAAATGGGGGCAGAACATGTTATCCTTCCTTTGTCCCTCCTGATGCCTGCCTCTTCTCTGTGCCACAGGAAGCCTAGCCTGGACCTCTTGTCCTTTGGGGACTAGGGTGAATGGCAGATCAAAGAGTGGCAGAATGAGCAGGCAGAGGACTCTTTTGCTGTTTTTTCCCAGCTGATCACTGCTCTCAGGTGCCTGATATGAACAGCTCTCACCATGCTGTCTCCCCACCTCCTCCCTTCATTCCTGTAGGTACTATGGTCCTGGTAATGTTCTTTTGGCTGTTCAAATCTTTTAATTCTCTCCCACTTCTCATCATGGTAAATGACTTCTTCATGAAACTCTCCCCATTCCGAGCTTTCCACCATGTTTCCTAGAGTCTGGATGAAGGAAGAATTATATGCTAATGGAACAATATACTCAGAAGGAAATGCAGGCCTACAGCCCTCATAGCTGCCTCTTCTCTCCTGGGAGTGGTCAGGATGGTAGAGGGCACTGGAGGGGACCACTATCCATTCTGACTCAGCCTGGGGTTGCTCACCTCACTTGTGTCAGCTTTCAGAGTTGTAATCTAGATTTTGTCTATTTGTGGGATGACCCCATTCTGACCTCAAGGTCACCCAGAGTATTTTAGGAATGCAGAAAAAATGATCAGCATGAGTAAGAATGAGATGATGTCACCTCTTGAAAAACATCTCCACCTTCTGTTCACCTCTGAGCTGCCATCCTAGAAAAGCTGTATTATTGAATATCAGCTTCCAGAGTAAGGACTGCAAACTGAAGATTCCACCAGGATTAACTCACTGTATCAGTCTGAGGGATTTCTCAAGGATGACAGGTGTCACAATATTAATCCAAACATATTATATTAAATTCCTTGAAAAACTATCGGGTTCTTGGCTTTTCCACTCAGCAGCTTAATTTGGGTATTCTTTAAACATAGTTCAAGAAAATTACATTCCCTAATCAACAATTCGACTTTCTATGACTCTGTTAATGGGTATAGATGTGAAACTGTCATGTTGTTGTATCCTGAGAGCACAGAGACCAATGCAGTCCCACCTATAGCACCAGGCTGCATGGACCAGAGCATGTGGCAATGGTGGTGTCATGATACCTCTTAGTGTACACCTTTAGGAAATGAGTTTTCTTAAAGACAGAATTTCTTCTTCATTAGTTAGGGTTGTAGTCAGTTCATAACAAATGCCAACAAGCTTATAATTTAGACAAGAGACATATCTGTGGCCCCATTTCTCTACAGGTAAAAAAATATTGAAGTTAAAATTACTTCGTGTGGATGCGAGTGGATTTTAAGCATCGAGATGTGCCGCACTTGGGATAATTCCTCCTGTTTTGGTGAAGGAAAAAGGCAGTCAGGTTCTATGTCAGATGTCCATTTATAGCCCTTCCTCAGACCACAGAAGATGGTCTAGAGATCTCAAATGACTGAAATAAGAGGAATATTAATGACTTGGGAAGAACATCTTTCATTATGAAGTATCCCAAGGTTACACTAGCACACAGGTTCCATGCCAGCGTCCCTAGATTCTTATTCTACTGAAGACATTATGCTTAGAGCTCTTTATGCGTGGTCTGGTTTATCTCCCAATGACCTAGGCAGACATTCTTCCAGTTTATGACAGGCCAGGAAGTAAATATTATTAACTTAGTAGATTTTTAAAATGCCAATGATGATGTTGATACTAATGTCATCTAAATGTCTTGCAGAGCTACACCAAGACTTATTTAAAGGAAGCAGAGTTTCAAGGGAACAATTCTCCAGCTACCCTGACAGAGGGTAGCACTTCATTAACCTGTAGGGTGTAATTTCTAGCACTTCTGTGACAGAAGGTGCCATTCACTGTAAAAATTATAGCGGAGTTCCTATATCCCCTATTCGCCTCCAGGTGGACTAACTGCATATGTGATTCATGGTGAAGGCATCATGGGCAGCAGGCTGCAGACAAGCAGGCTTCATGGTACAAAGTAGCCTGAATGTCCAAGGACCTTCATGTCATCTCCACAAGGCCTGATTTCATTGGCTCTAAAGGTCTATGTATATTTAGTAATATCTTGAATCAAAAGAACATGGCAAACTGCCAGAAAGAACTCACAGCTAAATGTCTTGGTCCTAGGAAAATCTCCCCTTCCAGGCTGGTCTATCCCAAAGCATCTGTGTCACTGAGCGAGCCTCCTGCACTTTAACCCCAGTTATCACATATACAGTTAAACTCTACTCTGGGCCATTCTGCTTATAAAGCTCCTTGCTCAAAATGAGAAAAGCTTAAAGAAGAAAGAGGATTGTATTTATCCTCAAAAGAGAACCTGGTCACCCAAAATGGGCTCTTTTCTGCCCACATCTGTGTTCTTTCATTAGCTCTAGCTGACAAGGAGAGCTAAGCCCAGCAAGCTTAGGGAAGAAGAGCTTAACACGGCCGCAGTGTTCTGTGAGCTTAAGGCTGCTGCATCCAGGTGATGCGTGGTTGACATCTCCTGATTGTTCTCGGTAGACACAAGGAGTCCAGAAGAATAAAACACAGTGATAGCAACAAAAGTTGCCACACTCTAAGTAGATCCCACAGAACTGGTAAAATCCAGGTTGCAGGAAACTATTCCAGATCACTGAGAGTCAAAAATACCCCTAGAAGGAAAAGACAAGATGGGGTGACTGGAAATCATGAATGGGCTTATATCTCATGAGCCAAACTGACCCAATCTGAGCCCTTAAAGAACAATGATGACAATGGATTTGGGGAAGGAGAGGATAATAATAAGAAAGACTCCAGGACATTCGGTAATACTAAACAGGAAAAGTTCTATAGCAAGGAAGAATACCAGCTAGTGTAGAACTGGCTGAATAGGAAAGCCACTGTTTACATGGATACAATAACTGGGAGAGGTGAGCATGACCCAAGGGTCCTAAGCCATGGGACAAAAGGTCACTGGGAAGCAGGCCAGTCACACACAGCAAAGCAACCATTCTGTAAAGGTACCCTGACCAAGTGTCCAAGCTGGTAGGAAACCCTGATGACAAATGACCCAATGGGCATACTTGTAAGAAGAATGGCCAACCTGCTACAAATCAAAGAAGGACCATGTGACAGTCAGAGCTTGGCATTCTACTCATCAGTGAGACTGGATCTGCCAAAATATCAGTGATATGAAAGAGGAGGAAACAGCTTGCTGTCCAACATGTAACAAAGCAGTATGGAACTCATGAGTGCATTGTCTTGAAATAACACATCTAAGAAAGACTTTGGGGGAAGGAATATGAATAGGGAATACATTAGATACTATTAATATTAACACTGATGAGAAAACAATTACATTCACTTAACACATTGAAATTTTACCTTTGGCATATCATTTTAATTGCTATAAACATATTTTAATGCAGCCAATTTCCTATAACCCTAAGGAGTTAGGTCATTTTAGGTGATCTATATTGATTTCCAAGCCTACAAGTGCAAGTGGCTTTTAAATTTCCAAGTTTTTTTCAAGAATGGTATTGTATAAAGTGAGTTTCCTAAAGTGTCTTTTCTCTCCTTCACTTATTTTCCTATTCTTCCTGCTCTTTGCTTCCTCAACCCCTGCATCAGTGCTCAGTACATAGTCAATGTCCACATGAAAAGTTAATTATTATTCCTTCTGCTTCCAACACTCAGGTCTCAAGTTGGTATGGAGCTGCTATTTCATTATGAAACTTCAAGATAACCATCCCTTTTCTTTAGTGCGGTAATGTTGGTATTGAAGAATGTTCCTAGGAGATCAGGCTGATGTTTTATTAATATTGTTTTCTTAATATGTATGTTTTTATGTATGTATGTTAATAAAACATGTTTTATTAATTAGTTAGCATACAAAATAATGGTTTTAATTATACTCTAAATTAATTATTTACTCTTTGGCAATCTGATACATGGGAACGAGTTTCAGACTTTTTCACCCCCTATTATCCTGCTTCAACTTTCTTTTACTCCCCAAACTCTTTTCCCCAACAAAGTCCCCTTCTCTGCTCACATTTTTTTTATGTGTGTGGCACAGTTTAACAAGAGTTGTGTACATGAGCATGGATGGGTGGATATTTACTAAGACATCGGAAATATCAGTATCTATACCACTTAGGAAGGTGACAGCCCTTCCTCCAGGCACTGCCAACTGCCACTAGTTCCTTAGAGAAGGATGTAACTTCATAAACCCTTCCCACTTCCATAAGGCTGAACAGCACAGTCATGCACATGTAACCACGGCTGCGGAGTTCACAAGTGCATTGACCATGTGACCTCCAGAGGACACTGTTTCACAGTACTCCTCCCCAACCTCAAGATCTTCTGTCTTTTCCATCCCCCTTTCTATGTTTCCTGTGCCTTAGGAAAGCTGTATGATATACAAGTCCCACATAGGGTCAGAGATTCCACAGTCAATTTGTCCTCTGTACTTCAGCCAATTGTGAGTCTGTATTAGCCACAGTCTACTGCAGGAGAAGAGGAGGAGGAGGAGGAAGGAGAGGAGGAGGAGAAGGAGGAGGAGGAGGAGGAGGAGGAGGAGGAGGAGGACCACCAGCTGCTGCTTCTCTAATGAGAAGGCTGAGAGCTTGGTTTAATTATGACATTTTCTTATGTTATCATGTACTTTGCTCACATGTTAAAATGTTGCCAAGCAAAGGGTCATTATGTCTATCCTTAATGTATTTTCAAACATATTTCAAATATGGGTCATGACACCTATCAGCATTGTACTTTTAAGCATATTTAAATACATGTAATATACACATAATGATAGGTAAAATACATATACATGTATCATCATACCCTTGCTCATATGGTAATAATATGTGGTATAATGCCGTGCCCATGTATATGTAAACACATAGTATGGACACGGACAGATCAAGCAAATGTGGTAAACCCCTGTATAAGATGTTGACACTAAGACAGAAATACACCCTATCGAAAGGTCACAAAAAGTCAGCCTACTAAAGGTGTAATGGCTGTAGCAAAAACCAAGCAATGGACAACATCTGGCCCAGAAAACTGAGTCAATGCTCAAACCCAAGAGCTCCAGAATAACAGCTCAACAACAATCGCCTAAATGAGGCAGAAATAATCTTTTAAGTTTCACTCAGGCATCCCCTCATGTTAATTTCATAACTCGACCTTTATGATGTTAGCAAATTACCATATTTTGATGGAAACAGAAACACATGCCGCATGCACTCCAATTCTCTAAACGATGAAGCTTGGCCCTGTCTGTGCTCAACAGAAACAAAGCCACAAGATGCCTGTCACGCAGGACACAGGACATAAGTGTTCCTTTGGCCCAGCTTTTATTTAAGCACATTTGGCTCCAAATGCAGCCTTGACGTCCAACAGATTTAAACAGACATAATTATAGCTGTATGGGCCCCATTTTGATCTGTGTTGCAGCAATCCAGAAGAGACACTGGTGCAGAACTCTCCTGGCAGTCCACAGAAGCTCTGGTGATCTTGCCCTAGTGCAGGGAGAAGCTGATGAGCAGGAGGTGTGAGTATCCTGCAACTCACCAGTGGACTTACCACTTATTCAACTACTGACCTACTCTGTATCATTTGGTGAATAGCATCCTACTAACCCCGCCCCCTAGCACTTGCTACTTTGCTTCCCTGCTCTGAAGCTCTGTCCCATTACCACCTCCCCATGAGTACCCCATCACTTTGCCCCATTCCATTTAGGATGGTTTCAGTTTGTCAGTGTTTATGCTAGCTATGTTGTTGTTGCTAGACACTTTAAACAGAACTGTGTTTTCCAAAACCCTGTTCTTCTGGGCAAGGAGGCTATTTATCTCAGCACTCCTACAAGTCTCCCAGAGCCATACAGGCAGAGAGTACTAGCAAATGCATCTAAAATATTCTCCTAGGGAATGCGAGTCTCTGTGCTGAGACAGGGCTGTCTACATGAGTATGAGTGAACACAGGAACTGAGAAGGTAGAGCATGAACTGCACCCTTTGAGCCACACCCAAGTTTCAAGGGCAGGGGCTTGGAACAGTAAGACACCAGAGCCTCTGGTTTATTTTTGAGCCAGTTCTGCTGGAAAATGCTTGGGCATCCCCTACCCCCTTTGTGTGTGTGTGTGTGTGTGTGTGTGTGTGTGTTAGGGGTGCATGTATGTGTGTATATGTGGGTATAAGCCTGAGGTCAATATTGGGTATCTTCCTCAATCCCTCTCCGTCTCATTTATTTATGTATTTAGAGTCAGAACCTCACGTGGAACCTGGAGCTCACAGACTAAGCAAGACTAGATGGCCAGAAAGCTTCAGAGTTCCTTTTATCTCTGCCTCCCCAGCCCTGGGGTAACCATCATCTATTGCTATGCCTGGCTTTTTATATGAGAACTGGAAATACAAATTCAGGCCCTTATGCTTATGAAGCAAATACGTCACTAATTGAGTCATCTCTCTAGCCCCAGGACAACACACTTTAAAGAAAACACACACACACACACACACACACACACACACACACAGAGGGAGGGGGGGATGACAAAGAATTGACCTATTCTAACTACTGTTCTCCCCTACATGTTCATGAGACAGGATAGACAATCCGTGATACTGTGTTATTGTGTTCTTGTTTCTATTTCCCCAAATGCATCTGAGTGATACCTTCCAAATTAGTTGTAATGGCTAGGGAAGGAAGTGACAGTATGAAGCTAATATTTCAACAAAGCAAAAGAAGATAACCTGACATATGTTATTGGGGGGGAGGGTTCCTATACCTCTAAGACCAGGTCTCTCCCTCCAAGGTCTGGACAGTGTCTGCAAAGGGGGAATGAACTACTGGAGTAGAGGGTCTAAAGAACGGAAACCATCATTTAGCCTGGGGCAGCCATTCCACATGAAGCTAGACAGAATACTTTGCTCCTCTTGTAGGTAGGTTGTTGCTGGTGAATGGCCCTAAGGATATGACTGGCCTCCATGTTAGCCTATCTCTGTGACATGAAAGGCATCTCTTTGACCATCTGCTCTTTTCTGAGTCACCTGTCTGGGTGCACATCTGTGACTCCTTTCTACACATCTATCTGTCTACCCATGGGATCCCACAAGAATCCAGCACACCCAGAGGGACCTGGGGAGGCAGAGGATCTTCACAGAGTGAAGGCTAGTGTCTCCTACTCTTGACTCCACACCTGGCGGTAGCAGCAGCAGACCTGGGGAAATAGTTATTAAAGAAGCTAACTGAGTGCTTCTGGAAATGTCACAAACATCAGTTGCAGAGATGAGGACATAATGTGGCTTCCGCAACCAAAGCGCCAGTGTTTCTCCAGTCATCAGCCTTTCTCTGATGACATCTGTTCATCACAGTTAATTCTTTCCAACCTCGTCTACCTGCAAAGACAGTGCAATGGAATGCCTTGGCTTCAGAGCCACTGAACAAACCCTGGGACAAATATTTAGTGCAAGTATATTATTCAAAAGGTAGGAAGGGGAAGAGGGGATTAGGATGGGAAAAATGGTCAATAAAGTGTGCCACGCAGCAGGTTGTCACCAAGGAAGACTAGAACCTAACTCTACAGAAGGACTCTAGTGGTTGATGTAACCTCATACCTGAGACTTCCCTACCAGGGGAGAAGGACTACTTTATGAAGGGTATTGTGGGGGCTGCTATGGCAAAACAGAGAGATAAGTACACTCTGGCCTCTGGAGAAAGCCTTTTAGTAAAGGAATGTGGTTGGGACCAGGTGACACCTGTCCAGAGTGCATTGAAGAGGTAGGAACAAGGAACCATAGGCAAGACCTGGCCAGTGTCTGCTACCCATATGTCTCACAATACAGCTGTTACTGAATCACCTTTTAAACAAAAGGCTTTAAGCTTCTCAGGGTAGGGTGGTATTATAAATCCAAGGCATGCACATTCACCCAAAACAAGTAGCTTGATTTGGACAAGGTTGGTATTGGTAGGAAACCAAAGACATTGTTCAAAGGAGTCTACAGCTCAAAGGATGGGCATGCATCCTGGCCATCTTCCTTGTCAGCTGTCTGAGGGAGCCTTTCAAGGCAAGCCCAGCATACACTCAGGGACTCAGATTTGTCTGACCATTTGGGAGTGAGGAGGAGGCCATGTATAGGTGACCCACGAGCTATCTCACAGCTGTTGTACCCAGAGTTCTCTTTACCCTTAGCCTCTTTTCTGTAGCTGCAGCAGGTTGCCAGGGAGCCATTATGGGAAGCAGGGGAGAAATGAAAGCATTGTTTACCAATGGAGGTGAACTGGAAACAGAAGGAGGATCCTGATACCCACAAATGCGCACATCAATGCAGTAGGAGCTCTTGTAGAAAACAAGGAAACCCAGTTAGGTACAAACTGCAAACACAACTAATTCACACCAGAAAACCCAGAAATTCTGGGACTGTTGAAATCTGCCTTCTCAGCAAAGGCTCTAACACTATTCTCATCCTCTCCTCTGCAGCTACTACCTCAGCTTGGGCTACCATCCTCCGCCACAGCCACCGTGGCCCCCCACTCTCTGCCCTTCTATTGGAGGTAGGACACAAGATGACGTCATTTCTAGTTGTTTACAGCTCCCTCTTCAGAACTTAATTTCAGAATTTTTGAGCTGCCAGACATTTAAAAATTGCACTTTTTTTCAGTTGACTGATTTATGAGCTGTAGCTCAAGGAAACCCCAGTCCTGTCAAATGGACCACCATACTAGATCCTGTGAAGAGAAGCCACTGATGTTTTACAGTGTAGTGACCAATGCGACTGTAGGCCAACTACTTTCTTTCCCATTCAATATCAATCACATGGGCCTGCTTCTCTTCCTGTGGCTTTGATGACATACGTTTCTTTCCCTTCTCTCTCCAGCAAACACTTAGAGTTAGGACCCATGTCTTGTCTTTTCTAGAAAACCCCTCACACCATTGCTTTCTCAGTCTCCTTTGGATGAGCCAAGTGTGAGCTGGCTGTAGTGCTGAGCCTCCAGCAAGGTAAGGACACTGCCCAGAGCCACGGCTATACAAGGGGCACGATGATCACCTCTTTGGCTGGGTTTGGAAACAGGCAGAGCCAGCCCTATGAAATGGCCACGAGTAGTCCACTCCCCCACTTTCTCAGAAGTTTCCATGGTCTCATAGTTTGAAGGATTTGTCCTCAGATAAAAAACTCAGTGTGGGACCATAATGCTAGGGTCCTGGTATAAGTATGGTTTCTTTCCAGAACATTCCATCCCTATTTGGTGCTGGGTGAAAAAAAATACTTCAATACCCCTTTCTAAATATTTCAGTGACCATCTGAGGTCTCAGCTCTATGCCTGAGCATCCCATGGTAAGCCCGGGGTGAGGGCACAGCAGCCTGCTGAACTCAGCTCCCTCCCCACTTCCATTTCAACTCTCCTAATCAGGGTGGAAAGCCTGCCTGACAGGGAGGAAGCTAACAGCCCTGGGAAGTTTAAAAGCAAGTGTAGGGACAAGGCTGAAGTAGGTCTGAGAACAGCAACCCCAAGGACCCTTTCTTTGTAAAGGGAGCAAACTAGAGCACATGGCCTCTTAGAGCTGGGACAGAGGTGGGATGTCCCAGGAGCAGATTTGACTGTCATCCTGCTGGCTCAGTGACCTGTCAGATCAAAGCGGATTTCTTCTTCAGCATTTTCCTTGGAGGTTGCCTTGGCTGCAATGCCAAGACAGGTGGTTAGCATTTGCAAATGATGGGGTGCTACCACCCATCTGGGTGTTGCAGACATCATGGTAAATGCCACATCTGACACATCAAGCCTGCAATCAGTAACCCTTGTCCAGACACACCAGCAGGCCAAGGCATGGTAGACACCAAGGTGTGTCACAACAAGCCTCTGCTCATTCTTCTCCTGGGAGACTGAGAGGCCAGGCAACATGCTGAGGGGGCCAATGATTCCAAAATGATTGCATAGCCAAGAACCTTCCAGGGCACCTCCTTTCTACTTAGCAGCAAGCGGATCTGTACTGCCGAGTGAGGTCACTCACATGTCCAGAACCTCAAGGAAGCATTTATAACAGAAACAGACACCCTTAGGCCAATCAAACTTTTAATGATACTTCATCCAAAACTATTGTTCCAAAGAAACAGGTCTGCAGGCCACAGATATTAACGGCAAGCCGCCGATGAGCCTGGGGACAGACTGTCTAAAGGAAAAGCTTTTAGTCTTCCACCAGCAAGGTGCACTTAAGTGCTATACATGTGAGCTAAGTTACGAGAATGGCCAGCCTACAAGTTACATCAGAGGCCTGTGTCCCAATCCCTAGTAGCTGAAGGGCTATAATTCAGCCCAGGTATGCACCATGGTTGCCCCTTGGCCTGGGCATGAAGACAGATCGTCCCAGCTGGGAGAGGCAGGGTAGCACACAAGCTTCAAAAAACCCCTAAAGGGCTAAATTGGTCAGTGTAGCTTTTCCCTGACTCTGGCTAGAAAAGGGAAGAAGAAAGAGCCAAGCACAAGGAAAACCACATATTGTCATGGCCTGCCACACCTCTTCTGAAACAGGAAGCTGTTACCTGTCTGTTCTCAATAAGCAGCAGGATACTGAAGTGATGAAGCTACATGTACCCTATGCTGTGGAGTCTTGGTTGCATCTTAAATCACTCGTTAAACTAAAAACAAAAACCCCAAAACAAACAAACACCCCCATCCTCCAACATAAACAAAAAACAAAATAAAAAGGAAAGGCAGAGGAGAGGCAAGGGCAAGTCTTGTAGCTGATATGGTACAGCATGAGGCTGGCTCCTGGCTTGCTTTGGTTGTTTTCTTAGTGTTGCTGTTGTTGTTGTTGATGATGATGATGATGATGATGACGACGACGACGACGACGACGACGACGACGACGATGATATTTCAGTGTCACTTAGATGTACATAAACAGGAGGAACCAGCTTCTCACCCACTACCCTCTTTAGGGTACTCTGATTTTATTCTGCCTCTAAAAGGATATGCAGCACCCAGAATACCCTGTTCCATTCTGCCTTGCCTTTCCATGAAGACAGGGAGGTCATAAAATGGTATCTAAAAGGGGGGAGTAAGTGAAAATGTCGAGGGGCATTCTTGGGTGTCTTAATTCCATGGGTCCTGACTCTGCTGTCTGTACAAGGACAGTAAATGAAGGGACAGTGAATAAGAGTGACCTACGTATGTGCATAGTTAGTCCAGGCCACTTAAGAAGCCAGACTATGCTGTAGGATTCCCCTTGCCATAAAAAATCCACAATGCTATACTGGCTTTAGCTGGTCAGTGGAGCTCTGAGGCCCCAAGTCTACAAGCACACACTGCAATCCACAAGCTTCACGGAAGGGCTGAGATAAAGCTCCCAACCTGTGCTGGCTGGTTTTACAACATATTGACACAGGCTACAGTCATTCAGAAGAAAACGGAACCTCAACCGAAAAATGCCTCTACTAACTGGCCTGTGGGAAAGCTTGTGGGGGCCTTTACTTGAATGATGATTCATGTGAAGAGTCTGCTCACTGTGGGTGGGACCACCCCTGGATTGCTGGTCCTAGGTGCTAAAAAAGGAAGCCCAACAAGCCATTTTAGCATGGATTGCTTTGTGTATGTGTGTGTGTGTGTGTGTGTGTATGTGTGTGTGTGTGTGTGTTATGTATGTGTATACGTGTATGAGTTTGCATGTGCATGTGTTTGTGAATTGTGTGTAAGTATATGTATGTGTGCATGCACATGTATTTGTGTGTATATGTGTGTTATGTATATGTATATGTGTATGTATACACATGTATGTGTGTGAGTGTAGGTGTGAGTGTGCATGTGTACATACACATTTATGTGAGGATTCTCTCTCCTATGCAGGAAACTGTGCAGACAAGAGGTTAACACTGGGATCTTTCATCACTTCTCTACCTTTTTTTTTTTTCTTTTTTTGAGATAGCACTTCTTTTGGAAGCTGAAGCTCACTCTTTTGGCTAGACTGACTGGCTAGGGAGCGCCTGGGATCTGCCTGTCTCCAACCTCCAGTGTTGGGATTACAAGTTTGCCCTGCTGTGCCTGGAGGAGTTTGCAAGAGTTCTGGGAATCTGAACTCATGTCCTCATGTTTCAACAGCAAATACCCTCCCCACTGAGACATCACCCTGCACCCTACCCCAAAAGGAGTTTAATTTTATGCTCTATGTGGCTTGGTTTGAATTTTTATTTTAGGACAAGTATGTGTGCTTAAATGTCTCAGCTAATTTAAATCAACCATATAAATATAAAATCTAAAACTATTAAATGGTTCCAAACTAGGACTCTGGACAGTTTTTCTAAAATTCTCCTGCTAAATTCAAACCTGACCCCACTTTGGGTAACCTGTTGATAATTCCTGGTACACTAATATAGCATGCATACACACACACACACACACACACACACACACACACACACACACACAACCTTTAGAGACAGAGTCACACCATATAGCCTTCACCGGCCTGGAGCTTTCCATGTAGACTATGCTGGCCTTGAACTCACAGAGATTGGCCTGCACCTGCCCCCTGGGTGCTAGGATCGAAGACGTTCTCTATTACACTTGGCCCTGTATGACCTTTCTTAGAAACATAAATGAAGCCTTCCAGTAAGGTGAAACAAGAGCTCTGTGTCTTGCACTCTTACAGAACACTTCTACAACAGTGATCTAACAGAGACAGCCCATTCTAAGTTAAAAAAAATCACATTAGCACATAAATAAACCCAACTAGGGCCACTTTGTTTCAAGGCAAAATTCCCCCAGAGTCACCGTGACTTCCATTCACTACTCCAGGATTTCAATAATGAATCTGTGGGCCAGCAAGACAGTTCAGGAAGGAAAAGTGCTTGCCTGGCAAACAGATGGGCAAGAGTTCAGTCACCAGAACCTAAGTCAAAAAAATAAAAATAAGACAGTTTTCCAGCAATCATGTGTGTCTACAAGGCTCTATCCCTTCCTAAGGAATGAGTTTGAATGGTTGTCAGAGGCAAGATGTCATTCCTCTCCAAAAACGTACCCACTAAGGGACTGGGTGGTGGGAGAAGGGGTTAGGGAAAGAGTGTATACAACAGAGTAATGGGGTGAATATAATCACAATACATTTAAATATGTATGACAAAAAGCTGGGAGTGATAGCATGCACTTGTAATCCTATTAGGGAACCAGATCAGGGTTCCCCAGGCTCACAGGCCAGCTAGCCTAGCTTGTTTGATAAGGTCCAGGCCTGTGAGAGACTTTGAGAGAAAAAGATGCACAGCATCTGAGGAGCAGCACCTAAGGCCGTCGTCCACACTTGAATAACACACCCACTCCCCCAAATGAAGACTGAATGTCAAGGTGAGGAGGAAACTACATAGCATTTGTGACAGAGGTGTGAGAGAGAATGCATAGGACAAAAACAATCCTCAATATGGTGGATGGACATGATCTGCCTTGTTATTACATGGGCCTCAGGTTACATACCTAAAGTGGCAAGGTGATATGGACAGTGCTTCATTTGTGCAATTATTTTGAAAGATGGATTTTAATGAGTGCAGGAAGCAAAATGAATTCTGTGTAGATGTGAGGTCAAAGAAGAAAGAAGCATGCTTGCACACACTGCCCTGACCTTACGGCGTCCACCTCTTCAGAGGATGGCCATTTTCCTCCCAGGTGAGTGTAAACTAACTGTTTTCCTTTGAAGAATCTTGTTAGCTAAAAATGGCCTTCCACAAGCAGCCTTTCCTTCTCCAGACCTTATATCCATCCTCCTCTGGGCCCTGGCCAAGTTCAACATGGAAACCTCTAATAGAAGTAACTAATTCTCTCCCTGGCCCTTTAGCATGTGGTTGCTAAGGCTGAGCTCTCATATCTTTGTGCTTCCTCACATACAGAAGAATGCCTGGCCCCATAAAACCTCAAGGAATGTGGGACTGTTGAGTATATCAAGCTGTGAGTTACTGCCTCATCCTGATTTCCTGTATGTGGCCCTGAAAAGATCCACCATGCACCCTTAGGCCAATCAAACCTCTGAGCATACCCTGCTGGTAGAAACTGCCCACTGCAAGTGTGGAATCCTGTACCTGGAGCCTTTAAATGTGTAAAGCTTTAGGTTAATGCAGTAAACTCTCATTTCTCTGAGCTCAAAGTGATACATATGTGTAAACAACCAACACTGAAGATCCAAACTGTCCATCTCAGTAGAAAGGAATGTTGGGTCTACAGAGGGAAGGGGAAACAGAAGCCTTCAAGAAGACTCCCAGAAAAAGTAAGAACAACCTAGAATGATCTCAAAGAGGCATTTCCCCAGATCTCAAGCACCATGGCTATCCTTAGAATTTGTATTTGTCCTTCTCAAAACAAACAAACAAAAAGTAACTGTACATAGCTAAAGAAACAGGTAGTTCAAGAAGAAGATAGCATGTCCATTCACAACATCTGGTCCATAAACAACATTTGGCCTATGTACAACATCTGGCCTATACACAACATCTGGCCCATGCACAACATCTGGCCTATACACAATTATCTGGAAAGTGTGACTCACAAGCAAGTGGTGGAAGGGAAAAGAGAGAGTGTTATGCTGAGCTCTATGTCTGTTCCTGCTGTCTGAGCCATTGCAGCATAGACAAGAGCTGTCTCCAGCCAAGCTGTGGATACCATGAGTGAGAACAGTGGCTGAGGCAGTAGTATTCTTCATCCCCAAGCAGCCACAGGTCAGTCCTGCAGTACCCTTAGCCACACAGAGAACTGTGTAGCCTGCTCATGGCCCACTCATTACTCTTCTGCACCGGCTTATTGATTTTTATTTCATACACCATATTTAACAAAGGAAGAGAGAATATTTACTGAACACAAAATAGTCCACACTTCTCAACATTTACTGTGTGCACAGTCACCTGGGACTGTTCAGAACAACCTTCAGCTTCATGGGGCCCAAGCATAACCTGAGCTTCTGTACAGACAGTTAGCTATGGGGTAGGATTACACCCCTACTTCTCATACTACATTCCGAGTGGCAAGAGTCTAGACTATGATGAAAAGATATTACAAGGCGCAGTGGGAAAACAAGGGCCCATGGGTTTGAAAAACTGAGGAGTGGGTGATCATATGCCAATAGCCTCTGGTGACATATCAGGATGTAGCCTTGTTCTAGTCAGGACCCTGAGTTAGGCAGGGCTAAGAGACAGAAGCAGGTTGCATGTTGGGTACTGAGTGTTAGTGAGAACAGTGTTCCACTACCTAACATTGCCTAGTGACCCAGACTTGTTCCCAGGGTCCAGGATAGTTCATAGGGCACAGGAGGGAAGCTCTGCCTTCTGGGGGGGTGGGCACATCTTTTGTCCTCCCATGAGATTCTGCATCTGTATGTGTATGGCTAAGAAGAAAGGACAACAGGCTATATAGCACTTCTATACAAAGAAGAATCTAGAAAAAAAATCTTCTGTTCTGTGGAAGCTGTTGCTCATGTATCCTCTGCAAAGGGAGGACCTTAAATGCCTACCTTGGAGTTTTGTTTGCTCTCCACCAGAAGAGGAAAGGGAGTCCCCGCTTTCCAAAATTCACTGGGTGAGTGAACACCTGAGGTGTGTGATCACCTGTGGATTGTGATTTAGTAGATCGAGGTGGCTGGGACCTATAATCTGCATTTTTTTAGAATATTTACTTTAGGTGTGTGAGCGTTTCATCTGCACCAATGTCTGTACAACACATGTGTGCCTGATATGTGCGGAGGTCAGAAGAGGTTGTCATCAGGTCAGCTGGAACTAGAGTTAAGGATGGTTTCAAAGCACTAGGTGGGTGCTAAGAACTGAACCACTGTCCTCTGCAAGAGCAGCAAGTGTTGTTAACCACTGGGCCATCCCTCCCACCTAGGACCTGCACTTATAAAGCACTCCTGGGTACTGCTGGTACTGTTGGGCTAGTCACTGGACAAAATGGAGTAGCAGAATACCAGAAGGCTAAGGAAGGACCAAGCCACCTCGTTCAGCCCTTATCCATGTTAATTAATGGAATATTGACACTCTCAGGTCAAACACAGACCATGTGGCCCAGACATAAAGATCATATTCAGGGAGAGAGTGGGTGGAGCTCTGCAGTTAGGAAGTGGGAAGGACCAGGGTTACAATGCATCTGCCTGTTCTCATATTTCTGAGGAACTCAAGATGGATCTTGACAAGAGCAGGGACTGTGGACAATTTAAAGACAAACCTAGAAAGCAGTAGAAATGATAGCAAAAGAACATGGGTGGGGGCCCAGCACAGGATTATACAACAATACAGTAAATGTATCCTCAACAAAATCCATGGCTTCAGTGTACCGCTAGAGTGTCAATCCACATTTGTCTGTGTGATCCAGAAGACAGGAATGGAAAGAGTCTGCTTTAGAAAGATATGGATCAATGCTTATCTCTTTGTAAAGGCTGTGTGCTTTGAAGAGATGCTATATTTCATCCATTCAACTACATTCAATGAACATTCATTGAGCTCTTCCACATACAAGGAGCCGCACTATCAACAGCAGCCACTTAAGGAGAAATGATGTCTCCAGGATGCTGGATAAATGAGATGTTTAAGTCAGAATGCGGGCTCCTTAATAGTGAAATAAAGCCACTAGTGAAGTCTGCTTACTATTTTTCCATCATGTGTTGCAAATGACATCGCTAATTTGGGTCACTTTAATAACAAATAGCTCAATAAACCAAGGATAAAAATCCATCTTAAGAGGTCCTCACCCAAATGCATGACAGGGAAGCTTGTGGTGATCTGTCTTTCCAGCATCTGCTCCCTGATGGCAACACAGATGTCACCTGACCCCCAGCCAGTGTCTTGGAAACTGCAAAAGCTATAGTTTGACTCTGGATTTTCATAGCACAATGCAGAGCAAAATAAAAGTTACATGTTTATTTTTTCCCTAAGTTTATAATGAAGCCAAGCTGGGTCTAAGTTGACACATTCTTTTTGCAAGGATGATATGAACAATATTCATAAATGGGGGCTTAGAGGACTGAAAAGCCACAGAGTTGGTAACACCAGTGTTGGCCAATAAATCTTTGAGAGGCCTTTGCCTTCTACAGTATCTGTATCAATTCATTCGAAAAACTCACAGCAATGAAGTCAGATACCATTAATATGACATATCATTGTCAGAAAACTCACTCTTCTCTAACCTTTTCTAAGGTTCATCCCATAGTTAGTACCTCAGTGTCATATAAACACTAACTCAGTGTTGGAAAATAAAGATGGATAACTCCATTTTTTAAATGCCTTTGTTTCCATTAAATCAAGCACATGAAAATGTGCTTGATGGGGTTGGGGATTTAGCTCAGTGGTAGAGCACTTGCCTAGCAAGCGCAAGGCCCTGAGTTCAGTCCCCAGCTCCGAAAAAAAGAAAAGAAAAAAAAAAAAAGAAAGAAAATGTGCTTGCAAGCACTAGTGCATGCATGAAATTGTAGATGGTACCAATTTTATATTATCATACATATAAATATACACACATATATGTGTGTATGCATGCATATATTACATGTAGGAGAACATAGTTTATAAATTAAGTATGCTAAGCTATAAAGAACAATTACTAATAAAAATAATTACAGTGATATAATAAAAACAGGACTATGTTCTCTCAAATATCACCGCTCAACATACAATTTTTCCACAAGTCAGGATTTCTCACCTTTTCATTTAAATGATACAACTTCTGCCAGCATAGCTGAATTGCTAGTACCACACCACTCGTGTTTGGGGAACATTACTACATGAAACACTTGGAACGAAGACAAACATTTCGATATTATGACAGTCAATCTGATTCCTGAGACTAGGTGACTAAGTGACTATGGGGAAGGGAGCATATACAGCATGGGTACATACATTAGACACAGGGGTGAATCATGTGTAGGATATCTCACTGAAGAAGAGAGCAGATGGCTATGTTGTCACACTGATGCTTAGAACACCACATAATTTCAAAATTATAAATTTTTGAAATTTCCCATTTGATATTTTCAGAATTCAGTTAATCATAGGTAACTGAAGTCACTCATGTTGAAACCATGGCTGATGGACTATTATATTTCTTTGATGAGTTAAGCAAGCCAGCATCTGTTTGGGCAAAACAGACAAATGGTTAGCTCTGAGGTTCCAGGGCTTTATGCTGGGTGCATCTGAGGTTTTGACTGGCTGTCCACAGTGAGACATTTCAGAGAATCTTAATCTGGATCTGGAAGCATGTGGAAGTCTATGTCCTAGACAGGAAACATGGATTCACGTCCTCCTGGATAGGCTCCCTAGACATGTTTTACAGAATCCTGGATTCCTGAGGGGTTAACAGAGATTAACAGAAAGATGTTCCATTGGTTTGGGAAAGGGAAACTTAAAAGGATCAGACAGGAATCTCCGGAAGGAGCTGCAGAATAGTGGCGGCGATTTCTGCGTCGAGCATTTGGAGTTTCTTCGCTGCTGAACGGGTAGACTAAACGGCGGCGACATGGTGGAGGAGGTACAGAAGCATTCTGTGCACACACTAGTGTTCAGGTCATTGAAGAGGACCCATGACATGTTTGTGGCTGATAATGGAAAACCTGTGCCTTTGGATGAAGAGAGTCACAAGCGGAAAATGGCAATCAAGCTTCGTAATGAGTATGGCCCTGTGCTGCATATGCCTACTTCAAAAGAGAATCTTAAGGAGAAGGGACCTCAGAACGCACCAGACTCATATCCTCATAAGCAGTATCCTGCCAATCAAGGACAAGATGTTGAATATTTGGTGACAGGTACACATCCATATCCACCAGGACCTGGTGTTGCCTTGACTGCTGATACTAAGATCCAAAGAATGCCAAGCGAGTCAGCCGCACAGTCCTTAGCTGTGGCGTTACCGTCTCAGACCAGAGTTGATGCAAATCGGACTGCGCCTGCTGGAAGTGAGTACCGACACCCAGGGGCTTCTGACCGTTCCCAGCCCACAGCAATGAATTCTATGATTATGGAGACCGGCAATACCAAGAACTCTGCATTAATGGCTAAAAAAGCCCCTACAATGCCCAAACCCCAGTGGCACCCACCGTGGAAACTCTACAGGGTTATCAGTGGGCATCTTGGCTGGGTTCGGTGTATTGCTGTGGAACCTGGAAATCAGTGGTTCGTTACTGGATCTGCTGACAGAACTATAAAGATTTGGGACTTGGCCAGTGGCAAATTAAAGCTGTCATTGACTGGCCACATCAGCACAGTGCGCGGTGTGATTGTGAGCACGAGGAGCCCTTACTTGTTCTCTTGTGGAGAAGACAAACAAGTGAAGTGCTGGGATCTTGAATATAACAAGGTTATACGGCACTATCATGGCCATCTAAGTGCAGTGTATGGTCTGGATTTGCATCCAACAATCGATGTCCTGGTCACTTGTAGTCGAGATTCTACTGCTCGGATCTGGGATGTGAGAACTAAAGCCAGTGTGCACACTTTGTCTGGACACACAAATGCAGTTGCTACCGTGAGATGCCAAGCTGCAGAGCCACAAATTATTACTGGAAGTCACGATACCACAATACGATTATGGGATCTGGTGGCTGGAAAGACACGAGTCACATTGACGAATCATAAGAAGTCAGTCAGGGCTGTGGTCTTACATCCACTACATTACACATTTGCATCTGGTTCTCCAGATAACATAAAGCAGTGGAAATTCCCTGATGGAGGCTTCATTCAGAATCTCTCTGGGCACAATGCAATTATTAACACGCTGGCAGTCAATACGGATGGAGTACTTGTATCTGGAGCTGACAATGGCACTATGCACCTTTGGGACTGGAGAACTGGCTATAATTTTCAGCGCGTTCATGCTGCTGTACAGCCTGGGTCTTTGGACAGTGAATCAGGAATATTCGCTTGTGCTTTTGATCGGTCAGAAAGTCGGTTACTAACAGCTGAAGCTGATAAAACCATTAAAGTTTACAGAGAGGATGAGACTGCAACAGAAGAAACTCACCCAGTCAGCTGGAAACCAGAAATTATCAAGAGAAAAAGATTTTAGTGTCCTCATGGCTGTCCTGTTCATAGCTTGGTGTTGCTGAGGATGTCCAGTCATTCATGGATGCTCACTTGCAGAAAACATGGCTGCTTTGTATTTTACAATAAACTGCTCCCCATGGCCCTCAAAAAAAAAAAAAAAAAAAAAAAAAAAAAAAAAAGGATCAGACAGATCTGTCACTGTGGCTCTCAGAAGCTTTGAAAGTGAAATGGCATCAGATCTCTCACAAGACATGTTGGCCTGTGTCCTCTAAGCAGAGTGAATGATAGAAGTCCTCCCACCCCTGGCTTTATCCAAAGTTATTTCTAAATGAAATACATTTCCAGTGTCTACCTCCACATCTACCTTTTCTGTCAGGTGTTATTAGTTATTTAATTCAAAGTCAATGAATCTTTGGACAGGATCCTTCTGACAGCTAAACACAAATGGGTCTTGATCCAAGAATCTGCCCTCCACTGTCGCCAATGCATTGTAGCTCATGGGGCTTATAAATGCTGAGATTTCAAATAGGTCCTACCTATAACAACGGTCATTTATGGTCATTATGCTGTTCACTCACTCACTCATTCATTCATTCATTCATTCATTCACCAAATATCTCACTAGAACCTATCTCATGCCAAGGTCTGGTCTAGGCCCTGGGAGGGGTTGGGGAAAAGGATACATGCTAGACAAAGGTTCAACTCTCAAAGGACTTTCTACCTGGATAGCTCTGTACAAAAAGTTTTACAAACAAGATGTCTGTTTTGCCTAAATTTTATCCTTCTTCCCCATGTGAGTTTTCCCATCTATTTGGGGACATTTTTATGTATCTTCTTAAAAAAATAAAATCATTCCCTTCACACTAGCAGGGGCATTAATGAATCATCTACTTCATTGGTGTGTTTCATACACAAAATACACGCTTCAGAGGAGAGGGTCCCCAAAGTATTGCAGATACACTGGGCACTATTCAATATTAGGCACAATTATAAATGCTACCTCATTTGTTCTTTAGAGTAACCTCACTTCTAAACAAGAAGGCCATGTAATTGAGTCATGGACAAGGTAGTACCAAAAGTAGTCTAGGAATGCCACCTTACTGTGGTTTCTCTGCCACAGTGTTCTTTCAATTCTTCTCCATGAACTACACCTCAGTTCAAGGAACACCTTCATCAGAGGTTTGGAAGTCTTCTGGTCCTTGGAAGAAGCCTTCGCTCTAAGAAGAAAGATTAGTCAAGGGTCCTTAGAAAAGAACTCATGGGCACAATTGCTATGCAGTGTCCTATGAGACTTAAGCCATATTAATACATATATCAAGAGTAAGGGCCATAAAGTGGTCTAAGTGATCCCCAAAACAATATAGGCTATTCCAGGGCACTCAATTGCCACCCCAGAACTTGAAAGGAAATCCTATTGCTGAAGAAATCATGTACTACAATATAAGTCATGGAAGAGTTGAGCTCCCAACTATCCTATCTTTCCTGAGGACTCCCTTTTCAGTGTATCTGAATGTGATACACTGCAAACAGACAAAATCAATCAATAGCCTATCCCACTGTAAAGCCTAAGAATCATTACAATGCCTGGTCCTGCAAGATATTTCCACTAGTGCAATAGTGAAATATATATCTTGTGGGTAGCCAAAGGCTATCTGATTGGACTTAAAAGCCCACTCATTAGGATGGAATTCATGCCTGTTATTGGAAACCTAGGCAACTACCATTGGCTGGAGAGGCTATGGTCCCTAGAAATGAACCTACTACTGTCATTTTCAGGAACCCAAATAATTCCTAGCTGTACTCTAAATATTTATTCTTATACACATAGATAAGTATAGTTCTCACCCCTTATCAAAGAAGCTTCTTTCAGAAGCAGATGGTGACTATGTGAAGAGGTCTTCAACGGATCAAACTGCAGAGAACAAGTGAACTCAGAGTATGCAATCCCAACTATTACCTACGATGCAATGCCTATACCCAAGGCTCGAGTAACATCTTAGAAGAAGGGGAGAAACACTATAAGAGCCAGAGGACCAGGATATCTGCTACTAGATAATGTCTTCTATACATGGCAGAGAAGCTGCCCTATTGAAATCTTAACAATATGGTCACGTAAACCAGGCCCATTGATGAAGAGCTAAAGGCAAACAATGACTGTCCAGAGAGGGAAAATTCATTTTCTCCAGGAATGGATCCCTAGATAGGCTATCCAGTCTCAAGTAGTCATCCCTAAACACATTTACACTAAATGAACAATACAGGTGCCCCCCCCCCTCTCTCTCTCTCTCTCTCTCTCTCTCTCTCTCTATATATATATATATATATATATATATATATATATATAGTGTGTGTGTGTTTATATAAAACAATAATAATTGAAGAAGAGGTTATGAATTTGATAAGGAGGCAAGGGAGAGTGGGAAGAGTTGGAGGGGTAAGAAGGAAGGTTAAAAATTATGTAAATACAGTACTCATGTATACAATTCTTACAAGAATAGAAAATTGAAACAGAGAAGACAAAGAATGGGGTTCAAGGAAGAGCAGCACCCCAAGTTGTAGTTTCTAGTATGCCACCACTTTCTACAAACCCTTTACTCTCTAAATGGCTTGTGTAGCAGCACCTTGCTTTGAGTGTTAAGATGGTATTCAAAAAAGTCAGAAGCTAAACGATCTCGGGAATTATGCTGGACTTGGGATCCTAACTAGGCCCACATTTTAAAGGGTTGTGATGCTATAGGTGGTGGGATCTCTAGGAAGTCAGGCATAGTTAGCTACAGTTAGGTCATAGAGGAACGTCTTAGAATGGATGTTAAGACCCTGGCCTCCATTCTCACTTTCACTGTTTTCTAATTACTGTGTTGGAAGTCTCCCTACTAATGAGCTCTACTTCATTATAGGCACACAGTCAACAAAGCCAACTGAAAAGAGACTGAAATTTCTGAAATGGTGA
This sequence comes from Rattus rattus, assembly GCF_011064425.1. Lineage (NCBI taxonomy): Eukaryota > Metazoa > Chordata > Mammalia > Rodentia > Muridae > Rattus > Rattus rattus. The sequence goes on along the minus strand of NC_046158.1, from coordinate 124,880,082 downwards.
GCCAAAATAAATCTTTCTTTCCTTTAAAAACCTCTGCCATTGTTTTTGGGTTTTCTTTTCCTTTTTAAAAATTATTTAGTGTATATATATATATATATATATATATATATATATTTTGACTTCATATACATCTGCATACCAGAAGAGGACATCAGATCCCATTACAGATGGTTATGAGCTACCATGTGGTTGCTGGGAATTGAACTCAGGACCTCTGGAAGAGCAGCCAGTGCTCTTAACCACTGAGCCATCTCTCCAGCCTCCATTTTCTTTCTTATAAGTTGATTATCTCAGATATTTTGTTACAGTAACAAAAAAAAACTGATTGACACAAATAAGAGTTTCAGAATTGGTCAACAAAACCTATCATCTTCTCAAGTGTTCTCATGGGCATGGCTAGTATTTCTCCCAGAAAATCTAAGAACACCAGGAAGGCCTGAAAGTAGAATGGAAAATAGAAAAGAAAAGATGAAAACAAAAAACCAAAACAACCGAAAATCCACCCATGGGAAAAGAATACAATTCTGTAGAGAGAAATGTGACATTTAAGAGTTACTGACTCAATGGGGCCCAAGGGACCATGCTTTTCCAGGGATGTGATAGCCTCTGGTCATGTTGATCTTCAACAGAAAGCTGCTAACAGCTCACACACATCATACGTGAACAAACAACTACAGCCAGCCAACTAGAAGATGTAAATTTAGAAACACAAACTGTCGCTTTGCTTTCAAAAATAAAGGGGGGAAAGTCAGTTCTTACAACGCAGATGGGGCCAAAATATTCTGGCCCAGGTTTGTTTGCTGTGTGTAGGTTAATCTAATCATTCAGGCAGTGAACATGCCCACAAACAAACTCCCATCACTTCCTTCTCTCCTAGCCCATCTTCCCCCAAACGCTCCATTCATTTGTTGCTTTGGTAGCGAGCATTTCCTGAGACACTTCCTCCCTTGTAAAATGCTTTGTCATTAGCTTTAAGTTAAGGGATTTTCATTCTCATTTTCTTTCAAGAACAGAAAAGAAAGCACAAGAATGTACATCTGGAACCTCACTGTCTTCTTTCTCAGCTCTTTCAGGGTACACACAGTTATGTGGACCATTTAGGGCAGCTGGATGCTAGAGAACAGTAGAACTATGGTAGGGAGGCTCTTAGGGAATAAATGGGATTTCTGTTTACTATGTCACCAAAAAATTCTACAGTACTCCGGGGCAGGGACTAACATCTCTAGCCCCCCCCATGGTGTCATTGCAGACCCCAAAGAAGCCAAATTCCAGAAGAATGAGAAAATAAAATTGCCACAGCTTTCTTAATGGAGGACACAGTTCAGTCTAGTCATGACAGGATACTCGCTGCTCTTTTCAGATCTCTAGTGAAATGACTGCCCAGCAATGGCTAACAATTACTATTCACGTAGGATGTAACAGGCTCATGGGGGTAATAGCATCTTCCTTGTGACAACCTCAGGTAACAGGAAGTGGGTCCACAGTGTGGAGGGCCACATCTTGTATAATCCTAATGAAATTTTTAATGAAAAGGCCTACCAAGTCATGAATAGAAAATTAGACAGGTCTTGGCAGGGTGCCTGTAGAGGGACCCCAAGACAAACTTTCCAGTAAAACTTCCCAAGACAAACTTCCCAGCATGGTATGTGAGAAATTTTACTTTTGAGAACAGGTTGTACTCATAAACTCATAAACTCTACCTCCAGAGTAGGTAGAATGACAAGCCTGTACCACCATACCTCTCATAAACCATCTGTTTAGGAACACAAATTGCTTACACGGCAATTTCAATGAAATGGAACAGAGTCAGGTAGTTTAAAGAACATTAAAACCATCCCATGCCTTAGGAAAGTAAAAGGTTATCTTTAATGTTACAGGGCACCTTCTGAGAAGCATAAATCTTAGCTATTTTTAAGTGCTAAATTTTAAAGAGAAATGAGAGAAGACATGATTGGTCCCTTTTAGTGATAACTGATTTTAAATCTCCACTCAGGGCTGGAGAGATGGCTCAGTGGTTAAGAGCACTGACTGTTCTTCCAGAGGTCCTGAGTTCAATTCCCAGCAACCACATGGTGGCTCACAACCATCTGTAATGGGATCTGATGCTCTCTTCTGGTGTGTCTGAAGACAACTACAGTGTACTCATATACATAAAATAAATAAATAATTCTTTAAGAAAAAACTTTGCTGAGTAAGGCATTGTATCTCAGTTTAAATGAGAAACAAAATAGATATTAACTCAAGACATCAATGGCCGCATCATGAAGGAGTTTGGAGACACTGTCCCTTTCAGCTACCTGTAGGTTCTATGAAGTACCAGATGTCCTGATGAATGCAATTCTCAAGTTTTTTATATGCAGGAAATCAGAAGTGGAAGCTTTGCCAGAGAATTGGTGACAATGCTGTCCGTATCAGGTGGTGACAACACGAAGGGGGAACTTGATACCATACACAGCCCCTGCTAAAACAGGAGTAAGCTTTTGACAGCATGTTTACACTCAACTCTTAGAGTGGTCACCTCCCTTCCTGTAAAGTTCAGGGGACATAGGGACCCCACTTTCACTTGTATTATTCCCTGAAGGGTGATCTTGTTAACAGTGATAAAGACCACCAGCCCAAGATGGGAAGGGTGGCCTTGTTCTCTGGCTGCACAACTGCATTCAGACCTTAGGTAGGTTGCTTACCTGTTTGGTCTAAATCTTCTCACTTGACAACTCAGGATGATGATAATGTTAGTGCCCACAGCTAAAAACAGACACCCACCCTCATACGGACTGCTGGACTACATGTAAATAAGATACATATCAGGAATAAAATGTGCCAGGCTTTGTACATAGAGCTCTGCTCCAACATGAGGGCAGAATCACAGCATGCTAATGTTAACGAAGCAAGACAACATTTACATTCATTTGGAAATGACATCAAAATCAGTTGTCACTTATGCAAACATTCACATGAGGTTAAACACATGCTAGGTGCCTTCAAAAAGAGAGGATGGTTTCTTCTTAAGGTCAAGCATCTGGGCAATTAAGTATAAAGGATAAAAATTTGGACTGAAGAGTTTCGTTTCTTGAAAGTAGAAAAAGATTAAATACAGAGATCAATCTATAAATCCAAACCCCGAAGCTTTCTGAGTCCATAGGAAGCCATAAAGAGAGATTCCACACCTGACCTCTGACAGCTCAATACACATAACTTTGTTTAATGCACATATGATTTAAGACATCATATGAAATTATCTTCAGACATAATCAAAACCTGCATATGAACATAAATTATCTGCACCTTTAGCTGTGGCTTCCAACTCCAGGATATTTCATTTTGTATATGCAAATATTCCAAAAATAACCTAAGGTCAGAATCACTTCCAGTCCCAAGGCTCTATTAAATAAATGTCCAAATGTATTAATTCTGAGAGTAAATGCTTGGAAGTTTGTTATATTTCAGTAGGCTTTTGTTGTTGTTGTTGTTAGTTTGCTTCAATTAAAAAAAGAAAAGCTGCCACACAGAAATTTCACAGATTTGTTGATACAACCATTCATTCAGCAAAGTTTGTTTTTTCCCATTGACTGGTAAAAATCTATATCTTGAGGATGTAATACTGAGCAAAGCAGCCTGGTCCAGGTCTCATAGGCCACTGGGAAAAGTCAGAACTTGGAGAAATAATGCATCAGTACAAGACATTCCGTGGCACAGCTTAGCAAGGGGCGAGGTGTTAGGAAGGAGCACGTTAGGCATGACTGGGCTGTAAGACCGGCACTGCCCACCTCTCCACCGGTGCTGCTGGAATGTCAGACTCTGAGCACACACAGTACCAGAATTAAGGAGCCTCTGTAGGCAAGGGCACTTAGCACAGCCTTGGCTTCAAGGGGGGCAGGGAGAAGTGCCTGGTTCCCTTCCTCATCCTCAGACAGAACCCGTGGGCTTGAATGTCATTGCTGGAATGCAGAGTGTGCATCTGAAACAGCTCTAAGAACTGCTCATGGCTCCATCAGCTTCCAATTTTTCACATGCTGTTCAAACACAGCAGCAGGCTGATGTTTAAGGACTGAGAAGAGCATGAACATTCAGACATTTGAGCCAGAAGGCCACCAGGAAGGTGATGGTGTTGAGGACAGAAGGTGAGCAAAAAGGCAATGGTGTTTAGGGGTGGAGGCTCTCCAAACCATATCACAGTAAAGGGTAGCTGGAGGACAAACGCAAGGGAAGTGCAAACGAGGAAGAAATTGATGGCTGACATAAAAGATATACAAGCAGGAAAAGTTTAAGATGTATTCTACAAACTCAAAATGACACAGAGGCAGCTAACATTGGCTCTTCAAAAGGATGACAAAAGGGTGATCCGCGATAAATGGCCTCTGCAAAGAGGTAAGAAATGAACTTCCTGTCATTACAGTTATCCAAGGCCATGTGGTACAGCGCCTCAGGATGTGCTACAAATACAAAGGTAATGCCAGCACCATCTGGGCTACAGGGCCACAGGGATGCTTTACACCTGTGAGCTTTGAGAGTTTGTGACTCTAATGTATGTGGAGAGTGATCAAATCCCTGCGAAGGTGCGCCCCTCCTGCCCTGCCTGAGAGTTGCTCACTCATTCCTTAAAGTTAGCTTCTGCCGTTGCAGATTTCCTTTCTTGATGGAGTCGGACACTTCAGGACTGAACACAAGGAAATGTCAGAGAAGAAGACAGTATAAAGTATGAACCCAGCATGGCGTTCATAGAGGAAGAACTGAAAACTTGAAAGGGAAACCAAAGCTTCTGTTTCCTAAGAGCCGAGGTTTAGTTACAGAGGTTGTTGGTACGGCTGATATGACTTAGAGGTCAAGAGCATGTACTGTTTCTATAGAGGGCCTTGGCCCAGTATCCAGCATCTACATTGCTTCTCTCACAAACACCTGTAACTACAGCTCCAGGGGATCTGACATACTCTCCTGGCCTCCATAATCATGCCCAAACCCCAACAACGCAAACATAATTTTTAAAAATAAATTAGAGCAAATTTGGTCAGCAGAGCCCAGAGTCTGGAGTATGGTAAGTGGAGAACTGTGTGTCATAGCTGCTGTCACCATGGTGATCCAGTCTGTGGAGAGAAAGACAGCAACTGCTAACAGCCAAACACCAAACAGACCATTAATCTAATAATCCGTGTGGCAGAAACCTTATGTGTGCCTCTAAGTCACAAACAATGTAAAAAAAAAAAAATCTGGAGATTGAGTCACAGAAAGAGTATTAACCCTCCTGTCCCTTCTCCCCTAATGATGACTTCTGGGGAAACAGGAAGTGAACAGTCACTCGGCTGAAGGAGAGCGACAGGGGATGGGATCCTTTGTTGGCCATGGAGGTTCCTCGGCAGTTGTTCAGTGGACATAAGAGTGCATCAAACACTGTGGCTACAGAACAAACCAAATTGGCAGTGTCAAAGAACCCCAGTCCTGTTTCTTTATTCTCTTTTCTGGTTCTGGAGGTACCCGGAGCTCTTCTACACAACTCACACACAGGGTCTCTTCTGAAGTTGCTATCAGACATCTGCCATGGCTGGGTCATCTCCAGGAAGGGTCTTCACTCACATGTTTAGTTGTTGAGCCAGCTGGGACTGCTGACTGGAGAACTTGCATGTGGCTTTCCCTCACACCTTGGCTTCCTCCCAGCATGGTGGCCAGATTCCAAGATCAACTCATCCCAAGGAAGAGAGCCTAATAGGAGCTGCACTGCCTGGAATACTCAGATACAGAAGGTGCACAACCCCTGCCACAAATCACCCTGTAGACACGAGTCACAAGTCTCACTGGCTAGCTACATTCATGGAGGTACCCTGCAGGCCAGTCTGCGTTAGTGGGCATAACTGAAAGTAGCATGAGGTACAATCCTTCCCTGGAGACTGTACCTCTGAGGGATCCACACACCCCCTCCCAGCCCGGGGATCCTCTACTGTGCCAAGCTTTAGGCTGAAGAGCTTTTGCTAAGACAGTGTGTGCTCTGCCTTTGAAAATCTTTAGAAAGAGAAAAATCACAGAAGGGCTGAACAACAGGAGTGTAGGGCTCCTTACTTTAAACATACCAACGCTCTTTGAAAGATGCTTTAGTATGAAAGACAAATTCCATTTCACACCAGGCAGAGCCTGGTGAGAGATTAAAGTGTTGCCTGAAGATATGTATCCATTTGCTTTGAACTATTGAGCCAGAAAAGCCTGTGTGTGCCCCTGAAATCTCATACCTGCCAAGGGCCACGGGGTAGGCAGGGTGTCTGTAGCAATACTCTGTTCCTAACATAGATTCTGTCCTCAAGGAGTCTTCTCTTTGAGTGTATGTAAGTCCTAGGCTCAGGCCCCAAGAACACTTCTAGACATGACTTGCTTACTTTCGAGGATTGCAAAATAAAAATGTCTGCTCTGTTGACAGCTAATCCTCTCTTTTCTGACAGAGGAGCCTGAGGTAGGAGTCTCTTGTAGCTTCCATTTTTGCAATTTTGACAAGTTTGGGGCTTCCTCGGAAGTCCTCCCACATCTGACACAGGGACAGAGGTGGTAAAAGAGAGATGAGGAAGGTGGGGAAACACTTGAGGATTTTCATGAACCTTCCCCCCTTTCACAGACTTGAGTCTACTGCAAATTGTTTACTCCACCAGTGACTGAGCAAACACAGTACAAGGCTATGAAAACTAGAGGGGCAAAGCTGAGCTCCTGCCCTTAGAGAGACAAACGAGTAGGCACATTCAGAGGAAGGAGATGGAGCTCTACAAAATCTCTAGGATTGGGTGTGCTTCCTAGGCTACTGGGACATGGGCGGAGACTAAAGCAGCAGATGGCCAATGGTTGCTAGAACCCTATTCACCCTTAGCTCTTGAGAACACAGGGTCCAACTTTCAACTACCAGAACCTTTGTACTCCCTTCCCTCAAGGCATAACAATTAAAAGCTGGGCTCCCTCCCTCCTGGGTGAAAGAACCATAAGGTGTGCCTCCTCTGCTCTACCTGCAGAACTCACTTTTATAAGGACCTTAATCCCATTTCTGGCTTCTCCTTCCCTGTGGGCTAGGATTTTAGCATGTGAATTTAGGAAGGACATAAACATTAGGATGACGCCCCATTTCCTCTTCTGAGTACTCACAGGGATGCCTGTCTTTTGAATGCTACTTCAGTCAAATCACCCAAAAACAAGTGACCTGTGTCCCACAGACATAGAAGTTACTCACTTTCCATGTTTCTCCACTGCACATCACATCGGAACCTCAGGCTGACTTATTAAAATGAATTTAATTAATGCTGAATTAGAAGTAGCCACATAACTGCTCCTCTCCCTCTGCCTGGAGATTTAATCCAGTGGCCCTGGTTTTAGGCAGAATACCTGCCCCCCCTTGCAGAGTGACTTTATGTTGCTAGCCTAGAAAAGATGTTGAGACCAAAAAAAATCTTAGCAGCTGGTTGGCTCAGTTCCCAGGGGTTCACAATCTCTCAGTAGTTATCACTGCAAGTTTACAGTTGTGTAAAGTCACAATTTTACATGTTATTTATATGAAATTCTCCATCCCCGATCTCCCTTAGTTTTTAAGAATCTTGCCTTTATTTTTTTCTCGAACATTTTATTATGGACATTTGCAAATATCTAGAAAGACAGGGAGAATTTTAGAGTGAACGGCCACAGACCCAGCATGGAAGTGTTGCAATTCCTATTTTATTTTGCCAGTTTTTTTCCATGTAACCAGGCCTGCATCCATTCATTGGACTGTCATACTTTAGTGCATTTCAAAACAATTCACAAAAATTGATGTGCTCCCTCATATAATCCCTGCATTTGGGAGGCAGAGACTAGAGAATCAGAAATTCAAGGCCAGGCTGGGCTACATATTGAGACCAAACATTAAACAAACTAAAGCTTTACTCCCTCCCATGCATAGGCTAAATAAAATATCACTAACTAAAGTTTATTATTTCCCTTCTTTTCGGGACTACATATACCCACAGAACAAAGTCCCTAAGTCTAAAGTGTACCCTCAGTCCATCAGTGAGTTGAAAAGAACTGTACACCTGTGCTTCCAGTTACCATGGAGATAAAGGTGCAACACGATCTCAGGAAAGTTCTCCAATGCAGTTTCTAGAACTCTCCCAGTTCATCTCACCTTCCCACAACCACACATCTGACTCCTATTACCATAGAACAGAACAGTTCATGCTTGTTCTAGAACCATGTTGTAAGCATGATATAAGGCTCCTTAGCACACAGCCTTTGAGAGTCTTCCATATTTTGGAGCATAAATACATTCTTGATTATATGTATATATATGTAAACATCAATACATACAGATAGTGCATACACAATGATGAACTCTTTGGGTAAATGTTTGTATATTTGTGGGTTTCTCTCTCTGGGAAAAGCCTTGCAAATTTTGGTCATTTATTTTTTGGGGGTCAGAGACTTATACTTTTGTAGTATCTGAAAACTTCATCAAGAAAAGAAACTTAACAAAGACCAAGTACCCATAATCCCCCCTTCATATTTCTCCAAAGTTGAACTGTGGACTCAACTAGGAAGGGAGTGGGCTGAGGCAGAGGTCTCTCTGGTTCTTAAAAGCTTTTGGCTAGTCCTGTCTCTCCAGGTATGAAAGAAACCTAGCTAGAGTAAGTATAGGGATGGGGAGCTGAAGATGGGAGAAAGTGATTTGACCCACTGTCATTATAGCCATATGATTCTGATAGAGAAGCTTCTGGGAGCCAGGAAGTCTATGTAGCATCCTTCAAGACTTTGACAGATTCTTTATTATAGTCACAGTATCAGAGAGAGGGAAGAATTCTATAACTCCCTCCACCGAGATACAGACACTTAGATAGGTAAGAAAACAGTCCCTTGTCCTAAAGTGAGAATTGTGTGTGTTAAGGCCTTCAAATGGAGTAAGATCTTTTATTTCCAACAAATTCTGTCCCTGAAAAATCCCTTAGGTGTCATTTATTTTTTATATTCCTTTTTTGTCCCTTCAAGGTGATGTTTAGTAGATAATTTGTGATTTTTAAATGACCGATACAAAGATAGCACAGAAACATAGCCTTATCCACCAAGTATCTCAGTTTACTTTAGGCTTCCATAGAAGCAGATGCTAGGCTAAGGAGCTGAGTGTGTTTAAGTGGTTATCCCAGGGAACACCAGGAGGGAATGAGAAAAAAATATAGGGAAGGGAAGGTACCCAATGTGCTGTGTATCTTTCTTTAGATGTTGGACCAGTAGGGCTTTAAGTAGGGAGATGTTTCAGTGGTTAGAAACACTTGATGCTCTTGCAGTGGACATGAGTTGAACTTTGCAGCCCATGGAGTGACTCTGCCCACTCATGACTGATAACTCATAACTCAGGACATCCAACACCTTCTTTTTGACCTCCACAGGCACCAGACACATACTTGGTGCCACCACAACAATGAAAATACACATCCAAGTAGAGATCAAATAAGTCTTAAAAGAATGTTTGACAAAGAGCCCAGTCCTACAGAACATCAGAGAGTGAAGGTGGCATCTGCCAACCAAGGAAGAGAGCCCTCCATATCCCTGACCTGCTCTTCCTTTTATTTTCCAGATTCTAGAAACGAGAGCAACAAGTTTCTCTCCTTTAAAGCCAAGAAGTCTTCAGAGTTTTGTTACAGCAACCAAATAAGCTAAGACAAAGAGAAGTAGAGTCATGAGGAAAAAAAAAACAAAAAACAAAAAACAAAAAACAAAAAATAAACCAAAACAACAACAACAACAACAACAACAACAACAACAAAAAAAAAAAAACCCTACATCATTTGCACCTGCTCATAACGGTTTGACTCTTGTTCATCCACTGGGATTCATTCTGTACCCACAAGCTAGCGTACTCCATCTGAAACTCTGAATCCTATCAATGGTGGTAGCTTTCTGGATTTCAGAGCAAATCAACAAGATTTTGTCATATGTGGAATTCCTGTTTCTCTATAAAAGACATATTTAGTGACTTATGTTTATACAAATAGACTGTTCTTGTACCCTGCACAGATACTCGGGCAGTTAAAGCTTTAATCCTGGATTTTTATATTAATACTTGTCAAATTCACTTTACTCTGCTCAAGTCTCCAAGTTAAAGAATCAGGAGCACAAATAGTATTCACAGTCTCCTATGTGTCACTCACTGAGCCCGTGTGTGGGATCTCTTAGAATCTTCACAGTGTGTACTCAGGAAACAGGCACCCATTCAAGGCTGAGCCTGTGTTGGGTGCAAAGTACTTGGTGCTCTTTATAAACTTACTGTTGCAAATCTTCTCTACTGTGCAAAAGAATCTAAGTCCCTGAGATGTTAGCTGAGTCCCTAGCTGTGTTTGTAGGAGTAGTAATGTCAGGATCCTGCCCAGGTTTCAGGACTCAGACCTGCTTCGCTAATTCTACTGAAGAATAATTAAGATGTGGCCACCCCTTAACTTCAAGTTTCCTTATGACCACAAGACAAATGAATAACAAAACCACTAACAAATCCAACTTCCTCTTGGATTCCCAGACCTCTGCCCCTTCTTGCATGGTCTGCCACGGTCAATGGTCTATATAGCCTGTCATGTTTCTTGTCTCAATTCTTCACCCCTAATCTCAATAATGTGTAGTGTCCTGAGGATGAGCTCAGGGTCTTGATAAAGATGGATAAGCCATACTGGCAACAAATAATTCTTTTCTTCTGTGTTTCTAAAAAGAGGGCAGCTGATATTTAATTCAGGAGTTTTAATTTTCTTATCATAGAAATGAATGGGATTGTATCAGGAAGCTCACAGGCACCCATACAACAAACTAGACAGAGTCATATTTAAATGAACTCTGGACTGCCATATGAGCATTATTTGAAACTCAGGTCCTAAGTATTTATTTGAAATCCTGGTCCTAAGTAGCTCACACAGGAGCCATTAGCCTAATGGCCTCAGGAATCCCACTGAGGGGAGTCTCTGTGTCTGAACTTTCATGGTGGGAAACTCACCTCTGCCCTCTTTGTGTCCCTCGGGCAGGCAGCCTAAACCAGTGTTTGGAGCCTAGAGAAACTGCAGGGAGGCTTTGAGGGAAGAAGCCCAGTCTCACCTCCCAGGATTAGAACATCACGTTCCAAGTTAAATGTGTGTCAGGGAGAGCTGCTTGCACCCTAATGCCCTGCCCTGGGTCCCATACCTAAGCCCTCCCAGTTTCTGAGTGTTGGGAGGGACATAGACTTCCCATCTTCTCAAGTGGAGCTAAGAGCTAGATCAAGGGACTTTATAATCGAGTACATCGAGTGAGTCCTGGAAAACTTGTGAAAATCCTGATGTCTGAGTCTTCTTTCAAGAATTTCTGAACTAACAGGTCTCAAATCTGGCCAAGAATTGACCATTTCTGAGGCTTCCACTGATTATGATCCTAAAGCATCTGAGAAAGAACATTTGGATGAAGGCAGATTGGTGCTTTTTTGGCACTGTAGATTTGCAGGTATGACTTAAAAGCTGCTTATACACACCAACAAAGTTAGGGGTTCAGCCTATCACTAAAGATACTGTGACCCTTGTTCTAGCCCCTTCTAGTAGTGGATGCCACAGAGGCTCCCTCATACATATACAATTAAACTCTACTCTGGGTTTATGAGTTGACATGTGCAAAAAGAGAATTTCTGAGGGTGAGATTCAAAAGACTAACAAAGTTACTCTGAACTCTGCTACAGAAATGACTGAGGAGAGTGAAGTAAGACCCAGAACGCTAGAGGCATGAACTAGCAACCAGCATTTGCTCGATGGCCAAGAGACATGACCATCACTCTTGTAGGCAACATGGGTCCAGCCAAGGGTACAACACAGCCAGGAAGTAGTTTAGTGGATCCAAAAATAGGTGATGGCAGCTATTCTGTTCCTGTTCTTATGGTCTCTTCACAAGTTAAGAATGTTGCCTAATGCTCTGGAGATGCCCAAGAGGTAAGCTTTAGTGAAACTGTCCATGTGTGACATGAGCTCATATGCCTGAATCCAACCCTCCATTGAAGCTTCTCTCTTAGGCCGAAGGGAGAAACAAATTCAGAAAGTAATGAGTACAGGAAAGCAGATGCTGGGAATTAAGAAGACAGTCCAGAACAATGGTTCTCAAGGATTTCTAGGGAGTGGAAAGTGTTCCTGAAATTTGAAACATATTCCCTATTCAAGAGCAGAGAAATACTGAAGGACAGGAAGTTTTACATTGAGTTCAGTAGGAGACAGGAAAGGAAAAAATATAGTTCTCAATCTTTTCTAACACTGAGGATTATATTAGATATATTTAATGTGACACAGGAATGACCAGGGTCAGGAATAGAGAGGAAGTTACGGGATTCATTTTTGGTTTAAGCTCCTCTTCAGGCCACATGAGGCTTCAGTGTCAGGGTCTAGCACAGAGAAAGTAATAAACATTTTTGTAAAGAGCCAGAGAATAATTAATTTTGGCTTTGCATACCTTGTAATCCACAACTACTCAATTAAGCCTTAATAGACAAGAGTAGGCATTGATTACACATAAATGGATGTGTTTCCTATAAACGTAATGGGTTTCTTACAAAACTTTATCATAGAATGGAAGTAACGGGCCCATATTATCCAAGCGCTCTTGTTTGCTGACACTGACTTTAAGGAAAGGGATTTGGAAGACACTAGGAGTAGTAATCCCTCAAATTCTCCTCACAGTTGTGAGTCTGGACTTGGAATTATTTATTATTTACTTATCAAATGGGCATTATAGGCTAGTAATCCCTAAACTGGAAGTCTGAGCTGGACGAATTTGTTCCAAGGGCCAAACTGTTCCAGTAAGCTAATGAACATGAAATACTCTGACTAGCCAAACATGCTTTACAAATAGGCCCCCAAAAGCCTTACATCAAAGGGTGGTTTATCATCCTTTGCCTGCCTTTCAGAAGAATTCCAGACACTACTTACCAGATTAGGTTAAAGAATAGTTTATTAAAGAAAAGAAAGAAAGACCTCAATTAAATGTCTTGAAGATCTTAAAGGACATCAAAGTTAAAAGCTGGCCCTTTCCTAGCAAAGCCAAGTCTTTTAAATTTGGGATGACTACAGAGTAGAAAGTCCCCCACTCCTTTTCATCCTGTTTGTCCCCAGACTCGCCTCTTTGGCCTTCTCAAGTCAGAAGTCTCCCGAATAATCCCTCTATCTGTTGCCTTCTTGCTGTTCAATCTGTGAGAGTGATATGCCTTGCTGACCTGAAAATTCTAGTCATCCATCAAGTGATCCCAATACTGTGGCCATGTTCTAATGAGCCTGCAGAACAGAATAGTGACTGTAAATGGTTCCTGTCTTCTTTTTCATTTCTGGTAAAGAAGATAAAGGGAGAGGCAACTTATTATGTGCAGACAATGACCATAGAGGACCTAACAAGTCTACAAAGCTCACACTATTAATGATTGCATAATCTGTGAAGGTGGCCCTTTAATCAGCCCCTTACACGAAGCAATGAAGCTCAGAGAATTTGGAAGCCTCATGTAACATCAAAGAGGTAAAAAAGATAGACTGGGATTTAGGATTTCCACCAGAATTCAGATTCTTCTTGTAGATTTAATGATCTCTCACCTACATAAAACCAGCTATCATTTTCTTCTGATGTAAACACGTGATTAGCAACTAGGTGAATTTCTGCCTCAGTGATAATCTTCCCAGGGGGAAGGGGGAATGAACAGTGTCACCTTGATCAAGTAAAGACTGTCATGATGAAACCAAGGGCTAAAGCTGGGCTTGAAAGGCATAATTTAAATTATGGTTTTCCTACAGTGGCATACGTTGACTTTGGTTCTAGTCAGGGATACTATTGCTATGATAACACCCTATGACCAAAAGTAAGTTAGGGAGGGTTTTTTGACTAACAATTCCATATGATGGCTTATCAATCATTTAAAAACCTTTCCTACTGGCTTGCCTACAGCCCAATCCTGTAGAGACATTTTCTCAGCCAAGGCTCCCTCCACTACAATATGCATTATGTTAACATAAAGCTAGCCAGCACATCATTTTAATAAAAAGCACAAAAAGTTTTTTTCTTAACTTTGGAAGATATTAATATAGTAGGATTCAGATAGCTATTCACCAGACTTGCTTTGCTTTTCTACATTCTGCTAATAGTCATGCTGTAGTCTCCCTTGTTGTGTGACTGAATTCTGGCCTGTAGAATTTGAGCAGAGATGACCAACCCTGCTATACCCAAACTCCATGGTTTGAATCCTTAATGTGAAGAAATGAGGGACTTTTGAAGCCACACTTGGGGATACAAAATCCTCTAGACAATAGGACCAGAAGGTGAGGGAGCAAATTCTGCTTGAGAGAGAAATGTCTCTGGTATAAATCCCCAAACCTGTTATAGCAGCTATTACCCAATCCAACTAATTCAGCAGAAAAGTTTGACACAAATTAAAAAGCATATCACATTAGTTTCTAATTTTCTCCATGTAGGAATGTGAACAGCAGTTATTTTTGAATCGTTAGGAAGACTGCAGCCACAATGCTAAAGAGATGGCTCAGTGGGGACAAGAGCTTGTTGCATAAGCATTAGGACATGGGTTTGAATCCCCAGCACCCATGTAAGAGCCAGGCATTGGAAATGGAAACCCAACACTGGGGGTAGAGAACAGGAGAAGCCTGGGGAATCTCAAGGGAGTATAGTGGAGAGTGATAGGGCAACATACACACGCAAACACATACACACACACATACACACACACATACACACACACACACACACACACACACACACACACACCACGGGGGTGGGGGAGGCGGGGGACAAACGCATCTGCAAAGGGAAGTTAGTGAAAGTTGTTTGACCTTGAGCAATAATGTATGGATTTTCACACTTTAAATTTCACTTTTTTTTCCTGGGTTCAGCACCAACAATGATAGCACTGAGGTAGTTACAACTGGTTATTCCTAATGTTTTTCATGATTATTTTATCTTTCTTTTATAAGCAAGGAAAGCATGAGCTTGCTTGCATTTGAGTCAGCATAAGTTCCTATTTGTCCAACCTAGATAATGTGAAGCTCCGGTCATCTGTATCTATGAACCCTGGGTGTCTACAGTGGGAGAGCCCCACTTGGCTTCTAAGTCCAGTCATCTTTCGGTCATTTGTTTACTCCCATCGGAATATTGATCTTTCATATAAAAGATTACAACTGAGGCTTTTCATGCTTCATACATTGGTCATATCCAGTCCTGGATTAAACTAGTCAACTCCAATGTTATTGTTTAAATCCCTAAACAGAAGGATCTTGGCAAGCTGTTCACAAACAGAACCTTGTGTGGATTTTGCCCATTTATGTTCAAGTTCTTGTTGTCTCTCACTATATTTACTCCCTGAATTAATTTCGTTTCCTTTAGCCCCCATTGCTATTCCAATTTCCACTTACTTCTTAGGTTATATAGCTCTGATCAGTCTAAAGTCAACTGATCTCTTGACACATTCCCTTAAAACAGTCTCTTCCAACCTCAGCTTGATCTTGCAACACAGGTCCAGGTGTTTTTCTTTCCTCCACAGACCTTAGACCCAACTAAGCCAAGATACAGAGTGAACCATGAGCTGATCTTCTGTCTGAAGGGCTTTACACCAAAAAGCCCTTTTCCCTTTGTCTTTCTCCTCCCAAAGTTTGAGAGAGGTGCCCTGAGAAGAGACCCATTTCCATAAGATATCAAAGAACTGAGAACAGGGGAGAATAGAAGTTTCTGGAGGCACACTGCAAAGTGTATAAATAAAATCCTGCCAAGTGTACGCAGAATTATTATAAAGAATGCATTTCTGCTGCCGTTGTCCACCACCCTCAAGATTACATTTAGCTAACTTAATTTTCTGTGGATCAAATTTATTCAAAGTGAAATTTCTCTTAATAGATCATCTGAGTAAACAATTTCAAGTGTTATTTGCCAAAAACACAATATGTTTCCAGACTTCAGATGAAATCGGCAGTGTCAGGCTAAGAAAACAGACTCAAAAATTCAGAGAGCTGGAACAATTGCGTGAAAAAAATATTGGAGCCTGGAGGTCAGTCTTTTTACTCAGTTCTAGAGGGGAAAAATGATAGGTTTCCACTAAAACCAGGGGTGACTAAATATGCCATTTTGTGGAAACCAAAAATGCCTGAAATAATATATTCATAAAATGGCAAGTATCATGTAAAGAGTAAGACACCCCAACGTTGAAAGACCAGTCACATATAACATTACTATTTCATAAGAGGTCATGTACTCTGATTCTTCTGACCTGCGAATGGGGTGTTCTAGGCTACTGACCTTTGGAGAGAAGGAAAGATAAGCAGAGGGAGAAGAGGAGGAGGGAGAGAGGTGAAGAAGGGGTAGGGGAAGAGAGAAAGGGAGAAGAAGGTTGAGATGACTTGGAATTATGCAAATGCAAGGGCGTTATTAAGAGAAGCAGGGGAATGACTTGGAGTAGAAGCTTTGTTGAACCTCTATTCTTCAAATTTCTCCCAATTAGTGGGTTTGTGTAATGGAAGGGATGAGAGCTGGAGTTCTATTTCATAGCTGACGAAATAAACCTCTCAGACACAAAGCAGCTCCGTAACACCATGGGGAAAGTAAGTGCCCTAATTTCTACCTCCAGATCCTCAATCTAGAAGCTTCCTCTAACACCATCTAAAATAAGGTCTCCAAGGACACAGTCTTGGAACTGAAAACTCTGACAACAGAGTTGCACGTGAACTGTGCTTTGGGACAAATGTTCCATTAACTCCTGCTTATGACCTTGATACCTTGGCTCACATGGCTACATCTCAACTGGCACCCAGCACGTTCAAGTGCATACACAAACAATCGCCCCTCCATGCACAGAGGGAACATGGGTCGCTGTCAATGCAGGGCCAATGTTGGCATCACAAATAGGAAGAGAAAGGGTCCAGAAACAACAGGCTCCTTTTCTAGTCCCTGCATTAAGACTTCTGAGGGCAGAATAACACTGTATTCAGCCAGCACAATGATACTCAATGTGTTCAGAACCTCTTAAAGGAAACTGGACAATGACGGGTGAATGGACCTGCCATAGCTCACTCCAGCAAAAGTCAGATGTAGAGAGGAAAACAGCAGTGCCTCCTTCTGACCCACAGTTTCATTTCCCTTGGTTTCCTGCAGTCAACCATGGTCCAAAAATATTAAATGGAAAATTCTAGACATGAGCAATACATAACTATTATATGACTTTTGTTATTATATATTGATATAATTTCTCTTAGCACTCATTACTATTCACCTCTATCGAAGAGATTATTGTAGTACACACACACACACACACACACACACACACGCATGCGCGCAAGCACACACACACCCAGGTACACAGTACAGGAGAGCTCAGTGTTTTCTGTGGTTTCAGACATTCACTAGGGGTCTTCAGACATATCCCCATGGAATGGGAGTTGATGGCACTATTAAAGAAATAACATTAAATCACAGCCTTACTTGTGATTTGACTTCTAATTTTTGTCGCATACATCTATCTCTTTACCTCAGGAAGGCACTTGAGCCAGGTAGGTCATGCATGTCTGGCACGTTTTGATCACATGACTATTAGTGGTCAGCAGAGATGATGGTATTTATTACCATCTTCAAAGTTTACCTTACAGATAATGATACTTGACCCTCACAGTTCAGCTGACCAATTAGCTGTTCATCTCTGGACCACTGGAGACTATGAGTGGTTGACAGAGCAAGCCTGGCCATCTCTGGTGGAGAGTGGCTGTGGACTTACGGCTCTATGGATCTTGTATCGTGACTCACCTGAAATGGAGACAGGGATATCCTCCAACAGACACGGGAAGTTTGCAAGGCAGCTCTTACTATACAACTATCACGCAAGGGCCCCAAACTGTGCATACTTTAGGACGTCAGTACCAATTCTAACTTGTGAAAGGTCAGAATGATTGCCATAATTTCTAAGGAGCTGACAGGCTAGGAGAATCTGATTATATTGCCCAAAGCCCATAGGTTCCAAGCTAGAATTCAAACTTATGTGTGCCTCCAAGATCTAGGTTAGAAGGTTGGAAATGGAAACACATCCATCCTTCATTTTTGAGATGTCTGAAAGTGAACTAGTAAGACAAAAAATATGTCCAGAGACCATGGGAAGTTTTAAATCAGCCTGTTCAATAATCTCTTCCATGCTGATAAATATGTTGCAGGACCTGTGCTGCCCAGTTACAACAGCTGCCAATTGCATGCAGCAAGTGAATGTCTGACAGACAGATAATAGAGCTGAACATCTGGAGCATCTGCATGTTTTATTTTATGCTATTTTGGTTCATTTGATTTAATTTTAATGAATTCTATGTGCATGGATATTTTTTATACATATATGCCTCTGTGCCATAGATAGTCCTGGTACATGGAAAGACCAGAAGAAGACATTGCATTTCCAGAACTGGAGTTATAGGCGTGTGAGTGCTAGGAATTAAAACCCTGGTCCTCTAGAAGAATAACTGGTATTCTTTATCACTGAGCCATCTCACTGGCCCTATTCAACTGATTTGAATTGTCACTGAATATTGCATCCAGGATGCATTAGAGACATTTAATGACAACAGTATTTAGGCAAGGGAGTGGTCCCCACACTTTGGGAAAGGAAGGGCTCTTGAAGAATGCAAGTCCCAACAGGCTAGAATGTGAACAGGACTCTCTGCCTTTGGTCTGGTTCTGAATCAAGGTCCTGAACTGAGTCCTAATCCTTTTTAGTCTACAGGTGAGTAAAGTAAGAGTATCAATCGTGGCCTCATATTCCTTTGCATTCTTAATTTTAATGTTTTGTTAACATATATTAATTGTACCTATAGTAGGTTTAATAATGACATTTCCATACACCCATACCATAGTCTTCTCTCTATAGTATTCCTGAGCTCTCTTTCACGACCACCTATCCACCTTCATCCTAAAACCTTTCATCTCTCCTCTGTACCCTCCTTTAGCAACTAGAGGCTGAGCTTATGGTTCGTTTGTTGTTTGTTTTATCAACCCAGGCATTTTTATTGCTACCTTTGAAGTTGAATTATTTCTTCTGCTGGAATGGCTTTCAATGTACCTGAAGTTTCCACACCTATCTCTATAACGAAGCAATTGCTAACAGAGTGAGCAATGCCACTCAGCGAGGCGACCTACCTTCTCCCCACAAAGAAAGACACACCGGAAGGAAATAGAATCATTCCATCTCCACCAATCCTGCATATGGACAAACTCAGTGAAGGGTATTCACCACCATGTCTCCTT
Organism: Rattus rattus; assembly: GCF_011064425.1. Lineage (NCBI taxonomy): Eukaryota > Metazoa > Chordata > Mammalia > Rodentia > Muridae > Rattus > Rattus rattus. Next base: position 124,860,852 of record NC_046158.1, on the reverse strand, counting down.
TAACTCCACTCTTTCCACCCCAAAGGTTAAAGGGGATTTCCACTACTGTGATTCCCATCTCCCTATGTCCCATTTACCATTTGCCTATTAATTGAAGAAATGGATTGAAAAACTGACTACCAGACAAGATCACCAACAGAGTTCATGGAATAGAACCTGCACATTTGCTCTCCTGTCTGTTCGCGACAGTCCTTGATATGTCTGTGCTTCGAAGGTTGTCCACCACTATCCACTCGACATGGGAACTCAAACCCTTCATGGCCATTTTCATTTATAACAAGTGTACCATCCACACACTTAACTGCCTTTTGAAAATGGTCCTTGTGAGCTATTGATAATAGCACATAGTAACCATAAGCCCTGCTAATTGAGGACCACAGGTTATATAGTAGTTTGAGGATAGACATACATGTATCTAGTCTTCATTCTTTCCATTCCTGTTTAAGAAATTACTATTAAGATACTTGGTATGATAGGGAAAGGTCCTTCTCCTCATCTTTCCAAAGAGGAATAGACACGCATGGCTTCTTGAAACACTTTCTATATCAAAAGATATAAGGTCATTGGGAACACATTGACAACTGTTTATCCACACCGAAGATGAGACAGGTCCTTACAGGATCTTCACACTGTTAGAATCAAATGTGAGTTTCTTATAATATACCCTAGACATCTTTAAAAATCTCTCCAGATTCAAACTTAAAAAAGAGACATGTCACCCAATTCATCCTCAGCCATAACTGAAGAACATAGACGCCATTGTGAGGACACGGCCATCACTGTTACCTGGCTCTGTGCAGTTCTTGCTGCTCCGGAGTCCTGCATCTTCAGAAGTCAGTGTATCATTCACCTGCATCAGCTTCCTCCCCATCATCCATTTTCTATCTTCCCCGATGAGATCCATGAGGTCAAGTTCTGGAGAGGAAAAAAAAAATCACCACATATCACTAACAACTGAATGTCAGGCTTTACCCATGCTGGGAGATTGTGGCTTAATCAGCTATCACTTTTCTCGGTACTGCATGGGCCTTTAAGATGTCTTGAATCTAACTGTCTGAGGGTATCTTCTGACTGTTGAATCCTATTGGGCCCAACAAAAGCAGTCATTTATCCAATGACATGAAGGGACTTATATATAAATACTTCATTGCCTGAGATGGATGACAGTGAGATATTCATTCTAAACTGGATTCCAGAGTTTCCCACAGTGTGAATAAACTAATGTTGTCTACCAGATAAATCTCTTGATAAAGTATATTTGGTTGATGGCTGTCTCTTTTCTTTCTCAATCCCCTACACCCAATGACATGCTAAAACATGTTTAGCAACCTGTAATAGAGAGAGAGACAATCTAGACTCATAATCACTGGATAATTTCCATGACACCAATAGCTTCACAAGAGAGCAATACGAGCTACAAATATGATGCTATTAAGAACTGATCTGGGAAGAGATACAGACGATGGACTCTATTGGGTCTGTGTGAGCTGCTTTAGCCCACAAAAGTCTACATCTCCACCATATTTGCTTGTTATCTCTCATATAAACTAACTGCAGTTGAACATATGCTTAGAATTTGATTTTTGCAGGTTAATGAAAGCTAAGGCATCGTTTCACCATTCCCAAAGCAATGGACTATAAAAGACCCAGCACAAGATTTCATAAAACAAGATGAAGGAAAACGAAGGCTACAGAAGATTTGTGAGAGGGCTGGCAATGCCTAGGTTTCTGGATTGGATGACCATGGAGATGAGAGTGTCAGCACAAAGAACGGAGAGGAAAGGGCACATGAGGGAAGAAGCTCTCCATCCTGGTTAGGGAATGTCGAGTATGAAGTTTCTGCTGATAAGATTATCAGGAGGGAAATTATATAGCTTCTTGGTAATGATACCTCAGGCAAGAGAGCTAGTACAAAAGAGATCCCAACCAGGGAAGGATATGTGATATAGTCCAGATGGGTTCTCTGTAGGTTTCACAACAAGAGAGAGAAACATTTTATAATGTGTGTGTGTGTGTGTGTGTGTGTGTGTGTGTGTATGTGTGTGTGTGTGTGCATGCGTGCGTGTGTGTGTGCATGTGTGTGTGTTGTGTGTGTGTGTGTGTGTGTGTGTGTGTGTGTGTGTGTGTGTGTGTGTGTGTGTGTGTGTGTGTGTAGTAATGATCACTGAGAAAAGAAAATATAAAAAGAAAACCTTTGAGGACCTAAAATATCTCCAGAGAGCAAGAGATTAAACAAATTGAACAAAAGATTATGGCAGGGGTGGGGAGAGTAGGGAGCATGGTATAATAAAAAGCAGAGAGAAAAAATCCAAGGAAGAAAAATTAACAGTCTTGACCACCATGGACAAATCCAGCAAGACAAAGACAGAGAAATAAAAGTTTGAGCTTGGCATGAGAGGCTTATTGAGGATGGAGGAGGTCAGACATGGTATCTCTTTCTAGTGACCTGGAACTAAGGAAAGAAACTATTAAAGATCATACAGCTCTGGCTAGAAAAAAAAAGGTTGTATTGTGTTTTTGTTTGTTTGTTAAGAAAGGGAGCAAGGATATGGAAGGACTTGGGGAAGTAGAAGAAGTTAATCAAAATATACTTAAATTAACCAAATGTCTTAATAATAAAAATTCTAAAAAAATAAGAAAAATGGTTCTAAATACAAGACAAGACCTAATTTTTGTGCCTAGCAGCTTTCACACAGACAACAGAGTGCATCCAATTACACAATGTGATGCTCTGAAGTGGTCAATATAGAGCTAAAGGCCACCGTCTCCTAGTCTCTATTTTTACAGTGATTGTCAATTTTCCAAACAATTTTACCTTCATTATTCTCACAATGCTACATAGGAGAGTATGAACATTATCTCTCCAGTACCAAAACTGCTCTAAGATCACAGAAAGTATTCTGTAAGCCCAAGCTGAAATCACCATTTCCACCTTATACATGAACAAGTTAGGGTCCTAGACCTTTCTGGAAAGTTCAGGTTTCATCTGCACCTCACTTTGAAAAGCTACAGATAGCTATAGATACATCAGCATCTAGTGTATTTATGTTTTCCCCAAATGTAACCCTAGTCCTGAATGTAGAATTGTCATGATCTCTAACTAGAATTTCAGGATATAGCCAGGAAACACCTGTAGTCAGAAGAGGAGAAACTGCTCAACAAACAATCATTACAGCTGCAAAATGGAAAGACCCTTCATGGCAGCTACATGTATTAGCTTGGCCAGAATTCAGAACAACACTGAAGAAAGGGTCTCAAAGTTCAATCAAGTCACCTGGATAGCTTGTTTGGCCTAAATGTTTGATCCCATGACTGAATGATGTCAAGCAGAAAAAACAACAAAGAAAAAAATCAAACAAAACCCCCAAACTCTAAGAAGTAATGAAGAAAGAATAAGGTCAGTGGCGGTAAACTCCAATAATCAGTCCTAAAACATAAATGTACCGTATTAAAGACTAGCAAAAATGTAGGGAGTAGAGCTCTCTCTGTCCCAGGCTAGGAACAGCTCCTAAGATGAAGAACTGAGAATCACTGAATTATAGATGATTGATTTTCAGGAAGAATGTGCCAGGGAATAGAGAAGTAGGGTAGGGAATGTATACTCCAAGGCATTGCCAAAATAACTAAGGAGCACTGGACCCCTTTAAAAGAACTACTACAAGCTAGAGGGAAAGCACCTCAGAAACCCAAGGTGTGAGGGAACAAGATAATGGTCTACTCAGTCCTCCTCTTCATGGCTTTAAGGTTATTCCCAGAAACATTAATTCTCCAACTTTTCTTTTAATTTATTTCTTATTTTTAAAACGTGTGTGTGTGTGTCTGTGTCTGTGACTCTGTGTGTGTGTGTGTGTGTGTGTGTGTGTGTGTGTGTGTGTGTGTGTCGTGTAGGCACACACATACACATAGTACATTTCAGTACAAGTGTCCATGAAGACCAGAGCTAGGATTCTAGGCTGTTGTGAGCCACTGCTGTGGGAGCTAAAAATTGGACGCAGGTCCTGTGCAGAAGAGCTCTTAACTCTGAGCCATCTCCTTGTCTTCCTCTCTGGCTTGTCTAACCTATGACTTGGAGCTCTGAATTAAGCTCTGGTGCACAGCAAAGACTTTGAGCAAATGAGATACAGGTTCTGGGAGGTGTACAGTGCCAGTGAGCGACAGAGTACAGAACAACAGATACAAGCAGAGTACTAAATAGCTACCAGTCTACATGGTATCTAAAGAAACAAGCATGTGGTGGCTTGCAGAATAGCCATTCTACTTATTGTCTGTCCTCCCAGTGCAGGTCAGAGGAGGGTGCTCCATGGACCTACAATTGTAAGATTCAAACAGACCCTGAAGACTTACAAAGTAACAAAAGTATTTCTTCCAATGACTCTCAAAGCTCTTTTGCCAAGTTTCCATGGATCTGCGACTCTAAGAGAAAAGCTGATACCAATTAAGAGATGTAAAAAGCAAAGCCAGCTATTGTAGCAGAAAATTAGAGGATTTTTTTTAACATAATGATTCAATATCTTCAGGAATTAGACACTATTAAGACAGCACCTTAGCCTTCCAAAACCTACAAACTTTTATCTCAACCAAAACAGACTGGACCACTGATCACTGATACAACGATGATGTTCAGAGCCTGAGAAAATGTTAATATTAATAATAATACCAGTAGTAACAACATTCCACGAGAACAAAGCTTAATAGTGTTGTAGTTCAGTTTGGTTTCCTCAGATATCTCCTAGTAGAAGAGAAGAGCTTCTTTACCTCTGAAGCAAATTAGTCAAAAAGAAGTGACTTAGATCATAGGCAATCTAAGGTTATATTGAATACTTCCCATAGATTTTGTCATTCTGCTTAGTGAGCATCTATTATGTGCAAATGGCTTTCCATTTTAAGCATGTTTTACATTCATAACAAATCTGTGTGGAAATATTGCCTGCACCCTAGCTACAATGCACAGCTGATAATCCGACAGATTGGAAAAAGGGGCCCCCATCTTATACTGGGTGGGGGGTGAAGACCATCTCACTACATCTATGAAACAGTCCCCAGAAACTATTATGAAGATAGACAGCATTCCTGGAAAGCCTCATAGACCAAAGACTCGACCACTTGTGGTCTCTCTCACACTATGCCTGGCACTCTGCTCAGTAGTTTCCTAGAACCTGGCTATCTGTGACCTGGGCCGTTCCAGTTTTGCATTTAGAGAGAAAAGGCAAAGGGTAGGCAGTGGGGTGTTAGGAGGCAGGGGAAGATGAGGCAGATGTGCAAAGGGTGCCCACACTTGCTCTTTGTATTGCTCTCTCTTAACTCACCTCCCTGGCTCCTTGGACTTCTCTGCTACAGTAAAGAGGTTGCTCTGCAAAGCTACACTAGAGCAATGTCAACAAAAACACTTGGCCCCAATTCACAGCATTCTTGGCTTCTCAACTGCCAGGCCCTGAAAGTTGCATGTTGGCCTAATTAGTCAGGGGAAGGGGAGGAGGCAGGGGGTAAAGGAGGTGGGGGAAGCAGCAGGCTCCCATGTCACATGTCACCAGTAGAGGAAGCATTTAGGGCTGTGGTCTCTGAGCAGAAGCGACAAGAGGGGGCCTTAGAGATGCTGTGGGCTGCTGCTGTCAGAGGAGGAAACACTTGGTTCTCAATCTGAGATCCAAGCTGCATGCACTGAGGAAGCAAAGAAAGTGGAGGCTGGGTGCCAAGTTTCCATTACAGAGCTGTGTGTTCACCCTTTTGCACTCCAGCACGCCCTGCTCCCCCTTCTTCTCATTCTCTGTCCCTCTCCTGTTCTCCTTCCCATGACCAAGGCATATAGACCCCAAGGATCTCAGACAGCAATAATGGATCTTCTTGGGAGCCCCATGACCCAGATCCTCAGCTCATAGCCCCAACTCCTAACACACTATCTCTTGTCTGCTAGCCTGATGCACAGGCTTTCTAACCCTTCTCACAGATTGGTCTTAGGCTCAGAAGAGAGGTTGGGTTGTTTGCTCTCTGCCAAGGGATTAACCCCTCTGACACCCGGACAGATTGAAGACTGCACCATCAGTGAAGGAGAAGCTATAGGAGAGGAAGGGGTCAGTGAGAGTGGTCAAGGAAATAAATGATCAAAGTACACACACACACACACACACACACACACACACACACACACACACACACAGGAAAAATGTCACAATAAAACATATTATTTTGTGCAATTAATATATGTTAGTAAAAATGGAAAATAGAAGAATGTAAAATGCATTTTGTGTGTCCCTCACCTATGCACCAAGTTCCCTTCCTGGGCCATGTCGCCGCATGCTGTTATACTTTTGCTCCATGCGTCGATCAGCAGATATGGAACCCAAGTCCATATCTGAATCCACAGTGCCTTTTCCCACTTTGTCCCAGTGCTAGGAGCCAGTGAGAATGGTCTCACAATTTCAAGCAGTCTCTCTCTGAGAGTACATACAACTCTATCCTCTTGAGAACTGGAATGCTGTCCTGGAGTGGAAAGCCAGCAATCCCAAGTGTCCCAAATACCATGGCAACAGCCCCTCCGTCGAAGGTGTAGAAACTAAGTTTTGGAATCCCCTGCGTTATTCAAGGGAAGGAGCAGAAACCAGTCCAGCCCAGGGCACAAGGTTCAAGCTGATGGTGATGACCACTGACAGTCTCTAGGCTGGCCCTGCACGCCTCACCAAGGCTATAAATACCACCTTGCAGTTTACACAGCTGCCTCCACTCTATGTACTCCAGGTCTTCATCCCAGGGTTGGAGGTTGAGTTTGCATAAGCCAGCAGCCAGCAGACCGCCTTCTGCAGTCTCCAGTGATCAGCAACACTCTCCACATGGCCCCTTTTCTGGCCCACCCCTTGTATCCCAAGAGGGTGGCCAGGCAATTTTTATCTTCTATAAGTGAAAAGGGCTTATACCTGAGGATTTTTTCTGTTGAATTTTTTAAATGCTTTATTCTTATTTCTTAAATCAGCTTATGAAGTAGCAGGTTTCCATATGGGGCTTTTATACATATTCATTGGGGCCAATTCTCTCCCTTCTCATCTCCTTGTCTTTCCGCTTCCCACTGTAGCCTTCCCTTTCCACTTTGTCTCTATATCCATATCATCTCTAATATAAAATCCTTCAAAATTTTCCAAATAAGAACTTCCCTCTGTATTACTTCCTGGTCCTTGGGAAGGAACACAATGTGTAACAAAGCCATAACTCACCAAAGTGAGCCCGACAAACCCAGTAGAGAGGAAGAAATTGAGGCTAAGGGTACTATGCACTGGTTTCTTTCAAATATGTGCAGAAAGGGTTCTGGGGAGAGGCAGGGTGTCCAAGAAAAGAACTTCAAACCCCAGGGAAGCCATGGATTCTGTTAGCTTCTCCTCCTCATGCCATGTGCACATTGTGTCTGGCAGGTGAGAGGACCCTAAGAATCTGATGGGCTCTCCTGTGAGATGAACAGTATACAGCCATATCATTTAGCTATAGAAATTATGCCCAATCCAAACAAGATTGCAAGCAAATGAGAAGGAAGGTCCATATTTATCACTACTACCTACCAAAATACTGACCACTCCTTTGTCCCACCTTATACATGCACACCAATTCACCAGTCCTCAAGGAATCAGACATGGGAAGAAGCAAATTCAATGAGTCCTTAATAAAGCCAAAGGGACTGCCTAGAGGTTGATACTAAAGGCATGAGAAAAAGTCAGAATTGCTGCTGAGGATGCTGGGAGTGCCAAGGCAGGACAGTTGAGAGACTGATGCAGGGATGAAGATTCCAGAAAGCTTTCTCCATGACATGCCCTCTACTACTAGATGTAGTAAATAGGATTGTTCTAATGACCCATGCATCCTTCCCGGAACCCAATTTCCTCTTGATGGTCCATTGACATGTCAAGGATCCAAGCTCAGCGCCAATACCTTACTTTCTTACTAGCCTCTCAGACCATTTGTTTTCCTTACAGATAGTAACTAGCCTTCTTTATAACTAGTGAGTTAGAGCCAGTGAGATGGCGCAGTGGGTAAGAGTCCGTGCCCACATAGCCTGATGACTTGAATTTGAGTCCTGGAACCTATCTGGTGGAAGGAGAAAACTCCTGCAAGCCGTGCTCTGATTCCAATTTCTGTGCATGTTCCATAAGGATCATCCAAATGAAGAGTTGAGTGCAGAGGCACAATAAGTAGACATAAAAATTATTTTTAAATATGAAGTGTGCTTTTTTCCCCTATTATAAAATGACAACTACTATAAATATGCTACAATTTTCTGGGAAGGAGATGATTACCAGGTAAGTATGCTCCTAGCCAATATTTTCAGAGAGCACACATAGACACCCACAGACAAACATGTATCTTTCGAAATGACATTTGAATAGCTAGTGAGAAGTTTTTGCTCTATATGGAAAGACCATTAGAAAAACAAATATAAAGACATTTTGTGTCCCCTTACCAGACGATAAAGATCATAGACTCTAAAACAGTCTGTATGTCCCAACCAGAATAAATTAGGTGGAATTGTATGATCTACTTAAAAACATTCCAAAACAAGGAGTTTTGAACACATATACTAAGAGTGCATAACTGTACCACCTAAAAAACTGGCAGATTAACCAGCTGGGCCAAGATGAGGATTCTTTGTATAACTGGCTATGATTGAAAAGTCAGTGTCTTCACTTAGTAGATCTCACTTACAGTGCCATTTAGAACCGTGTGCCTTGCTGGATTATCTAACCCATTAAGCTTCGATACTAAATAAAATGCAAAGTAGTCAGAGCTCCAGGCACGTTTCTGGAAAGTCACACGTTCAGAAATGAATAAGTGTTGAGTCATGTCTACTCAGTAGAACAATGTTCATTCATGTTCATGTTCTCATTAAAATCTAAATAGTTTGTTCTGTGAAAAACTATAATTTTAAAGTCCATTCTCATTTTTATTTTTACCTCTTGAATGTATGTTTCTGGATATTATAGGATCTAAGGTTATATTATATAAGTGTTCTTCTTTTAAATGTAAAATAGAAATCCAAAATTAGGTATAAGGCCTCAATAAAATACATCATTTTCACACATAATAAAGTATTAAAGACACAGGATTCACATTGTTCAGAACAATTTGCAGATTCCAGCTTCAAATGACTCCATCCATCCCAGCTATGCCATGCTCTGCTGGTGTGCCCCCTGTGACTATTTTCCATATAGCAAATCCATTTGACTCCCACAAACCTGACTAATATGTTCCTCATTTTTCTTAAAAACTCACATTTTGCTTCCAATTGAATAGAATTTGACCACACTACATCACTTGGCTCTTCAAAAGCACGGCCTTCCCCATCATCTGTGCTTGAATAAACACTCCAATTTATTGCTGGGTATGAGTACAAAATTGCCTACATTTCCTCTCAGGCTACATCATCCTGCTGCTGCAGAGGAGACTGAACAGGGACTAAGACTCCCCCTCATCCTGGGCTCCTCTTAAGTCACATAACAATAAAAACATCAGGAGAGTGTCTGGCTGAGAGAGGAGAAATAAAAGGCATTTCCCCTCCCCCCTCTGTGGTCCTAAGGAGAAAGTCTTCAAAGACAAGAAGTACCAGGATTCTCCCTGGGAATGGTGGGGGATGACAGGGACCAGGGATGAGGGGACAAGGCATTCACAGTGAGGAAGAACAGTTCATAGCCTCACGAAGAGTAAGAAATGTGTCTCTGAATGATGGTTGCATGAGTGACAGCCATGTATACTTTTCATCGCTCACTTAAGTAATGGGCTTCCTGGCATGGTTATCCTTTGCTCGTTGGTCTCTAGGAAGGTCTTGAACAGAAGAATTTGCTAAATCTCTACTGAGAAATTTATAGTGTTAGCCACACTGGAACTTTGTTTATACTTCCCCATTGCCCTTTGCATCTCTTCTCTCTTAATTTGAATTATCCTAAGGCTTCTAGTCTGAATCCCGAAGCAACCCTTCACCACACCCACTCTACCCTTTCTGACAGGAAGCTCTATCCACCCCTGAAGCCTACACAGAACCCATAGGTTAACTGCAACAATTTGAAGGTTCCTATAAAGCCTCACCTTTGGGAGGTGAGGCCTAGTGGGAGGTCTTAGGAGACAGGATGCATGCCTTAAAGAAGATATGGGATGCTGGTTCCCTCTTCTCTCTCTTACACTTCTCAGCTACCGCAAGGGAACACCTTTGCTCTTCTGTGCGTGCCCCACCATGATGCTTTTCCTCACTCGCCACAGTTCCAAAGCAACTAGGCAATTGATAATGGCAACTTCCAAACACAGGAGGCACAAGAAACCTTTCCTCTTTGCAAGGAAATTATCGCCATTGTTTTGTTATAGGAATGAAAAACTGACGAACATATTAATAAAAGGCCATTATCTCATGGGTCATGATGATTGGTTCTGACAAATGGCTATGACTGAACCAGGCCAGTCAAGCAAAAGTTCACAAGAATGAGGTTCACTCATTCTCCCCCAGTGAATGTGAACCTGGAGCTAGAAAAGCCAGAGCTTTTGAGTAGAAGGGCGTATCAGGCACACAAAGGTGACCAGAGACAACATCAAAAGGCAAGCAGCCAAGGCCCAGATGACATCATGTGTTGACTTTGACAGATGAATCCAAGATGACCACCAGTTTTTCAGGCACATGCTACAATGATTTCCATTGGCAGTCTGAGCCAGTCTAGGTTGGTCTTTCTGAAAGAGCAATGGAAAGATTCCCACCCGGTCTATGACCCATTTTTCCTGAAATCCCACCTCGTGTAAAATCTGATGAAAGCTAAAAGAATAAATCAACACTGCTCTCATCCACCAGCTTGCCTTCCTTCTGCATCCACCACGGTATAGAGAGCTGCTTTTTTTTCTGAACAAACATCCCTCATGCTGCTATGCATAGCGAGCCTTTCAGACTCCATCTATAAAACAAAGGAACAGATCTCCAAGAGCACTGGGCTGTTGTGGAGATTAAGATGGACACTGGGCATAAAGAGATCAATTCCAGGCGACAGGTGGGAAAGCTGGACCACTAGAAGAGGATCCTGATAGTCTAAGCACAGCTCCCCAGATACCCAGCCAGCCTTGGCAGCTAACATTCAGGGGCCAGCACACTCAAATGATGAAAGGCCCCAAAGACCATAGTGGTAGTGCAGGAATGTTTCTCATGGCGATTCAGTGCTGCTAACAATGGAAGTGTCCTGGTTTGGGTGATCCAAAAGCCAACTTTAAGAAGACAAATACCTGGATATATAAACAGTTTGTTTTGAGAGGGAGGGAGAGGAGACTGAGGGAGACTGCAAGGCAAGACAGGGTAGGGGATGGGGAATGTACCATGATATACCGTGGAGGCCCTTACTCATATCAATGCCCGAGTCCACTGGACATTCAGTGATGCATCCAGAACTCCTTCTGTCCATCTGAAGAATGAGTGCTGTTTTGCTACAGTTCCACCAGTTTAGAGAGTTGCTCCTAAAAACACAAACTCTACAAATTCCAGCCTGTATTTTGAGTGGGTCAAGTTAGCTTCTGTGTCTCAGGGATACCCCAGCTAGAAAGGGTCTCAGAATGAAACAAGGTCTATCCTATTATTTCAATGGGCATCTGAATTTAAAGTGACCTGACTTGCTACAGCTGTGGCTGGAACCCAAGGAGAGCAGATGGGATGTCTAGAGGGAATCCAAATGATGTCATTGACCAAAAGTAACCTTGGCCTTGTCTTTGATGCAAAGTCACTTGAAGCAAATGGGAAGATATGCGCAGAAGCAAATGGGTTCGGAGCTGTGATGAACATTCTAATGATGTTTTCCTCTTTTCTCACTTACCATGGAGCATGACTCCAGAAGAGAAACAACTCCTTTGCCATCTCCCAAAGAGCCCAGGACAATGGAGGGGGGTGGCGGTACACTTTCTGTTTCAATGCAAAGTCACTTCACTCTCACTGTCTGCTGTTCTTTGGGTCATACTTACACCTATCCAAGCTGGAAACTAAAGCCAGCAACAGGATTACACTAGGGTCTAATGGAAAAACAAAATCTGTTCCAGGCCCTCCTGTCTCAGCGTGAGTCTCAGGCCCATTGAGGAAAGGCAAGCTGGAGAAAGAAGACACTAACTGAGCCTGACAGCAAGCGAGAGGCTGAGGAAGGTGGGGTGCTACCACCACCACATACCTTCTGACCTGTAAGCAGGATTGACTGGATCTCATCATTCCTCATGCTGACTTTCCGAGGACCCCTATATTTCCATTGTTTCTCAGAATCCAATGAGCAGCACAGACCTCTGAGGCAAGCTTCCAATGACTTCCCCCTTGGAAAATGTTCACTGAAAATGAAACTCAATTACTTAGGATTGGGTTTCCACCACATGCACCTAGCTGAGGGTTCTGGGTCCCACTCAGTACAGTTTGTTGCTTGCAGGCTGCCTGCTCCCCGTTTTCTAGCTCACATTCTGTCCCTCAAAGCTACACTGGTCCAGTCCTTTCTGAATGCTATGAGATGCCCTGTTCATTATATCTTCTGTGTTCAAGAAACAACAAACAAAGGATGCACGCACACACACACACACACACACACACACACACACACACACACACACACACACACACACTCCACACAATATAAGGGGGTCGTAAGGCAAGGGATTCTGGCATTGAACATGGCATACTGTCTCTTCTAGAATTATATATGATCTCTCCATGGCAGAAAGATGAATGGGTGATGGTGGAACAGGTGTGTGTCAGGCACAGACTGGGGTTGGTACTTAGTAAGCCCCATGGTAGATGTCATGAACATGCCTTTTTCTCATGATCACTTCCGCCCATCCCTACTGTACCAGCAGAAAGTCATAGTGATGAAGTAACTTGCTTTAACTTCACGGTTGTGCCACTCTTGTTTGAATAGCAGGAAGTTGTGTGTGATGTGTCTCTGGTCTGAGAGAGATAAGTTATCACCAGTGAGACATAAAAGGAAGTTTGGTAAGAGCTTCTAATAAGGATGAAAGGTCCTCTTGCTTTTCACAAAGATTTGTCGATGTTATGCATTGCTGTCTGTGTGACAAGGTGAGACCTGGAACCAAGGCTGTCTCCTGGCCACCACAAAAGAAGCTGCTTTTGAGATGAAGCAAACACAAGGGAAGGGAAAAAATATGAAACTGGGTTCTAGATGTGACCATGGATCTGTTCACTACTGGAGCCTTGATACTCCCATACTCTATTAAAATCATCTGTGATGGAATCACCAGGCAAATGAAGCATTTTTGTTGTTTTATTTCTGACAATATGAAGTGCCGAGCCTTCTGCTGTGGCACAGCACTGCCATGAACCAGAAGACTCTGTTTCCTGTCTGGCATCTGCATCTTTCTGGCCTATGTGTCCTTACAGGAACTCCTGAGAAACTGGCTCTCCATATGTGAACTGTACCTGAGGTCTGCCCACCCAGACAAGAAGAATTTTCATAAAGGTAGTCAATTCTCGCTGCAAAGCTTCTCTCCTCTTTCTCAGAGCCCACACCCATCAAGTCAAATCATGCCCATCTGCTAGGTGAGGAAGAGTGCCTTGTCTACTAGGGCCACCTGGAAAGACAGGTTCATACCAAGGCAGAGGAAGAGAGAAGGAGACTGGAATGGGATACTCTCTGAGAGCCACATTCACCTCAGAGATGTTCACTGAAGCCATGATAGTGTTATAAATGTCACTATCTGTTTTCTGTGGCAGCATGAAGCAAAGGTTGAGCCACACAAGGGGCTGGGGGCATCTGAGGTGCTATAGAAAGTCATTCCTTGCTACTTTGTACTCCCTGATCCGTGTTTTCAGTTGGCACCTCTGTACTGATGACAGGCATGACAGACAGGAGCTCTCCAAGTCAGAGGAGTGTGTCTCCCTTGACAGAGGAGTTTCTTATTGGAGGGCAGAGAGCATATATAGCAAATGATACCATGAGCAGTGCTGTCCCTCGGGCCTCTCCAAAGGTTCAGAGAGGTCAGGGGTCTCATAACTCTTTGATGGGAAGCAATAAACCAGTAAGTTATCTTCCTCCGAAGCAACCAAATCAGCTCTTTCCACAGTCATACAGAGGGTGCACAGGTTGTGAGCTGAGAATTTTTTTGTTTTAATCACCAGTTCTTTAAGTCTAGTTTTAGTCCACTTAACTTTCCAATCAATGATTCTCTTTCTACCATTTCTTCTAAACACAGCACAGATATAGTAATGTCTCCTCCTCAGTGATATTTGCACATTTGTCCTTTAAACATTTGCCATTCTAGCTATGCCCACATTATGCCAGACACAATCAAGGATGGACATTCCCATTGCATTTCAACATCTCAATATGACAGTCACATTGTAGCATGATTATTGTTATTGCTACTCCTGAAGTGGAAAAGAAATGTCTTGGAGTCGAGTCTAACAGCTCGTCAAAGATCATAAACTACACGATGAATCTGTGCTCTAGGTAGGTAGACTTCCAGCAACACAGAATCTAAAATCAGCCCGGTAATAGTCCTGGCACATTTAAGGTATCACCCCAAGTTCTTAGTGCTTGTAGGAGCAGTGTGGCCATAATCCACTTCTTTTTATCTCTAACCCAAGGATCTCTTATTAATATTTTAGTTCTTTATATTCCAGACATTTGAACTCTGACCCACCTCACTAATATCATTTTCCCCTTAGTGTTTGCATCTGAAACAAGGAGGGATCGGACTGTTTTAATAGATATGATAGGGGATTCTGAAAGCAATTTTACATTAGAGAGAGAAAAATAGCAAATCTAGAGGCACAGCGAACATGGGTAATAGAATCTCCCTGGTGGGCATCTGAATGGCACTCTATGCTTTAAAATGTATGATTTTATATAAAATATTGGAGGCGATGTCGCTAAGGTTTCATTAGTGCATTAATATTTTAATCCCCAATTTGTAGTATCTGAAACTAGAGCAAGCATCATGGCCAAATTGAGTGTTCAAAATGAACCCTTCCAGGTGAGGTCATGCCTGGCTATGTGGCCAGTGCACTCATCACTTAGCTGAGCATTAAACACAACAGCCTACTGCCATTCAGAGGAGCTTCTAAGATCATGATTACTCTGCTTCAGGGCCTTGTGACGATATGCTGGCACCCACTGTAACCAAGCATCCTGAAGGTATCACCAAGGCACAGACATCTTGGTGGCATGAGGCCTGCTCCAGAATCACACCTACTCAAGTCCTTACTCCAGAGACACCTCAATTCTCCCAGCATCTCAAGCTCTACCTTGGCTTCAGACCTTCT
Source organism: Rattus rattus (assembly GCF_011064425.1). Classification (NCBI taxonomy): domain Eukaryota; kingdom Metazoa; phylum Chordata; class Mammalia; order Rodentia; family Muridae; genus Rattus; species Rattus rattus. The sequence goes on along the minus strand of NC_046158.1, from coordinate 124,845,608 downwards.
TCCAAAGGACTTTGTCCTGTCTTCTCAACAGAGGTGTTAGAGGGCTTAACCTTAATTAGCAAGGCCTTATGGACAAAAGTCTTCTTTGGACTGAGCCATGAAATAACCCGGCTCAGGGGCAAACACTCTCTGTGCACCTCTATGACATCTTATGTGTACTTCCTCATGAGACCACTGTACCTAGGAGAACTGCCCAATTAATTTACTTGTGACTTGGGGTCTATTCCTGCACTCACATTCAAGAGGAAGCCTTCTACTAAGCTGGACTGTTTTACTGGTGACTTACTGCTAGAACCAGATAGGCCCAGATGCCATCTGCACAGTATTCCACCAATCGATCCCATCTGCCCTGACCTTGTGCTTGATCGTGGCTGTGTAGGCTCCACTCCAGCCTGGTTTTCTCTGGCGATCTCTCAAAGTTTGTACCTAGCGAGGAAGTTCCAGGGAAGAAAAAGCTCATTCATATCTTCCAACTCATCTCTGCTTCTTGGACTGGTCCTCCTTGTATCCAGTTATCATCAGAAAAGACCTAGGCATTTATTTGCCTTGTTCCACAGCTTTGCCATAGGCAGGAAGAGCTCATGGGATAGGAAGCAACCAGCTGGAGAAGAGCTAGCTGCATGTTGGCATGGGTCCCCAAGACTGAACACTGCCACAAGTGTGGTCTCAGTGAAAATAGGTACATATTATGGTTAAGAACCACACCCACAACTCTGGCTTAATGATTAATGCTGTCCAGCATCACTCAGGGGGCAAACCTCTGTGTATATCTATGAAGGGATAGAGACTCGGTAATTGAAAAGCAAGCCATAGAAGCCACACCTTAAATGTGGCCAATTCCATCCCATGGAATGGCGTTGTGGGCTGAAAACAAAAGAGAAAGTGAGCTGAACACCAACACTCACTCCTCTCTGCCTCTTTACTCTAGAGGCTTGTGGGCAGCTGCCTCGTGCCACTGTGGTGTCCCTGACTTGACAGACTACAGCCCCAGAATAGAGTCTACATGAACTTTTTCCTAAGTTGATCTTTCTGGGTATTTTGTCGCATCAGGAGAAAAATAATATAGGTATGTTTCCTGAAGTAATCTGGGTGTATTGCTTCCTTCTCAGACTGATAGTCTACAACTCTTCAGGATTCTAGTTTGCAAAGGGGTATAAGTCAGACTTCAGAAAGTTCCCACAATGGCCAGTGAGTGCAGCTGGCAGAAGAAACCTTTAGAAAATAACTTCTCCAGGAAGAATCACTCAAAAAATGAGGTCATTTTCGGTTCTCTTTGCAGGTGTACTTAGGGCTCAAGGGTTGATATTGAGCCTTCGGAGGAAAATAAGACATTCCTACCAGAAGAAGCAGGCAGGATGGAGAAATACAGGCAACCTTAGAGCCCCCTGGCTACCCCGGAATCAATTGCCCTGCCTATTCCTCTCAGCTGCAGCTCAGGGGAGGCTCGATTAAGGAAACCTTTGTTCAGCTCAGACTATGAATTTTTAAAAGGCAGTCCTGTCCACGGTTATAAACACATCTTCACATGGTTACAGAGCAGGAGAAAGGGGGAACCCGGCTCCAAGGCTCACCACACTTGTTGCACGGTTTCTCTTTAAAAACCTAGTTTTGAAAATGATGCTTAAATAGAAAAAGAAAGAGACCACACAGGAGAAATGAATTCTAATATTTATTTAGCCCGGCATAACCTAGATACTATCCTTTCACTGTGTAGTAAAACCATTTTACCGACTTTATACAGATGTGATGTATTATATAAATTATGAACTTAGAATATTCACTCATGAGAATTTCACTCATGTGAAAGCAATTAAACCCTTTTTTAAAGGGTATTTACAGAGTTGCATGAGGCTGCTTCATCAACATCTAATTCAAGAATATTTTCCTCACGGCAAAAGAGTACTCTGTACCTAACAGCGATCCCTTTTTGTCACTTACATGTGTACCCTGATGTGACTGCTAACCTGCCTCTTGAGCTCACAGATGTGCCTACACTGGACATGGCCTACTCTTCATCATGGTTTCTGGGGGATGGCTGATTTAACTTAGCATAGCATGTTCAAGGTTTACCCGTGTTGCGTTATCTCTACACTCCTTTTAGTTGCTGAAACTATGCATGATTAAAATGCCACTAGTGAGATACAGCAAATGTCTGATGGGGCAAGTGCAGTCCACATGATCTATACTGAGTGCACACAGCCGCCACCCCCCCATACACACACACACACACACACACACACACACACACACACACACACATACACACACACACACCACATACACACACACCCCAATAATAGAAGCTCTGAAAAGATTTACTTGTCCATAGTCACATGCCTGCTACTGGCTACATCTGACTTTGAATCTACATGTCCAAGGACCCATCCTATGCAACATGCTCCATCCTCACACGCACTGGGGTCACACGAAGAAGACAAAGATAAAAATCCACCCACAGGTCCATTATTCTCCCCGAGAAATGTTCTAGATCATGGCTGTCATCCTGTTTTCAACCAAGGCTCAGGCCCTGAGACTGGGTGGAAATCATTCACAATCACCCTAAAGCAGTGGTCCTCAACCTTCTTAATGATGCCACTCTTTAATACAGTTCCTCATGCTGTGGTGATTCCCTCCATCAAGCAAAAAAATTTATTTCAGGGCTACTTCATAACGGTAATTTTGCTACTGTAATGAATCATAATGAACTATCCAATAGGCGAGCTATCTGATATATGATAGCTATGTGATATATATCTGCCAAAGGTGTTGAGACCCACAGATTCAGAACTACTGCCCTAAGGAGTGTTTCGTAGGAAGAGCTGAAAGAGAACAGGAAGGGAAGGAGGGGGAGGACAGGAGGGAGAGGCAAGGCGGAGGAGGAAGGAGGGAGGGAGCAGAGGGAAGGCTGCTCCATCTTTCAGACAGTTGAATTCCAATACTGTCTGCTACTGTTGGGCATCAAAGGTTAAACTAATCATTCACCACAAAGAAATAACTCAAGTCCTTAGGCAGAAAGAAAATACACATAGCCCTGCTTTAGAGGGTAGTCATGGAAACCAGATGCAAATACACCTGGGCATGGGAAGCAGGGTGGGTAATTGCCAATGCACTTCCATTCCTTGAAAACAATAATGCCCCATGAATCCCCTCCCAGTAGATCAAAGGCATTTACTTTTCCTGGAAAAGAGCAGATATATCCTTTCTTCAGCATATAAGAATAATTAACGGTAACAGCTGATACTAGAGTGATAGTAATTATGTATCAGATAGTCTTCTGAGTGGGTTGCATATGGTAGCTTTAGATATAGTGCATGTCTTGTCACAAGCCTGTGTGGGAAATGTAATCATTATTATTATTGCTTGATTATTTCATGATCTGCATTTAAAGAGAAAAATTGTTTGGCACAGAGAGGTTAAGTAACGTCTTGAAAGTCACAAAGCTGTTAAGTGGCACAGCCAGCATTTGATCCTCCGGGTTTGTCTTTAGAATTCAAATTTCTGACAACAAGCCTGCTTTTGAAAAGACTGGACCATACTGGGGACCTAATCTAACCCCAGAAGCTTTCCCCGACAGAAACCAGAGATTTCCTAGTGCATTGAGTGCTTTCCTGAGCCACCCAGATCCAACCACTTGTGGCCACCCTGCCTATACAGTATGAGTCAGAAAGACACAAGAATTCCTTCCTTTTGTTTATGCATTTTTACTTGTCATCGCTTGTCTGAGCCACGGGGCACTGGTTTTATTGAACTGGAAGGAGCTGCTGAGTCTGTCACTGAGGAATGATGAGACTCCACAATACTTAGATCTATTGCTTTTACCCTCAAAACATGCCCTGAACCTGTGCCTGAAATGCTTTCTCAGAAATCCTCCCCTGGTACAGCCTGGCAGGCGGTTTCCCCACCAAAGGTGAGTCCTCTCTGCTCTAGTCTCAGCTCAGGGGAGAGTGAGGGGGAGCCAGACCTGATAGAGAAAGCTACTTGAGAAGGTGAGGCAACAGGACAGCAAAATCCAGGCCTGCCTGGACTACAGAGTGAGTTCCAGGCCAGGCCGGCTAATTGGGTGAGAGCCAGTTTCAAAATGAAAGTTCAGTGGTAGAACATTTGTAGAGCAAGCATGAGGTTCTGGGTTCACTCACCAATATAAGAAAAGATGATTAAGACTAAAAGGGGTTCTCAGGATCTATTCGTGAACATCTTGGGGACAGACAGAAGCAGATGAGCTCTAGTGTCACATCATTTATGGAGAAACAGCAGGACGCCTAGGGAACAGTACCCTATTAAAGCATACTGGGAAAGTCCTGGATAGAAGCTACCCATAGTCAGGCTAGATACAAGCATGAACATGTTTTGTTTGTTTGTACAATGTAAAAACAACAACAAAGAAATCCCCAAGTTTATACTAGAAGTGATTTAGCTTGAGCACCAAGAAGATACAGCAACATGGTCAGGAGTTCACACCACATGGAACTGAGAACATGGGTCATGTATTGGGTAAGGGAAGCTCTAAGCTCTTAAGAGTCCCAACTACCCCCTCACACCACTCATGAGGCCATGGGAAACAGACACAGAACCTACCCTTTGCATCTGGCCATGGGAGGGCCCCAGTTAATCAAGTCTCATTTAAGCCCCACTGTTAGCACAGCATATCATGCAGATCCTCCTTGTCCCAGAATGGAAGATCATGCTTTCCTTTCCCACATGCATGCTTGGTTGCTCCATCCACTCTAGCAGCTTGGAAAGGCATTCATTCCTTCCATCACCTTTGCTCAGCTTCCTTTCTGTAGGACTGAGTAATTGGAGAAGCAAGGACATGTGAGCTCGCATAGATCCTCAAAGCTCAAACCTGTGCCAGGACCCCAGAAGGGCACGATTGGTACACACCTGATTCCTACAAGCAAAGATGCTGATGTCTCCAAATTAACACTGTGAAACAATCAGAGCGATGAATGTCAGACTACAGGGAAGGATACGGAAAGCCCAGAGGGTTATGGTTTGACTGCCAAGAGAGCTGAGGCCCCAAGGGTCATGCAGTGTCAAAGTGACAGCTGGCAAGGAAGTCTGTTACGTGTGCTACATAGGCATTCCTCAGAATCTAAACACTTTCCTGTATGACTCTCCTTCCCTGAGCTGAAAAGGCCCTGAAAATGGCTGGTTTCTATGACCAAGAGTGATAGACATGTCATTGACCCTCAACACTTCGATGTCACTGGCTGAAATTAGCACAAGATATAACCTATACCTTGGGATATCCCAACAAGTCCCCAGGGGATGTGAAACTTAGTTGAGGGCCCTCCCTTCACCTACAGAAACAGGCAAATGAGTCCATAGGCTACCTGGGACAATGGCCAACCCCTTCTACAAATGGCACTATTCCAGATGCAGCCTCGGGGAGACACATGAGGAACAGAGCCATTGCTTAATCCTGTGGGAAGACCAAGCATCCAGGAATTGCTCCACATGTTGCCGCATGACTGACCTTGCCTGACTCCGAGAGGCAAAGTACCTATTGCATAATGACAGAAATCTAGGCGCATATACTGCTCCTACAAGGACACTGGAAGAGTGAGTGCCACTTCTGCATATTACTTTGGAGTATGGTTGTAAAGGTGTACCCACAGTTAAACAGAAGCTAACCCATCCCCAAACTGGAAGACCCAAAGAAATGTATCTCAGGAACTTCAGACAAAGTGATTGAAAAATCTATAGAGTTGCTGGCTGCTAATTTCCACAGTGGAGTGGGATATTGCCACATGCAAATGAACACACCAAGACAATTCAAAGGCAATGGGCAGGGGTTTCTGGGAACAGTGCTGCCCCATTATATCTGTGGGCATTTTTTTAAGCTAGAAGAAAGGTAACCTGGGGTGAAAGAGGAACTCTGAGCATCCACTCATTTGAAATGATGAAACTGAACCACTCACCAGCTAGCTGGTTTCAACAGATGACAAAAATTATTAAAATTGACTGTCAGAGTTAATTAGCATCTATTACAGGGACAGATTACTGTCCTGTCACCACCATGCCCTTTTCTTTTTGTTCCAAGCTTTGGTGGCAAAGATATTGCTACCAGTAGCTGCTGGGACCCTCCATAGTTGAGGGTCTCCTCAACACAAAAGGCTCTTCTGGCCATCCATCTGCCCTTCTGCTGTAGGAAACGATTTGGCTCCATCTCAAAGGCACTTATTTTGGCCCTGACACCTCTTTAATCTTGGATCCATGACTGTCTCGGGTAACATTTGCTCTAGCTGACATGGCCCGCTGTATCCAGAGGAATGATGCTCTCCCATAGTGGTTGTAAAAGATAACAAGGAATTTATTAGGAGTTACACACAGCACTCTATGCTGTCTTTGATGGAATCAGCCAGTGCCATAAATGACAAATCCATAGAGCTGGCTGCAGTCACTAGGCATGTTGCCTAGGTGTAGAGAAAAGCTATTAGGGAGTATGTGTTCTAACAGGTCAGAACATGGAAAATTTGGGTGGTTTCCTATAGCAAGGGAGGTAGGACTAGCTTGGCTCTCTGTTGGCCATCTTGGAAAAGCATCCCTCTGAGACAGATGGAGAGAAGATAGGTGCTGGAGAAGAACCCTTTGTAGGTGCCTATGTTACTTCTGTTCCATTCCATTCTGCCCCTGCTTTCCAACTCTAAGAACTGTACTATAATGTCTATCCCTGGCATCTGTGAATTAAAAGAGGAAGGTTTCATGAAGGGGGAGGAGTTGACAAAAGGCATTCCTAAGCTGTAGGGAGCTGACTTGGTGGGAAAATCCCCCATCTTCTTTGCTTTGCAATGGGGTGATCTTGAAGCTGTTTCCATATACTCTAAGATCGCACTAGATCTCAGTACCCACTGTCATAGTTAGCTTAAGAGTATAGCATTCAGGGTGGAGGGGATGGCTCAGTCAGTCAAATGCTAGCCAGGGAGGCAGAGAAAGGTGAATCCCTGGAGCCCTCTGGGCAGCTTGCTAGAGTCAATGATAAATCTTGTCTCAAAAATTAAGGCAAAGAGGAATCATAGAAGATACCTGAGCTTGATCTTTGACCTCTACATGCATTTGTATACATGTGTATGCATATAGATGTTTATATATTTCCCTATGTATGTATATATCTTTTTTACATGTGGGTATGTGATACACACACATACACACACATGTGGCAAGTATGAACATCTGTGCATGCATATATATGTATATGGGGAACACGTAAATACCTGTATGTATATGGGTGAATATATATATATATATATATGTGTGTGTGTGTGTGTGTGTGTGTGTGTGTATGTATGTGTGTGTGTCTATCATATACCCACATGTTTAAAAGCAAGGTATTTATTCCCTTCTGCTGCACTTACCTCATTCCCGCTGTCTGCTTCCTGGGTAATCTCCTTGTACTAAAGCACTTATCTGAATGTCTGTTTTTAGGTAAACCCACGCCAAGACATTGGCTGAACATGCAGAATTTAAATTCACAAGTTCTTGTTTTCCTTTGCTGTCTGTGGCTTATTCCTCAGGGATTACTTTAGCTCTCCCTCACTAGCCCTAATATAGAAATAATGGGTCTAAGAAAATGCCAGGAGGGAAGAGAGCTCTCTACAGCAATGAAGGATCACACTGGCCTAAAAGCTGCCTGCCAGGAGGATCCCACGGACTCTTTAGGGTAACTTTTCCTAAAAAAATAAAAAATAAAAAATAAAAATTGCTTTCCTCTGCTTTTCTTTTAGGAATCAGATGGAATTTCTATTCTAAGCACCATTCAACACCTTCAAAGACAGCAGCATGTCATAAGTTAGAGACAATAGATAGGCTATCTGTTGGTGATGTCTGTAATGGCACCAAGATAGGAGACTGGAAGTCATAAGGCAAAGCATTTACAATTAATTCCACATGGAAAAGTGTAAACAATTTGAGACCAGGTAAATAAATAAAAATTCAATTCTAATATATAAAGATATGACGCCTTGGGCATTTTTATTTTCCCATCTTGGCTTTAGTTTCCTCTGTGAAGTTAATAACTCCTAACTACAAAGTTACTGTTAGGACCATGTAGAATGATATGCAGATTTGCTCAATGAGTGTTTAGTTCCCTTCACACTGAAAGCCAGAGAGCTCAATTAAAATGAATTCCAATTTCCTAAACAAATGCATTATTTGCCTATACAACTTAAAAGAATTTAATGGTGAAGGATTGGTTTTGGTTTTTGTTTTTTTGGTTGGTTGTTTGGGGCTTTTTTCCCCCTCTAAAATGAACTTTTCCCTCTGGCCACACCTCTATTCTGGTTGGGGTAGTTCTGTAGTGGAATTTAACCCTCCAGGCAAAGACATCTGATCCTAAGTAAACCCAAACACACCCTGTAGACCATGGTAGCCATAATTCCTAGGTCAATTAAAAACACCAAGGAAAGACGGTCCTGAGAAATAGGACTGGCTTTGATGAAACACTGCTTTGAATAATTAACCAGCAGCAATGCAAGTTTAGACCCTGTCCATTAGTTGATTATCCTATTTAGAAAATGGGACTGTAGCCCAATCTCAGGAGACAATGCTCCTAACGTGTGTATCTCCACCATCAGGATGTTGGAAAGTTGTGCAAGCAAAGAGCAACTTTAAAACCTTCTGCAAATGGTATAAGCAGTGGTTTGGAAAATATGCTGCAAAGTCAGCTGCCAAAAACCAAAAATGAGAGCAATTTCAGGCACTTTCGGTTGCCAGAAAATATACCAGAGGCCAGCTCTGAGCCCAGTGTAGAATAGAGCCTGGGCACATGGCTGTTGAATGACTCAGGGATTGCTGGCCACATACATCTCCCTCACATACTCAGACTGTGTACAGGATAGCATTAGAGGAATGCAATGGGGAAAGGGGCCTTTACAGTGCAAATAAGGGGCAAGGGATAGAGAGGGGCAGGAGGGGGTCTCGCTCCTTAAAGACCATACTCAGTATATGCAGCCCTCATTTTGCAGTCCAGAAAGTCACCAGTGTCAGATGCTATGGTCTAGTTAAAGTACAGTGGCGCCCCAGCACCACAGTTCAAGTTTCATTCCTACTGTCCATTATCCAAAAGCTCAGCTCAAATCACCACTCAAATAGCGGGTCCTCCTGAAGGGTCTCTGCGTCAGCTTACTCACTCCCACAGAGCAGCAGATTATGAAGTTGTGTGTTCTCCCGTCTTCCGGGCCTTGTGACATTTTGCAAGATGGATAATCCAAAGAAGAAGAAAATGTCGCCCACAAGACCAAAGTGAGGCAAAGCAGTGGAGAGCGGTGCCATGGAAGGAAAAGCGTCCACCTGGTGATGGAGCTGTGGAAGGCACAGTGCCAGCAGGAATGATGACGTGGCAGGGTCAGGAAGGCTACACTGCAGCAACAGGAATTTGAAAAGACAAACTTACCAATGCATCCAATGAGGAAAAGGAGTGTTGTGTCTGGGAAACTCTTAGAAACGTTTCATGGAACCAAAAGCACAGAAAGCAATCTGACACAGTGTTTGAGCATCAGCCGCAGCATCCGAACGATGCTCACTCCATGCCGTAAGCACTGCTCAGACGACTCTTGGTTATGGTCTTTTTACTTTTTTTTGGTGTTTTTGAAGCAATTTTTAGGTTGCAAAAAATTAAGGCGCTTGATCCTCAATATTTCAAGTGTTGAATATGTTAATTCATGTTAAATATATGAACTAACCCTTTTTATTTTATATTGTACTTTATTGTGCATTTATAACCAAGGCTAAAAGCCTTTGTTGTTGTTATTTAGTCTTTGTGCTAGGGATGGAACCCAGAGTCTCATGCATGGCAGACAAGCGCTCTACTGGGATCGTAGAATTCATCCTCTGTATTTGTAGAAGTCCATTAAGGAAGACAAATACCAAAATCCTGCTTCGACGCTGCTTCAGATTTCTGACTGCAGTCATGAAGCAAGATGCCGAAACCATGGTCAGGTTTTTCCCAAGCTCCTCTGCTTTCCTCAATGTGTGGGATTCTGCTGTGTTCCTGAACAAACGTGGACTGGCAGGCAAGAAACAAAAGTACCTAGTACACCTCTGATAAGTGACTGGAATGGTCCCTTGTAAGCTGGGTTTGCCCACTTCCCTGAAGCACCCGTGTAGCAGATGAAACTTACCATCCCTGCCTACAAAAGCAGTGAGACACAAAGAAACCAAGACACAAGCTTCAAACCACACACTTAGGAAAAGCAGATCTAGACTTAATAGCCGATAGAAACAAACATGTACAGCTACAAGCCCTACATAGAACCTTCCATTGCCTAATATTTACAACTTCAAATGTAAAAAAAAAAACCTACATGCATCAAAAATATTTGAGACATAATTAGTACAGAATTATTACCAAAATATCCCTATTCTTCAAAGTCTGATAGGCATATTACAAGCTGGGTTCCACAGTTCAAATTCTCACTCCGTTACACGTGACTGTTGGCTGCTACACCACATGGAGCTGGGAGCTGTCTGCTGCTGCCAGCATTGAACATTTCAGTGGCTGGGAGCCTCATATTTTTAGCCACAAAATTATTACTTCTGGATTATACCCTTCCCTCTTAAAGAGTGTTCTGAGAAAGTCACAGATCACTAGAAAGTGCTGAAGACGTTCAGAAATTGGATTTAGATTCCTTTTTTGTCCCCCTCCTTAATTTCCCTTTTGTCAGACAAACGCTGAAGAGAAGCAACCGAGGAGAGCGATTCTGGTGTGGAAGGTGAGCGCTAGGTGAAAGATCAGGATGGGTAGCTGCTTTGCCTGCATCTGTATGCTCACCATGTGTGACAGCCCACAGAAGGAGAGACAGATCCCCAGAACTGGAGTCATAGATGGTTGTCAACCACCGTGTGGGTGCTGGGAACCGAACCCAAGTCCTCTGGAAGAGCAACCAGTGCTCTTAATCATGGAGACACCATACCAACCTAAGGAAATGCTCTGTCTTTAATTTGTTTTGACATGTTATATCACTCAGAAGCTCAGATAAAATACATATTAAAAGGAATAGTATGATCAATGTAGCCTTGACTTTAAATGAGATACTTACATGGTATTTAACTAGCAGCTGTGTTTCTTTTCTGGTTTTGATAGCCTAATTCTACTTTCTAGTACCTCTGTTTGGCTGAAAGAGAAGGAAGAAGAGGAGGGAGTGGAAAAGGTAGAGATAAATAGAGGAGGGGGGAGAGGAGGTAAAATATTTGAATTTCACCCTCCAAAAGACCCAATAAGCAGCTGAAAGAGTCAGATACAAATATCTGCATCCAACTAATGGACAAAAGCTGGTGACCCCTGTGGGTGAATTAGGGAAAAGCTGAAAGAAGCTGAGGAGGAGGGCGGCCCTTTAGGAAGACCAACAGTCTCAATTAACCTGGACCCCTGAGATCTCTCAGACACTGGATCACCGACCAGGCAGCATACACCAGCTGAGATGAGGCCCACAACACATACACAGCAGAGGATTCTCAGGTCTGGGTTCAGTAAGAGAAAATGCACCTAACCCTCAAGAGACTGGAGGCCCCAGGGAGTTTAGAGGTCTGGTGGGGTTAAGGGTTGGGGATAGGGACATCCTTGTGGAGATAGGACCGCAGGGCAGGGAGGAGGTATGGGATGCAGAACAATTGAAGGGTGGATTGGGGAGGGAATAAAATCTGGAGTTTAAAAATGATTAAATAAAAAGAAGGAATATAAAAAGTTGAATTTCTAAAATATCTTTTTATATTTCTTCTAAAACTCATCTCTTATTTTTTTATTTATCTGTGGGGTAAAGCCCACTAATAAATTTAATAAGGATACTTCACACAACTGATAAAAATCTCATTAATTCATATTCCTTCAAATGTTCATTGTCCTCTTGGATCACACTTTCAGCATCTTTTTCTCCAGAGGAACTCCAGCTCTGCCTGGGTCTCCTACTGCCCTGGCAAAGATCTCTGTGCCCAACTACATCTACGTGCACCACTCCTTAGTATTGGCCACCTCTGTTGACTAAGCTTAACGAGAAGAATGCATATTTTATTATTCTGCATGAAGACCTAGGTTTGGTTTTGACGCTGTTCTTACACAGGTTAGTTCTTCCCTTTGAATCTCTCTGGGTTTATTTGATTGTTCTTGCCTCTAATTTCTTACAGCTAATAATTAACTCATTTGTTTTTAGTCTTTCTTTTCTGTGGTGTAGTGCATTACAGTTATGTGCTGCATAATGGCATCTCAGGCAACAACAGACCCCATTTGGCACAGTCCCCTAAGGTTATAATGGAGCTGGGCAAGTCATGAAGATAGTATAGTGCTTCACACATAATCGTGGTGATCTTTATAGAAAGGAGCCTGCTGTGCTACCCGTTGTAGAGAGGCATAGAGTGTACAACTTTGCACAGTGCCTGCATCTGGCAATAATAATGGACCACATCACTAATGTCCCTATTTGCCATACTGAAGAGTTTTTAACTTTGTAAATTTGCATACAAAACATTAGCTATCATGATGGCATTTTCAAAGTGTGTCTTAGCGGATTCTCTTCCCCACTCATCTTCTGCCTTCCACCCCACTGTTACCCTAGACAGGTCTCCTCTCCATGTCAAATGTGTATTTTTGCTCCCAGACCCTTTCTTACAACTTCTCCTCACTGTGTCTTCATCTCCATTCTAGTTCTTGTAGGCTTTACCCATGTCTCTATCCATATATATGGGCAGATAGATAGATAGATAGATAGGTAGGTAGGTAGGTAGGTAGGTAGATAGATAGATAGATAGATAGATAGATAGATAGATAGATAGATAGATAGATAGATAGATAGATAGGTAGGTAGGTAGGTAGGTAGATATAGATCTGTATGTGTACACACACACATACACACACACACATACACACACACACACACACACACACACACACACACAGAAGTTATCCAAAATATGAGAGAGACCATGCAGTTTTGTCTTTGAATTTAGACCACCTTGCATAATATAATACTTTCTAGACCTATTGCCCTGAAAGCTTCATAATTTTATTTTCTTTTACAGTTGATAAGATTCCATTATGTATATGTATCCCATTTTCATTTTGGACTCATCTGTTGATGGGTATCTACACTGATTCTATGTCCCTGCTGTTGTGAATGGAGCAAATGTGAGCGCTGATGTGCGAGCATCTCCATGATAGGATATAGATGCCTTTAGGTACATCTCCGGGAGTGGTGTGGTTGGGTCACATGGCAGTTCTAGCTTTAAAACTCTTTTGAGAATTCTCCATACTGACTTGCACAGTGGCTGCACCAGTTTTCATTCCTACCAGCAGTGAATAAGATTTCCTTTCCCCCACATCCTTGCCAGCATTTATTGTCAGATTTCTTAGTGACATCCATTCTGACCAGAGTAGGTCTCAATCGGGATGCTGAACATTAAAACAAAACAAAACCTCTGTCCATTGGTTGGGTGTAAGTATCTGTGTCTGCCAGGGAGTGCAGAGACTTGGTGGGTGGAGGTTGGGGTGGGGACATCCTCTTGGAGGAATGAGATGAGGAACTGTCAGTGGGCAGACCAGGAAAGGGACAATGACTGTACTGTAAAAAAAAGATTAAAGATAATTTTTAAAATGTGAAAACCAAACCAAAACAAAACAAAACAAAATCCTATTTGGCCATTTGTGATTCTTCTTTTGGAAACTGACACTCTAAAAGGTTAACTATAAACATCTGGGAGAAAGGAGGAACCTGTCCCACAAGAGGCTATCTGCTGCCTCACCTTGAGACTTTCCAGTGGGCCAGATGTAGTAATGATAGATGGTGACTTTGAGACTCTTGGTACTGTGTGGTCCTAGGCTAGAGCATATGTGTTTGCATTTGAGCTTTGAGGAAAATCATTTAAAACCGGTAATAAGAATTTAAAGAAAGCATTTGCAACCAGACCTAGTGGTATAGGCCAATAATAGGCCATAATGTCATACTTAAGGTGGAGGCAGGATTGTGAGTTTGAGAAGAGCCTGGGCTATAAAGAAAGACCCTGTTCCACATGAAGGAGAAAGGAGTGTTTTTACAAAACTACCAGGTGTCTGTATTCTAAATATCATTACAGAAGGACTAAAATCTTAGAAGATGTGGTTTATAAGTTATTATAGCTTGGATTGAGTCTTTCTGAGATCAGCATAGATTAAAAGTGGAGCACCACAACACCCTCTGATTGGACAGCCGGTGCTGACACCACATTTACCCAGTCCTCACTCACTGGCTAGCACAGAGAAGCTTCTGGTTTTGAAATTTTCGGGGAGCGAGCCCTATCTGCAGAGACACATGCTACTGTGAAATATTAGTGTCCCCTCTCAGGATTCTTAGTCTCATTAAGAAGATAATTTATGGGAAGGCCCAGAGATAAGGATGAAGGAACATTAGTTTAAAAGACAAGTCCCAGGTCTACCGAGCTGTAAATCTTAGAAGATGCCTGGAAGAGGAAGATGCAGAAGAGAAAACTCACATGGTAAGTAGCCATATCACGGTCAGGAAGGGGATAGCTTCACGGAAAAAGGATGAGCAGGCACAGTACGTACGGAGAGCATGCACATGCTATGGCTAGTGTCGAAAGGAAGCAATAGAAAAGAAGAAAGCAGAGAAAGCTTGTCAGAGAAGCACAGTGCTTAACCCAGCTGTGTGGTGGTGGCTTTAAGGGTAGCTTTTCTGAAGTATAGTATCTCATTAAAGAATAATTATTCCTCCCATCTCTTTGGCACACCTTAAGATGATTCAACTTTCCTGAAGTGACTGACCCTGGGTCCTGCTGGATTAACACTTTTTTTCTGTACCTGAAAATGTTAGGTTTCTACTCGGTGCCAGAAGTATATCCTGTTCTTTTAACCATAAAGAATGGCTTTTCCTTAGTTAGCTGCAAGAGGGCCTGGACCAAGCCTACTACAAACTCCCTTGCTCTGAAGAAGACTCTACCCATCATCCGGAGAGCTGCTAAAATCAGAATAAACAGAATCCTTTTCAATCATAAAAATCCAGAATGGATTTATGTCTGGCCTGGAGTTCCAGTCATAACTTTGGGTATAGCCTCCAGGCAGGGGAGGAGCTCATTTAAGGGGAGATTTAAAAAAAAAATAGAACTACCTTCTGAACATTCCTTCCTTCTAAAAAAGACATTCTTGAACTGCTACCCCTAACCTATCTAACCTAGTCAATTCCTAATTGCTGTTATCATGTCCAGGAGTGTATGCTCTGTCAGTGGTGAGTACCTACATAGGGACATGATTCCTTTTATCTTTTGTACTGTATCGTTGCTGAACCTTTTCCGTTTATATATGCAAACGTTAACCTCAGTGTTATTACATCTGTCTACAACATTCAGCACAGTAACATGTTCTGCATATAGGCTACATGTGTCAAAAAGGTCATTCCTTCTGGGTTTGTGTAATAACATTGTTATTCATGACACTCAAGACAACAAAAATCACCATTTCTCAGAATGGGCCCCAAGCATTAAATGATACATGACTATAGGATAGTAATATTGAACAGAACACCCAACATGTAATTAAAGCCATCAGTGTCTCTCTATGGTCAAAGAATTTAGTTGTCAGGAGGCTGAAACTTACTTCTTAAAAGACTTATATCATGGCCAAGTGTATAGAGAATTCTTATGTATGTCAGATTCCTAAATAAGCTATAAAGGAGGAAATATCTATTCTACCTCAAAACAGAAGAATGTAATTGTTTTAGTTCTGACCATCTACCCAAATTAATTATACCATCGTTATTGCTCTACACAGTTTAAGATGTTTATATAGGTGTTTATTCACACTATTGGATGAAGTTCTTTAGAATTCTGAGAACCCCAGATGTGTAGGGGTTCATCCCAGGCTACTCTAGGTTTTATCTGCTTCCTGCTAACACAGGTCTTCCATATTCAGTCTCTCTACTGAACCAAGCCTCCTGCAACCAGTGCCCCTGACAAGAGCAACCACCTCGCCTTTATGTATGTCATTGATACTCATTCCTCGGAAACCTTGTCCCAACAACTGCTTCCTCAAGAAATTTTCATTCAGCCCCCAGACTAAACTGGGGTTTCCTTCTGCAGAGTCATACAGCATTCTCCTTCTAGAACCTTCCTCTCTTTATGATTATACACTTAGCAGTGTAAGTTTCTAATTGATGTCCATCTTCGTGTTCAGCACCATTCTCTCCAGCAGCATGTGGCCCATGGTCCTCAGAGAGCATTAAAGGAAGGCTTACAGAACTAAGATGAGGCAGAAGTCACTGCAGTGATGCCCTAGTGGACGGAGAGATGAGGGTGAGGACCAGGTAATAATAATAGAATGAGAGGAAAGGTCAGGTAAGAGCAGAAGATGAAGTGCTTGATCAACCGAAGAACAGAATGGTATCTTTTTAAAAGGAGGCAGGTTTTACTTGAAGGGATTTTGTTATTGTCATTTACCCATGCTGAGGATGAAGTGTAAAAAGATCAGAGGCACAATCCAGTGGTCGTTAGAAATGCAGATATCATGATCTGGAACTATTCAGATGTCCCCAAATGTGCTGTTCCCCACACCTCCCAGCATCCACCATATCAGCTGTGGATGTGTGGCTTTTGAGCTGCACAGACCTCTTCCCTGTGGCTCACAGGATAAATACTCTTGAGGCTGGTTACATGCTCCGTGTCCTATGTATTTTATATGTACACACATCTTATAACGACAATCTAGACTCATTAATTCAAACCTTGGGAAAGCATGCAAAGTAAATCCAGTAATTTTCTTCTAAAATAACTCTTCAAGTTACTTAAAGCATATGTCCTTATCACAGTATTCAGGGACAGTCGGGAGTTCAAGGTAAGCCTAGGCTACGTGGTAGCACTATCGGGGAGTGAGACAGAAAGAGTATCAAAATTTTTATGTTTAAAAACATTATTTCTACTTATACGTTTATAAAACACAAAGGTAGTTTCTGAACGTATTTGCTAGATTTTACTGAGGGGGAACCATTGATGCTTCAATAGAGAAATTATGTATTGTTGACAGTACATTTTCCAAATTATATGATTATAACTTTTCATGACCCTTGAGGTATTTTACAACATTGTAAATTGATGACACAAAATGATTACCTAGACTTGCTAATTTCATAGAGTACATTTAATTAACTTTCCCTCCCCCACTGAAGAAAAAAGCAGTTTTGCCTGCATTCGCACACTGTTTGACCTCTCCCCGGTCAGTAACCACCTGCTCTTTGGACTGTTTTTAGGACGTGTTTGTATCCATGTTGCCAGTTTCCTCATTAAAAACTAAGTAAACAAACTCCTTAGACATATATATATATATATATATATATATATATAGTCTATCTATAGGCAGACCATAGTTCACTATTACTGAAAATTGTCATTAGGCAAGGAGTGAGGGAATGTGTCCTCCCTCACCCGCAGAGTGAGTACTGACGAACACTGCCATGTGTGGGAAATGTCAGCTGCAATCTCAGCTGCTTTGGGTACAGTTTTGAGAAAAGAGTGAAAATTTGCTTCTTTTTTCCATTGCTCAGACCTCTATTGTCCAAACCCCAATCTATGTGGGGCATCTCAAACACAATACAAGCAAACCTGGTCTCATCTCACACCTCTTGCCTCAGTGACTGTGCGAGTGAATGAATGAAGCTGAAACCCAGACAAACCCTGAGGTTTCCATTACTCCTATCAGGGCACACAGACTGGCTCCAGTTAGTGCCAGCACCCCTCCCTTTGAGTTGTAAATTAATCTTCCTCTTGGATCTGGGTTCAGTACATCCATTCACAATTCTACCCTTCACCTCACTGCCTCTTGCCTGTCCACAAAAATTACTATTAGCCTCGAAACCAAAACTCCCTGTAAGGATAGGAGCCCGCAGGGAGATCTGATCATACTGTGGCTGGGAGACAAACTGAAGCCACTCACTTTTTCCGAAGCACCTGTCCAGGTGCCCTGGAGGTACACTGGGCCAATCAAAGGGAGTCATTCAAACTCCCTACCTCCTGGGATCAAGTTCACTTGTTATTCTGCATTTCTATAGCCCTAATATTCATTTCTTGGAACCCCTTTGCCATAGAGACAAAAAGCAGCCACTCTGCAGTAAAATGACCCCCAATATCTGGGAGGTGCTAGTTCATCACTGTTTCCTAGAATATGCCAAGATTCTGAAGTGAAATGTAGGGCCACCAGCCTTGGAAAGAATATCTCCAAGTCACACAAGAAGGCCAAAAGCTAAAGTGTTCATATGCTAAGCATCACCAATATCATGATTGCTTCTTACAAGCCATTTTTACCAATTCATGGGTGCTGGTTTGGGGGAATGCTCTTGGGCATGCCCAGAGAGTACTTGTCACTGTTTTAGAATTCAGACCCAGAGGCCTAATCTAGTGTGTGTGAGATCAGTATGTTTTTTTTCTAATAAACAGCCTGACCCTAAGAATGGAGTGACAGGGTTGCTGGAAGAGGATCCAGGCCATCTGCAGAAAATGGTCCTAGGCCAGAGAGAGGAACTGGAGGTGGAGAATTCACACTGTTACTTCTGGAGACACCTGAGGACACCCCCTCCCAGCTCTGCCTGGTATCCACACAACCCTGGTGTCTCGTAGTTGGCAAACTAAGCCCAGACATATGACTAAGCTTTAACGGGCCTCAAAGGGGGCCCCATCTGGGCCCTCCCCAGCTGCCAGATCTACACAGCTGCTTTGCCCACTTGCTTGGTTCTTGTTTGCAGAGGGTGTTTTCCCCAAACCTACTGAATGATACCATATAAACTGACCAGTCCAGGGAGTTCAAAAAGTAATTTATAAGAATAGTAAGTGTAGACCTAAGACAGACCAGAACCACGGGGGCTTCTGTGCTTCTAGTATAAACTAGAATCCATTCCTTGTGCAGGCACCACCGTGATTCCATGATCAGTGGCTGCTCATGGCTTCCAGCTACTCTTGTCTTCAGAGAAACTACCTTTTTTCAGAGGTTACACACATGCCATCCATCCCATGCCAGGAATAGCAAGAGGCTAGGGACTAGGGACTAGGAACTAGGGACTAGTTAGTGCCAAGCTAGGGAATACAAAAGTTGGCCCTTTGCTTCAAGATCAGCTCAGCTCTCTGATGTCCTTATGTTCTGAGGTCCCAGTGGGATTGACTAGACTCCAGCCAAGACAACATTCCCAGCTGTCTCTCCTGCTTCCAACTGTCAATATATATATAGTGGTGCTAACCAGAAGCAGGGATGACATCCTGGGAGGAGGTGGGGTGCTATCCTATTGTTTTACTATCCCAGTGGGTGGGGGTTGGGGGTGGGTAAATGACTGTATATAGTACCTGTACCAGCCTCCTTGTCTCACCTACATATACACAGTTTGGTTCACAATAAAGAGTTTACATATCTCTAGAGTTCCCCGTAACTTAGAATGTGGAACCTATGAACTTAGAACCTGGAACTTAGAACGGGGAAGCTATGTCTATGTCCACAATGCAAAATACGTACCACTGAGCCTTTGCTCCTGTGCCCAGTGACAGCACAGGGTGGCTTTGAGGGGCCGTGTACTATTGAAACACATCAAGAACCTCAGACCTCCTCTGGATACAGCTGCAATGAGAAACAGAAGTCTATACGCCTCTGTTTCCATTCATAATGATGTAGGCTCAACTGGCCAAGTCAGTTCTTGCAATGGCTGAAAGCCCCAACCAGACACTAGGGCTAGGATGAATTTCAGGAGAGAGGGAAGAAATGATGCTTTATTAATATATGGATTTATCCATTCACAGAATCCTGCAAATGCGTAGAAGTTTAGGAGATACTAATTGAAGGGGACCTAATAAAGCAGCCTTTATATAGCTTGTAAATTGATCTTCTTTGTTAAGCTCTTGGTGCTGAGCCAACTAGTGAGAAGACACAGCCAGAGGGAAGAGATGTAGGTCATTTTCCACACCAACTATCACATCACCCCACACAGTCCAAGGAGTGGCCTGCAACCAAGATGGAGTCGTCCCAGCTCTGGACATTAGAATTTTCAAGGAGAGGAGACTGTCCATGGTCAGAAGATAAGGAAGGAGGTTAATGGTGTCATAAAACACACTTCCTCCACTTTCCTTGGATCTGAATGCTAAAGTCAGCCAGGCTTGGACCACTCCCAGAATAGCTATGTGTGCCAGAGCATAAGACTCATGTCAAGGCTGTCTGCAAGGGATCTCACACTGTGTCCAGTCACTTATCTATCTACTTCTCAGAGCACAGTTATTGGTAGAGACACTGAGATTCTCTAGGACTAGCTGGGAGCAAGGCTCTGTACAAACACAGGGCATGAGACAAGGCAGGTAGTAAGGCATTATGGGTATGGTCTCCACTTGTAGAGACACTGCACCACTAGGCTCTAGCAGCTGCTACAGTGTTACGCAAAGCATTGAGGCTGGGCCGCAAGGCTTTTAGGCTCTTCCCCTTCACCCCACATCCTTTGATCTCAGACCAGATTCATAAACCTCTGACCAATAGGCAGGGTGAGAAAAATATGACAGGATTATTATCACAAGCAAACCAATTACTTGCCAACATGAGGAGCCTGGAACATCCCAACCCTCCACAGGTATCTAGAGAGTTCTCATGGTGCTACTCACCACTGAGCTGAAATGAATGGAAGAAAGAGGGCCTAGCAAAGGGCATTGTTCTCTAGCAGTATAACAAGTGTCTCAAGCAAATGTCTCTCCCACCAGCAGCACCCTTCCCCTCCAGTGTGTATCAGGGCCTCAGGTGAGGAGTAAGTCCTTACTCTATCTCAAAGCTACCCTAGAAGCAGATGCTGGTGACAAGATTCTCAGTCACAGGGGGTGTGGCTAGAAAGAGGATGCTGGAACAGAGAATGAACTACCCTGTTATTTCTACCTCAGGATGTCTGGTCCTCACACCACTTATTATGAGTTTAGAACCTCTCCAGCCCTGCACAGAGATGATAGGGGAGAGGCCAGCACTTACAGGGTAGACCCCAACACATTCATTTTGGGAAGACCTTGCTGCTCCCTTTAAATAAGCATTTCTCTGAAGACCTGTGGGCATTGCAATCATAATTTCTCTGGGATAATTAACACTTTCACCTCACTGTAATTCCCCTGTCTGCATTACTACCACAGGGTAAGAGACACTGTACCTACTGTGTATGTGTCTGTGCATATGTGTGTCTGTGTCTGCACGTGTTTGCTCATGAACATGTGTGTAGGAAAAGAACACTGATAAGAGTAATAATCATGTTTTTCCTCCATAAGGAAAGCCATGTGCCTCTTGTATATCCCATGTCTAAGCACCTCCTTGTATAGTGCTAGGACTCAACATCAATCAAGGATGAGAGGCTATTATACCATGGTGGCCTTGTTGGAATAGGTGTGGTCTTGTTGGAGGAAGTGTGTCACTGTGTAGATGGGTTTTGAGGTCCCCTGGTACTCAAGCTCAGCCCAGTGCAGAAGAGAATTCCCTCCTGGCTGTCTGTAAAAGCCAGTCTTCTCATGGCTGCCTTCAGATCAAGATGTAGAACTCTCAGCTCCTCCAGTACCATCTGCCTGCACACTGCCATGCTTCCTGATGATAATAGACTAAACCTTTGAAACTGTAAGCCAGCCCCAATTAAATAATTGTCTTTATAAGAGTTGCCTTGGTCATGGTGTCTCTTCACAGCAGAGGAAACCCTAACTAAGACATTTATTAAGCAGGAACTTAATGAACAGGAATGTCTGTGGAGCGGGACTGCTGAGGTGAAACACCAGAGAGTGAATATGGTTGTGCTGTGTAGATATGTGTAGTCATGCAGACATGTGACTGTGGAAAGGCATGTGCAAGAATGCTGTGAATAGCACAACTCGTAACAAACCACAGGAGGTCACCAGCTGCTCATCTGTTCACAAGTAAGTGACAGTGATGGAGAGTCATCTACCACCAGGGAGAACATGGATGTCTCACCCATGTATGAAACACAGCAAAAGACCACTTACAGCTTACACTGAAATATCACAATATTGGGAAGAAGAAATGTATGCCTGGTGTTCAGTGTGCACACTTGAAGGGTACTTGGTTTATGAAAATGCATCTATGCTAGGTATATTTTCTGTGTGTACATAACATATAACATATTACACACATATGTATTCTCTCTCTCTCTCTCTCTCTCTCTCTCTCTCTCTCTCTCTCTCTCTCTCTCCCCCCCCCCTCTCCTGCCCACCTCTCTCCCCAAGAGCAGTTTTAAAGAAACAGAATGAATCATGCTCCCCCTTCTCTGAAGCTGTCCTTGTCACTTCCTATTTGGGTTGAAAATAGAAAAGGCACAGGAAACGTTCAGCGGCTCAGGCTTTTATAGAATCTACCCAAAGGAAAACCAGCTGAAGCTGAGCGCTTCCAGCAGAGGGAGAGGTGCAGGCTGGAGCGACTGATGGGAAAGGCAGAACCAAGACTCCCCTGTAAGAGCAGCACATCTGTCCTCCCAACCAACTCCTAGTCCAAGTCAGCCCCTGTTAACATGTAGACAACATTCTGTTCCTTTCCCATGCCCACATTCACATAAGACCAGAGAGGGACAGCAATCACCCCTTGGTATCCATGGTGGATTGGTTCCAGGACCCCCTGCAGGTACTAACAGTCAAAGGAAGGGCCGAGACCTTACGTATAACCCGTGCACACTTCTCCATAAAATTTGTCACTGTATTACTTATAATATTGAATACAATAAATAATGTAGAAAATACTGGATATTCTACATTAAGAACAGCATCCATGTACTTTGGCACAGACACTTTTTTTTCTGAATCATTTTTTAAGCATAGATGGTTGACTCCAGGGATATGGATCTAGGGAGGCCAGCTGTACTACACAAGGAGAACATGTGGAAGATCTAGTCGATGCCCCAAGTTCCAGCCTGGCTTTCCCATGATATAGGTACCTCAGGCTGGGCCAGTATATGGCATGAATAGACTGATCCAAGAGAAATTCCCTCAAACTATAAAAGGACCCCACATCAGGCTTTCTCAGAAGGCAACTCTCATGAAATAAATCCCTTCCAAGATGACTTGCAAATAATAAAGTGGCTAAACACAGACTGAAGATAGAGAACAAGGCCACATGACCCTGCTGTCCCTGACCAAAGCCTCTACCTAACTCTATGCCTCGCCTCAAACCCGCCTGCCCCAGCAGTAGCAGGCACTCCTGTCCCTAGGCTTCTGACCACAGAAAGATTTTCACTTTGGGTAGGCAGGGGCAAGTGAATGCATATGTAGTTCCTGAGACTTGGAGGTTCCTGAACTCGGACATTAAGGAACATTCAGGGAAAAGGACACGTGTACAATTGGCAAGTGCTGTGTTTATAAAGACTTCATGTGGCCGATGTCTGCAGTGTGGTCATCATGTATACTTGCCAGCTCTTCAAGCCAAGGGTGGCACAGTTAATATTTTTTTTAAAGTTAATCTCGGCATTTAGAATTGTTTAGAGCTAAGCAGGTTACCTAATATCCAGAAATGAAGAGAAAGACTTGGTCTGTTCAATGTTCTACAAAGAGTCTGGTCTATTACAAAACACCCTCTACTGATAACTGACCATCCTTTCTAGTGTGTAGATGTGCTTTGTCCTCTGAGGGCTCATGTGGATGACTCCTGGTCTCCAGGGTGGTGATATGGGAGACAATGGGAACTTTAAGAGGTAGACAGGTTCTTGGAATGGCTGCTCTTGGGAATGTTTGTGTAGGTCCTGATGGGTTTTATGAGGGTGGGCAGTTATGAAAACATCAAGACTGAGCCCATCTTGCCCTCTGGCTTCTTGTCTTACTCTGTGGTCTCTTCCTCTTGAGTGCAATCTGCCATGGACATCCTGAAGCTAGGGGCTGTTTACCGGAGATAAAACTATGCTGTTTGGACTGTAAGCCTCCCCCAAACTTTGGGTAAACAACCCATTTTTCTTTAAGTCCCCTAAACTTTGGGTAAACAACTTATTTTTTTCTTATAAAGTACCAAACCTTGGGTATTTCCTTATAGCAAAACAAAAGAGACTAATACAATGATATAACCCCCAAAGAATATTCTCTGCACATGTATCTCTGTCTGTCATTTGATCTACTGATGATGGATCCATTGAACTTTCAATGAGTCCTGGATGAACATTTTAATATTTGTCATTATCTAGGAATCTTATAAGTTAGAGGATAGATGTATATAATGAAATATGAACTGGTCAGCCTTTCAACCCCTAGCAGGAATGGAGATTCCACGGTTCTCCAGACAACAGTTTCTTTCCTCTCCTGGAATACTTTGTGTTATTAACTAACCTATATTGATCTCTATCAATACCTGTATGCAGACTCACAACACCTCTATCACAATGTACACTGGGTTCCAAGAAAAAGAAAACAGGATTTCTCTGTAATATTCTATTTAGACCAGCCACAGTAGTCACTGTAAGCATCCATGCTAATCTGGATCGCATATAAAGCAGCAAACCCTGATTCCTAGGTCAATCTCTCCAGGACGTGGGTCCCCAATGTAATATACACTATGATTAGGACAAGCAGTTAAAAGGTAGGCTAAAGAACCGAGGAGTATCTTTTCAGGGGTCATCTGGCAATGCTTTCTCCATCCACAATGGAAAAATCCACTCATTTAGCTCAGTCCACAACAGCAGCTTAGCAATCTTCTCCCTGCAGATGAGCTTGCTACAGACTGCAGACAGAAGACACCAGAAGAGATTTCAGTGCTAACCCTGGTCGTTTTACTACTTGGTGTTACCTGGAAAAAGTGCTCTCATGCATGTATTCTAAGAGCTCTGCACAGGGTATTCAGCACCTGTACCACTTGTGGTTGGGAAAATAATAAAAATAACTCAAATGTTCACCATGTTGGGAAGAACTAAAAATCAAAAATAATCTGTTATTTCCATATAAATGAAGCAGATATTAGTGGAGAACATCAAAATCACAGTAGGCATTGCAAATGACAGGAATTTAGCTCAGAGAAATGGCCTTATAAGGGAGAGCATGATCAAAGAGGATGGCACATCCTATCAACAGGAGAAAACTGTCAGTGTGTCTGCTGTGGTGAGAGGTAAATGGAGAAGGTGCTTTATTGTGTTCTGTTCTCATTGCTGTGACAAGGTATCTGATAAGAAACAACTTCAGGAAAGGTTGATGTTCAAGGGGTTGTGCCATGACGGGGAAGGCATGCTTGTCCATTATCTGCAGCCAGAGTCAAGGATGTATGTTCCTGTTCAGCCACCTTCCCCCTTCCCAGGCAATGGCACCTCCTGCATTTAAGGTAAGTCTTTCCACTTCAATTAACATAATCCAGATGACCATTCACAGACATCTACAGAGGCTTGTTTCCATGGTTATTCTAGATGCTGTCAAGTTGGCAATCATTAACTATTACAATGTTATAGGAGCTTGGAAAACAAGCTATGGGGATCAGGATTGTGTAACATAAAGAGTCACAGCCACTGCCAGGAATATTCCCTTAAGAAGAGTAGGAAGAAATGGAGGGGGTGAGAAAAAGAGCTCCTTCTTCTCCCCAACTCTTTAGTTCATGTTGGTCAAATCTACATGGAGGATGGAAGTCAGAGGTGCTGGGAAATGCAGCTTCCTGCATAGATCAGTGCAGAGGAGGGTAAGCACATTTAATGATGCACAGGAAAACACTCTGGTAAACTACGCTGACACTGAAAAGGTGATGTTTTTAAAAACTCTCATAATAACTGAATAACAATAAGTAACATACCAACTTAAATGCACAGACTGCTACTGTCAAAATACAAAGAAACACCATGTGTTTATTATAGATAAATATATTGCATATAAATCACGACCTACCCAACTGATTATGGTGTGCGTTCTTCATTGATGTACAGGTGGAAATGGGTGCTCCGTAACATGACTGTGTTTCTAAACACACACACATTTGTGCATCTTTAATGAATACAATCTATATTTGTTGATTAAATATTTTAATTTTAGAAATATCATATTGAAAAGAAAATACACAAACTAGCTTTGCTGTGTCGGATCCCAACCCTGACAGTCATGCTAGTGCCTTCCCAAGTTATTCTTTAAGGGACCAGACATACAGTATTAGGAGCCTTTTGTTTGCACAAATCTATCTCCCCACTGGACTCTGAGACTCTCTAGGATAAGCACTAAGTCCAAGCACTACCAGGGGACTAAGAATGAGTGGTGCTACTCCACAGTCAGCTTAACTACATTAATGACTAAGCCTCTCCCCCTAAGAAGTTAACTGCTAGAGTAGAGTGCCAAGAAGACTGAAGTTGATTTACATTATAAAGTAAAGACCACAATGGATGTCTCATAGCCAGTTGCTCTATTGGCACTCCCTGCATGTTGTCATTTAATTTGTCACCCAATGCTTATTCTTTCAAATCCATAGATATTCCTTCCCTATGCACCTTGACCCTACAGTCTATGTAATGGGCTGGGCATCAACGATGTAAGTAGAGCTGATTGATGAGGCCTTGGTTGCAAGCAACATGGCTTACTTTTATGTAATGGGCAAGGAGGGAGCTAGACAAAGATGTTCAGCATAAAACTGCCCCTGCCTCTAGCACAGCTCTGCTTCAGGATATTGTGTAACATGGCTATCAGTCAGGAAAGATGCAATCAGGGACATCTGGGTGATAAGCTCTAGACCCTGATGAAAGATGGTAAGAGTATACACAAGAGACAGCTGGGTGAGAGAGGGGGAGGGGCCTGCTGTGATGGACAGAAACAGGATCAGAGACTCAGCATCCAGTGTGATACACAGAAGACACAGCAATCTAGGACACTTGAATATTAAACCCCGGTAACAAGTCAGAAAAGGAGCCTAGTTTAAGAGACCATCCCAGAAGGTTTTCTTAGGCAATATTCATACTTAGAGAGATAGAGCCACACAGTATATAAGTGAAAGCTCAAGTTTACCCTACACCTTTCAAGAACCCAGAGCCCCACTAGAAGTCTGCAAAAAAAAAAAAAAAAAAAAAAAAAAAAGCTGAGAGGATACACAGAAAGAAGGGCAAGTGGACATGCAAACAATGGCCTTTCCCGAGTGGCTGGAGATCCAGGCCAGGGTTTCCACCCAATGGCCACCTAGGCTTGACATCCCAACTGTGCATACTTGTGCTAGGGCATCTTGTGGTCCTGATGGAACAGTAATGTCATTGGAGGTCTCAAAGGGTCTAAGAAATGAGTTGAGTGCTTGGTGGGTAGAAGCACTTAAAGTGTGGGAGTGGTGGTGTCTCAGTGTAAGAGGTTCCTGATAAGAAAAGGCTATGGTGGCTCCCAGCTGACATGACATACTTGAGACAAGTGCCAGCTAGAGCTGGATAGACAGACATTTTACAGCACCCTCCACTGAGGACAGACAGTAATAAGGGGCATGTATGAGTACATGCAATCTGACACACATCTGTCCATCAATTCACAGTGATCAAGGATGGAAACTCAGGCTTTTTTCTAGGCTCAGGCTGGAACAAGTCCCCATGGGAATGCTCCTCGCCTTTGTCTCAGAACTTTGCTCCCAGCTGGCTGGTGTCTATCACCACAGGGACACATACCAAAATAAATGCCACACACAGGAATGGTAACCAATCATGGCCACTTTTTCTCCTCCAGATCCCTCAGAAATGCTTGGCTTAGTGCTTCATCTCAGGATGTACTTGTGAACTCTTGAGGTCAGCAAAGGAGCCATTCCTGAGAAATTTAAGAGTTAATCCTGTTATCTAAGAAATAAAGAGACCCATTCTCCTTTTGACCTGAAGCAGGACCACATTTTTATTCTTGGTATCATTAAACCCTCAACAAAGTCACAGTATTTTGTCTAACAGAGATGTGTTCAAATCTTAAAAGATACAATGTAGCATATTAGGCCAGCCTGAAGTACAGTCATTATGCTAATAAGTTTTGTTACTGTCACAAGTCACCTGAGCTCAACCACTTACATGAAGAAGTTTACTTTAGCTTGCAGTTTTAAAGATGTCACTCCATAATCTCTTAGACTTGAAGCTCTGGGCTTCTGGCATCACAGCCTAAATACCTTCAATGGAGGGTATTCTTTATGGTGGATAGAAAGCAAAAGGAGAGACCAGAGGGCAGTGATTCCAGTATCTTCTTCCTGGGGATTCCCTCATTGACGTAACTCTCTTCTACTAAGTTCTACTGCCTAAAGCTTCCAGTCTTTCAAAAGAACCACAAGCCTGAACTGAACCTTCAAAATATGAGCCTCTGTAGTATAGTCTAGATCTAAACTATAAAAGGCACACAGGGAGAAAAACATATGCCTGTTTGAGGTGAGGGGGTATAAGTAAAAATTTGATTCCCCTGACTTATCAAAAACACTTCTCATACCTCTTTGGTGCAACACAGGGCCATGGAGGGATAGTTGCCTAGGTCTCCACAGAGATTCAGCAGGCTGGAATGGGTCCCAAGAACTTGCATTATGAACAAAGCTGCCAGGGGATCCCAAGGGATACCAGCTGCTGTTCCTGGGATCTCACTTTGAAAACCACTGACTTATACAATGAGTGAAAATTTATGACATATGGAAGGATTCCATTGAGCCATACAATCTCAATGGCCTTGTGAAACCAATAGAAAAATCACTTACAAGAGTAATTCTCATGAAATAGAACTGAATGATGAATCAGGGCACACTTGGGAGTAAAACGATACTGCTCTGGCTGTAAATTCACCTGAGACAGAAGCGTATTTCCAACATTGTCCAGAGGCCTAGTAGATTCCAATTAAAGAAAGAATTTGAGCAATGCAGTATTGTGAATGTGAAGACAGTTTAACACACAGGTTTACATTTTATGGATGAGAAAACTGAGGACAAAACAGACCTTGAAGAATACTTCCAGAAAGAGGATGAACCTCTTGCCTCCACTCTCTCTGTCCAGTACTTCTGTTCTGGGCAATGTCACTGAGTTTGTGGGCCAAGTTTCCTATCCCTGGATGTTTCTGTGACAGACACTATAAAGATGGAAGAGAAGAACTATCCTGGCCAGTCCTGCACAACATCAACACAAAAGATTTCATCCCTCAAGTCTCCTGACAGAAAACTGTCTTTTGTGCTGCCCCTTGGAATGTCCATCAGGAAAGAGCACCAGGCAAGTGTGCTTCCTGTCTCCCCTTCCTCTCCCAGCCTATTGATACCACACTTCCCAAAAGATAAAGATCGAGGAAGAAAAAGTCATCAAGGGACACTTACAGCACCCAGAAACCCACATGAGCATTCCGACCTGGCAGGACAAGATACATCCATTTATGCTTCTCTTGGCTCAAGACTAAAGGATGATGCTTTGCCATCTTAGGCAAAAATGACTGCCCAGATCTATCTTAGCAGGGACTTTCTTCTCTTCCCTGAGGACTGTTGTTTTTTAATTTAACTAACACTGCTGGTTTGTACAACCATGGGGGACCTGCAGACATCTTTCCCCCACCCCCACCCCAACTATTCATGGCTCTTTGTAAAATTGAGGCAAGGATTAAAATGTTTTTCCTTCTGATGCGGTCATCAAAGAAGCAGTTAGTGTGTGAGGAAGCCAAAGAAGCCTTCGAGGGGAGATAGTAACCGAGGCACAGCAGCCGCTGGAAAGGGGAAGTATGTCACATGGTGCGCTGGAAGATGCCGCTGCCTGATACCAACAAGCCTCATGGTCTGCCTTCCACACTGGTTGCTTAGCCTTCACTCTGCCCTATCCTCTACTCCTATCTCCATCTACTTCTGGAGGTGTCTACTGAGGAACAGTTCTAGGGAGAACCATAAGCTGAGGTTGAAGAGACAACCACAGTGGATACACAGGAAACTGAGCAGCCATTCCAAAACTCTACAGTGAATGGCCTAGTGGAGCAAATTCCATACTGTGTGAACGTTTTGTAACCCATCAGCACCATCGATAGCTTGGCTGGGTTGTGTAGTAAGCCTGTGGAATTACTGCAAACACAATGGCAAGGGCAAAGCTGAAGGGACTACAATAGGGCCATCACAAAGATGTCTAATAATAGCAATGAAATACCTCAACCATTTACACAACTTAAAGAACCAGTCATAGATAATTATGACTGGTACATTGAATGGAATAACAAGTCAGCAGTATGGAAATTATTATAAAGTATTTATCTTATACTTTATAAGTATAAGTGAGGTGGGGCCTTTTCTCAGGGAACTGGTATTCTAGCTTGGGGAAGAGTAACAACTGAGGAAGAAATGAATAGATAAATAACCCTCACGTTGTTACATGGAGATGCTAAGACAAAAGCTCCATACAATGTGCATGTAGTCAACCATGAAGTCTTCTGGTATCTGAGTTTAAGAGTTAGATTGTGTTCAATATTTGATTCCCAGAGTAAAGGAGTTTTTCTTTCTTTCTTTCTTATCTTTTCTTTTTAATTTATTTACTTTTATACTCCCCTCCTGGTCCACTCCCTGCGGGTTCCACATCCTATACCTCTTTCTTTCTCCCACCCCTGCATAACCCCCCATCCTGTCTCCACAAGGATGTCCCCACCTCACCCACACCACCAGACCTTTAAATTTCCTGGGGCCTGAGTCTCTTGAGGGTTAGGTGCATCTTCTCTGACTGAAATCAGACCCAGGAGTCCTCTGCTGTATATGTGTTGGAGGCCTCATCTCAGCTGGCGTATGCTGCCTGGTTGCTGCTGCTCTAAAGAGGTTGCCATAGATTTTGTGCCTCAGATTGTGCTCAATATTTGATCCCCAGAGTACAAGAGTTTCTACTGCTGCTCTAAAACATTGCCATAAATTTTGTGGCTTTAAATAGCCCCCAATTTTACAGCTCTGGAAGACAGAAGTGAAAACACCTCTCAACATGCCAAATACTATGTCCTTTCTAAAAGCTATACATAACAGAATCATTTGTCTCCTCTAGCTCCTAAATGCTGTCTGCACTGCTTGGCTTGTACAAGCCAGGGGGTCATCAGTCTGTCTTCTATATGGGACATTACACCCTCTTCTTTGACTCTGTCTCTCCTTCTTCCCTTCCACAGAGAAGCTATCATGACATCAGACCATCCTGATTCTCAGCGGTTCAGGATCAACTAACTGTCAACCATAATTTTATCTGTAAACCTCAATCACCCTTAACCATGCAGCATGGCAAAATGACAGTCTAGAGATTGGGGCATAGACATCCATGAAGGAGAATAATTGCAAATTTTTAGTTTTCAATTCGCCTGTATGGGTTTTGCTTTTGTTTGTTTCTTTTGTTTGTTTGTTTGTTTGTTTGTTTGAGAGAGGGTCTCACCATGGCTGGTCTACTGCACACTATATAGACCAGGCTGGCCTGAAACTCACAGAGATTGGCCTGCTTCTACCTCCCTAATGCTGGGGTTAGATGTGTGCTACCATGCCTGACTACCTTGAATATGTCTTAAACCTGCTACAATACAAGCCTCTGGGCCCTCCTATGAGCAGCTTTCAAGATTCAATGATTTCTAGTGTGGACTCAGTTGTGAACAAAGGAAGGCTTTCTTGTTCGCCGACTTTCTTTCACCCTTGCTGACAAGTTCATCTCTTCTGTGATTGCTACTGCTACATTCCTTCATGGATACTAGAATAAGCTTCTTCAAACTTGCAGTATAGACTAATGACCAGCAATTCTCCAAGAATCCTCCAGGCCTTCAGCACCAGGATCAGGGCTACTAAGACACGCAGAACTGTGGACTGAACAACTACTGGGTTCTTGGCCTGTCCAGTATGAGACAGCCATCACTGCACTACACAGATCATGGGATGTGACAGGTTGTCCTTGGAGAACACACTGACCTCCAAGTATAAGCACCAAGGATATATGTATGTGTGCCATGTAAACCATGTATGTATGTGTGCATGTATATACATACATGTATATTATTATTGTTGTTGTTGATTATATTTCTTTTTTCTTATCAGTTCTGTTCCATTGGAGAACCCTGAATACCACACTGGGATAAACTTTTGTCCAGGTCCTTAAGGAGCAATGTCTGTCTTCAGAGATAACTTAGAATAGGTTTTCAATCTGTGGAACTTGACCCATTTAGGGGTTGCATATCAGATATCCTGCATATCAAATGCTTACATTGGGATTCATAACAGTAAAAAAAAATTACAGTTAAAGAAGTAACAATGAAATCATATTGTGGTTGGGCATCACCACAGCACAAGGAACTCTACTAAAGGGTCATAGCATTAGGAAGGTTGAGAACCACTGGATTAGGGGAACCATTCAAACAGGTTTTAATCATTAAAAATTCAAAATGACCACTGTCTACCTACCAGACTCTAGTAAGTGACAGTAACTTGGATGAGAGTGGTAGGTCCTCCCCTGTGGTTCTGTGGAGATAATTTTCTTTTTAATGAGCAGACATTTTCAAGCTGAAGGCTGAAGGGGCATTCTGGAATATAATATCAGCAAGCTAATAGCAAACAGTTCACATTTCTCCACATTCCCAGTGAGTGGGATATAAGAAAACACAAAAAGATGCTGAGTGTGAAGGTCCTGGGACATAAAAATGGGATTTGACAGGTAGACCACAAAGAACACAGTGATCTCCAGGTATAAGCATCAAGCTCAGGAAAAAGAAAAAAAAAAAAAAAACAACTGAGGACTTTGCTACTTACAGGAACTGATTTCAAGGGCACCTCCATTCCCATCAGTACAGCGTTTTAGAGTCATCTATTCAGAGACCCCATTTCCTGGAAATGCAAATCAGCCAGGCAGAAAACAGGATGCTGATATTGCTTTTCAGAAACAGATAGAAAAACGGGTGGAGTGGAGAGCACCGAGGAGCTATAAACCAGGGAAAATGTGAAATTTTCATATGCTGTCTCGAGATTAAAAACTAGGAAAGGGGGCATGAAGAGATGCCTGGAAACATGGCTTAGCAATTAGGAGCACTGTCTACTCGTCAGAAGTTCAGAGTTCAAGTCCCAGCAACTACTTGGTGGCTTACAAACATCTGTAATGTGATCTGATGCCCTCTTCTGGCATGCAGGTATATATGCAGATTGAGTATTCGTATACATTAAATAAATAAATAAATAAATAAATAAATAAATAAATAAATAAATCTTAAAACACAAAAAGGACCTAGGAACAGTTAATCTCTTGATGAAATAGAGAATAACATCCCACCACATGTTCAAAGTACCAGGCAGCTAGCCCAGGTCCTCAGTGTCACTGATGCTCATGATAATGACTATTGGAGCTATGTGTGAGTGGAGGACACTGAAAGAACAAGAAATCTTTGCAAAGTTTGCTCTGGACTTCCTCAGTCAGAGGAAAATAGCCTTGATTCTCCTGAAAACTCCATACATCCTAAAAAGAGAATAATTATTTTCCACAAAGATGTATTTATTATATAGAAAGAAACTTTCCCTGAGCACAGGGACCCTGGAGAAGGAGGGGCAGGCCCTTCTGGTTAATGCCATCACAGAGAGCTAAAATCCAGCCCCAAGGAACAACTTCAGGCCTGAGACCAAACATAAGACCAACTTTTCTGCTCCAAGTGACCTGCCTGGTGGACTCAGGACACACAAAGGCAAAATTCCTCTGGGAACGGACACTTCCAGTTTCTACCTGACGTCCGAACCTCTCTGATTCCAGTCCACAGCTCCCTGCTCCCAAACCCCATGGGAGAGAGAGTTCACACCCCAGACGTGTGGGCAATCCTGAGACTGTAGGGCAGGAGAGACTGCCATTTTTGCCCACCTTTGCCCACATCCCTGACCCAAGAGGAAACTATATAGGGCCTCTGGGAACAGGAAGATAGGGGCACTCAAGCTGTAGGAGTTCTGCAGTCCAGACTGCACCTGGATCTGAAGGGACCCAGTCAAACAGCTCACTACACCCAAATCCCATGGGAGGGAGAGCTAGACTTTCAGAGGGTCAAACACACCTGGGAAACCAGAGGAGACTACTCTCTGCCCACATTTCTGACTCTAGAGGAAAACACCTAGCACCATCAGGGCCCCCTGCACAGAGGGACCCAGAAGTAGCGGCAGGCCCTTCTGGTTGCTACCCTCACAGAGAGTTGAAACCCAGCCCTAAGTAGCTACTTCAGATCTGAGACAAGAGGTAAGACCAACTTTTCTGCTCCAAGTGTCCTGCCTGGTGGACTCAGGACACATGCCCACAGGAACAGCTGAAAGTCGGGAGACAGGAACAACTGCACGCCTGAAAGCAGAACACTCTGTTCCCATAACTGACTGAAAGAAAACAAGAAAACAGGTCTACAGCACTCCTGACACATAGGCCTATAGGAAGGTCAAGCCACTGCCAGAAATAGCAGAACAAGGTAACACCAGAGACAACCTGATGGCAAGAGGAAAGCACAAGAAGCCAAGCAACAGAAACCAAGACTACATGGCATCATCGGAGACCAATTCTCCCACCAAAGCAAACCCCGAATATCCAAATACACCAGAAAAGCAAGATCTAGATTTAAAATCACATTTGATCATGATGATGGAGGACTTTAAGAAAGACATAAAGAACTCCCTTAGAGAAATGCAGGAATATACAAGTAAAAAGTAGAAGCCCTTAGAGAGGAAACACAAGAATCCCTGAAAGAATTACAGGAAAACGCAATCAAATAGGTGAAGGAATTGAAAATGGAAATAGAAACAATAAAGAAAGCACAAAGGGAGATGACCCTGGATAAGGAAAACCAAAGGAAAAGACAAGGAGCCGTAGATACAAGCATCACCAACAGAATACAAGAGATAGAAGAGAGGATCTCAGGAGCAGAAGATTCCATAGAAATCATCGACACAACTGTCAAAGATAATGTAAAATGGAAAAAGCTACTGGTCCAAAACATACAGGAAATCCAGGACACAATGAGAAGACCAAACCTAAGGATAATAGGTATAGAAGAGAGTGAAGACTCGCAGCTCAAATGACCAGTATATATCTACAACAAAATCATAGAAGAAAATGTCCCTAACCTAAAGAAAGAGATGCCCATAAACATACTAGAAGCCTACAGAACTCCAAATAGATTGGACCAGAAAAGAAACTCCTCCCGTCACATAATAGTCAAAACACCAAATGCACAAAACAAAGAAAGAATATTAAAAGCCGTAAGGGAAAAAGGTCAAGTAAACTATCAAGGCAGACCTATCAGAATTATACCAGACTTCTCATCAGAGACTATGAAAGCCAGAAGATCCTGGAGAGATGTCATATGGACCATAAGAGAACATAAATGCCATTCCAGGTTGCTGTATCCAGCAAAACTCTCGATTAACATAGATGGAGAAACCAAGATATTCCATGACAAAACCAAATTTACACAATATCTTTCTACAAATCCAGCCCTACAAAGGATAATAAATGGTAAAGCCCAACACAAGGAGGCAAGCTACACCCAGAAAAAGCAAGAAACTAATTGTTTTGCAAAAAAACAAAGAGAAGAAAAGCACACAAACATAATCTCACCTCCAAATGCGAAGATAACAGGAAACAACAATCACTATTCCTTAGTATCTTTCAACATCAATGGACTCAGTTCCTGAATAAAAAGATACAAATTAACAAACTGGATATGTAATGAGGACCCAGCCTTTTTCTGCCTACAGGAAACACACCTCAAGGACAAAGACAGACACCACCTCAGAGTAAAAGGCTGGAAAACAACTTTCAAAGCAAATGGTCTGAAGAAGCAAGCAGGAGTAGCCATTCTAATATCAAATAAAAGCGATTTTCAACCAAAAATCATGAAAAAAGATAAGGATGGACACTTCATATTCATCAAAGGAAAAATCCACCAAGATGAACTCTCAAATCTAAATATCTATGCTCCAAATACAAGGGCACCTAAATACATAAAAGAAACCTTTCTAAAGCTCAAAGCACACATTGCACCTCACACAATAATAGTAGGAGATTCTAACACCCCACTCTCATCAATGGACAGGTCATGGAAACAGAAATTAAACAGAGACGTAGACAGACTAAGGGAAGTCATGAACCAAATGGACTTAACAGATATTTATAGAACATTCTATCCTAAAACAAAAGGATATGCCTTCTTCTCACCATCTCATGATACTTTCTCCAAAATTGACCATATAATCGGGCACAAAACAAGCCTCAACATATACAAAAAGATAGAAATAATTCCATGCGTCCTATCAGACCACCTCGGGCTAAAGCTGGTTTTCAATAACAATAAGGGAAGAACGCCCACATATACATGGAAGTTGAACAATGCTCTACTCAATGATATCTTTGTTAAGGAAGAAATAAAGAAAGAAATTAAAGACTTCTTAGAATTTAATGAAAATGAAAGTACAACATACCCAAACTTATGGGACACAATGAAAGCTATGCTAAGAGGAAAACTCATAGCTCTGAGTGCCTGCAGAAAGAAATAGGAGAGAGCATATATCAGCAGCTTGACAGCACACCTAAAAGCTCTAGAATAAAAAGAAGCAAATACACCCAGGAGGAGTAGAAGGCAGGAAATAATCAAACTCATAGCTGAAATCAACCAAGTAGAAACAACAAGGACTATACAAAAATCAACAGAAGCAAAAAGCTGGTTCTTTGAGAAAATCAACAAGATAGATAAACCCTTAGCCAGACTAACGAGAGGACACAGAGAGTGTGTCCAAATTAACAAAATCAGAAATGAAAAGGGAGACATAACTACAGATTCAGAGGAAATTCAAAAAAAATCATCAGATCCTACTACAAAAGCCTATATTCAACAAAACTTGAAAATCTGCGAAATGAACAATTTCCTAGACTGATACCAGGTACTGAAGTTAAATCAGGAACAGATAAACCATTACACAACCCCATAACTCCTAAAGAAATAGAAGCAGTCATTAAACTCTCCCGACCAAAAAGAGCCCAGGTCCAGATGGGTTCAGTGTAGAAGTCTATCAGACCTTCATAGAAGACCTCATACCAATACTATCCAAACTGTTCCACAAAATTGAAACAGATGGAGCACTACCGAATTCCTTCTATGAAGCCACAATTACTCTTATACCTAAACCTCACAAAGAAAGAGAACTTCAGACCAATTTCCCTTATGAATATTGACGCAAAAATACTCAATAAAATTCTTGCAAACCAAATTCAAGAACACATCAAAACAATTATCCATCATGATTAAGTAGGCTTCATTCCAGGTATGCAGGGATGGATTAATATATGGAAAATCATCAACGTAATTCACTATATAAACAAAATGCAAGATAAAAACCACATGATCATTTCATTAGATGCTGAGAAAGCATTTGACAAAATTCAACACCCCTTCATGATAAAAGTCCTGAAAAGAACAGGAATTCAAGGCCCATACCTAAACATAGTAAAAGCCATATACAGCAAACTAGTAACTAACATTGAACTACATGGAGAGAAACTTGAAGTAATCCCACTAAAATCAGGGATTTGACAAGGTTGCCCACTCTCTCCCTACTTATTCAATATTGTTCTCAAAGTCCTAGCCAGAGCAATCAGACAACAAAAGGAGATCAAAGTGATACAGATTGGAAAGGAAGAAGTCAAAATGTCACTATTTGCATGTGATATGATAGTATATTTAAGTGATTCCAAAAGTTCCACCAGAGAACTACTAAACCTGATAAACACTCTCAACAAAGGGGCTGGGTATAAAATTAACTCAAATAATTTAGTAGCCTTCCTCTACACAAAAGCAAAATAAGCTGAGAAAGAAATTAGGGAAACAACACCCTTCATAATAGTCCCAAATAACATAAAATAACTTGGTGTGACTTTAACCAAGCAAGTGAAAGATCTGTATGATAAGAACTTCAAGCCTCTGAAGAAAGAAATTGAAGATCTCAGAAGATGGAAAGATCTCCCATGTTCATGGATTGGCAGGATTAATATGGTAAACATGGCCATTTTACCAAAAGTGATCTACAGATTCAACGTAATCCCCATCAAAAGTCCAATCCAATTCTTCATATAGCTAGACAGAAAAATTTACAAATTCATCTGGAATAACAAAAAACCAGGATAGATAAAACTATCCTCAACAATAAAAGGCCTTCTGGGGGAATCACTATCCCTGAACTCAAGCAGTATTACAGAGCAATAGTGATAAAAACTGTATTGGTACAGAGACAGGCAGATAGACCAGTGGAATAGAATTGAAGACCCAGAAATGAACCCACACACCTATGGTCACTTGATTTTTGACAAAGGAGCCAAAACCACCAAATGGAAAAAAGATAGCATTTTCAGCAAATGGTGCTTGTTCAACTGGAAGTCAGCATGTAGAAGATTGCAGATCGAACCATTCTTATCACCCTGTACAAAGCTTAAGTCCAAGTGGATCAAGGGCCTCCACATCAAACCAGATACACTCAAACTAATAGGAGAAAAAGTGTGGAAGAATCTTGAACACATGGGCAGTGGAGAAAATTTCCTGAACAAAACACCAATGGCTTATGCTCTTAGATCAAGAATCAACAAATGGGATCTCATAAAACTGCAAAGCTTCTGTAAAGCAAAGGACACTGTGGTTAGGACAAAACAGCAACCAACAGATTGGGAAAAGATCTTTACCAATCCTACAACTGATAGAGGGCTTATATCCAAAATATACAAAGAATTCACAAAGTTAGACTGCAGGAAGACAAATAACCCTATTCAAAAATGGGGTTCAGAGCTAAACAAAGAATTCACAGCTGAGGAATGCCGAATGGCTGAGAAACACCTAAAGAAATGTCCAACATCTTTAGTCATAAGGGAAATACAAATCAAAACAACTCTGAGATTCCACCTCACACAGTCATAATGGCTAAGATCAAAAACTCCAGCGACAGCAGATGCTGGCGAGGATGTGCAGAAAGAGGTGGGATTGCAGACTGGTACAACCATTCTAGAAATCAGTCTGGAGTTTCCTCAGAAAATTGGACATTGTACCACATGAAGACACAGCTATATCTCTCTTGGGCATGTACCCAAAAGATGTTCCAACATACAACAAAGACACATGCTCCACTATGTTCATAGCAGC
This sequence comes from Rattus rattus, assembly GCF_011064425.1. Taxonomy (NCBI): domain Eukaryota; kingdom Metazoa; phylum Chordata; class Mammalia; order Rodentia; family Muridae; genus Rattus; species Rattus rattus. Next base: position 124,806,623 of record NC_046158.1, on the reverse strand, counting down.
CTTATTTATAATAGCCAGAAGCTGGAAAGATCCCAGATGCCCTCAACAGAGGAATGGATACAGAAAATGTGGTACATCTACACAATGGAATACTAGTCAGCTATCAAAAACAATGACTTCATGAAATGAAGGCAAATGAATGGAACTGGAAAATATCATCCTGAATGAGGTAACACAATCACAGAAAAACACACATTGTATGCACTCGTTGATAAGCGGATATTAGCCCAAATGCTTGAATTACCCAAGATGCACAGAACACGTGAAACTCAAGAAGGATGATGAAAATGTGGATGCTTCACTCCTTCTTTAAAAGGGGAACAAGAATACCCTTGGCAGGGAATAGGGAGGCAAAGTTTAGAACAGAGGCAGAAGGAACGCCCATTCAGAGCCTGCCCCTCATGTGGCCCATACATATACAGCCACCAAACTAGATAAGATAGATGAAGCAAAGAGGTACAGGCTGACAGGAACCAGATGTATATCTCTCCTGAGAGACACAGCCAGAATATGGCAAACACATAGGTGAATGCCAGCAGCAAACCACTGAACTGAGAACAGGACCCCCATTGAAGGAATCAGAGAAAGGACTGAAAGAGCTGAAGGGGTTTGAGACTCCATATGAACAACAATGGCAACCAACCAGAGCTTCCAGGGACTAAGTCGCTACCCAAAGACTACACATGGACTGATCCTGGGCTCCAAATTCATAGGTAGCAATGAATAGCCTAGTAAGGGCACCAGTGGAAGGGGAAGCCCTTGGCCCTGCCAAGGCTGGACCCCCAGTGAACAGGACTGTTGTGGGGAAGGAGGTAAGGGGGAGAGATTGGGGAGGGGAAACACTCACATAGAAGTGGAGGGGGAGGAGTTAAGGGGATGTTGGCCTGGAAACCACCAAGGAGAAAAAGTAATGCAGAAACTACTAAAAAATAAGCAGAGAAAAACTCCAGCTAAGCATGATGGAATATTCCTTTAACCCCAGCACTCAGGAGATAGTAAAGGCAGGTGGGTTTCTGAGAGTCTGAGGGAAGCCTGGTCTACATAAGAATTCTGAGTTAGCCAGGGCAATATAGTGAGATTCTACCCCTCCCCCAACCAAAAATATAGCAGAGATGATGATTGACATGGAAGACAAATAAATTGTTTTCTTAATTACAAATAATTTACAATTCTAAAAATTTAAACAGATGAGAAGCCACAATGCTCATATTCTCCAGACAAAATTGAGATTAAAATTAGAGCTTGGAAATATGATATATATATATATATACATATATGTGTGTGTGTGTGTGTGTGTGTGTGTGTATGTGTGTGTGTATCATACACTATGACAACTGGAAATCTGAAAGCAGTCTCCTAAATAATTACAGGTGAAATAAAATGCAATTATATTTACTACTATTTTCAAAGGGCCAACAATGACTACATGATACTCATTTATATATAGCATAAGTCTGATTACCTACAAAGTTAAATGTACCATTAACCAAGACAAATAAGCCAGCAGTCATAATTCGGCCTATTAGAAGATAAAGGCATTGAGAGTAGAGTTTAAGGAAATATGACAGCTGAAGTTGAGTCGGCAAAACTGAAAAAGCAAAGCTGGTCAGTATCATTGGTCAATCTTTAAAAATTAATAAAGCCAATATCCTTCCACTTTTAAAATCTTAATGAAATTGACAGTTTCTTTGGGAATAAACTGTAACATATTCTGTAACATAAAGAAATGTGGAAGCTATCAACTCATGTTGTAAAGTTAACGCTATTATGACACCCAAGTCTAGCAAATCAATATGTAAGTACAAAAATATAAGAGGAAATTTTCATAGAAAGTCCCAGCAAATCAAATCCAAAGGAGTAAACCTCTGCCATCCATAGCCATCTAGTCTTGGATATGGACTTACGTTATGTTGAACTGAACATATCAATGGGCATTAACGAGGCATTTATTAACATTCAATATCCATGCCTGATCATAACATCAGAGAAACTAGAACGGCAAAGAAAGATCCATAACAGATAAGTAGATACTCAGTAGCAAACTAGTCTGAAAGTTCACTATCTGATAGCAAATTATTACAAAAGTGAATGTTATTGTTTTGTATAATTCATTAACTTTATTATATTTACATGATTTTTATTGAAAGCCCATACAATATGTTTTGACCATGATTTCTCCTCTTCCAGTTTCTCCTCCCCACCTCCCTACCCACCCATGTTCTTTTTTTCTCTATCTTTCAAACAAATAAACCCAAAATAGAACAACGAGAAACATACACACACAACCTACACAAAAACAGAAGTCAAAACAAGCAAACAAAAGACCAATAAGACAAAAAGAAGAAGGAGGAGGAGGAGGAGGAAGAGGAGAAGGAGGAAGAAGAGGAGGAGGAGGGGGAGGAGAAGGAAGAGGAGGAGGAGGAGGAAGAGGAGGAGGAGAATGATGAAGAATGGGACAAAAAAAGTTTACAAAAATCCTACTGAGTTTATTTTGTATTAGTAACTACTCCTCAGTATGTGGCCTGCCCCAGAGTGTGGTTACCCAGAGACACTTCATTGGAACAAACTCATTTTTCCTTTGCCAGTGGGTATCCATTGCATATAGGTAAGAGTCCGTGTGTGCACACCCCACTCAGTGCTGAGACCCTGTCTCCTTGAAGCTACAGTCCCTGTGCATGCTGCCACGGTTCTCTGTGAGTTCACATGCTGTGCGTCTGGAGGATACTGTTTCCTTGGGGTCATCTTTCTGGCTCCATTTTTTCCACAGCTCCCTGAGCTCAGAAGGAAAGTCACTGGCGAGGACTTCCCAGTTAGGACTGAAGGCTACAATGTCTGACTCTGTTCGCGGTATCAATTTGTGGCTCTCTGCGTTAGTTCCCATCTACGGCAAGAAGTTGTTTCTCTGATGAGGGATGAGTGAGATGCTGATCGATGGGTGTGACAAAATCTCAGTAGAAGTCATTCTACTGCTGTTTTCCTTTAGTGGGATGATTGTTTTACATAATTTTTAAATTTTACAAATACAATGCAGGGCCTGGAGGGATAGCTAGTGATTCAGGTGCATATTGCTCCTGTGGAGGACATGAGTTCAGTTCCCAGCACCCATAGCAGGCGACTGATGACCTTCCATAAGTCTAGTTCCAGAGCCTAGAATGCCCTGGCGCCTCCACATGCATGGTACACACACACACACACACACACACACACACACACACACACACACACACACACACACAAAATAAAAATATATCTTAAGAGGGAATTAAATGCCATGAAGAAATAGTTTAAATGTCTAAGGAATGGAACAGGAGCGCTGATAAGTAACACACAGCAGGATGTCAGACATAGGGAAGAATGGGGGAAGGTAATCATGACTGCAGGCCGACTTCCTTAAAGCCTGATCAAACCAAACAGCACGGCAGGGGGGAGAGAAATCCGCAGTGTTAAAATGCCATTTTTTCCACACACTATTTATAGGTTTGCCCGATCCTAGAGGGATTTTATGGAAATTTCGCAAAGATTCTAAAGTTCACTTAGAAAGATAAATGGGAGACAACAGCAAACAACCTTTCTTTTCCAAAACAAGAGGACACCAAGTGCCTCACCCTGCCCGGTCATTAACACAGTATAAACTACAGCAGCAATTAACCAATAAACGGAGTAAAAGAAATACCATAAGAGCAGCCAGCGTCACAGGGTAAGAATATACACATGCCCATGCCATGCGACAATGACAAGCGTGTGGGCCCGAGAGAATCCGTAAACAATACCAGGGTTAACCGGTAAGTCTGCATCTGCCTGCCTCTTCATTCCAACCACAATCAACCACACAGGTAGGAAGAAAAGACAGAGAACATTGTATCCAATAAATACATGGTTGAGATTCTGAATCTCAGAGTAAAATAACGAAAAATACAAGCAAAAAGAAAGAGTTTGAACTGGATGAACAAACGGCATCGGTAGAGCGCAGAGAGCCTCTGAGAGGACGCGATACAGAACACCTATCAGAACCTTCGCTTCTAGTGTGAATTCAAACTTTCCCCATTTCAACCCACAACAAACTGACTGAGCTAAGAAAGATAGACATGGTGGGGACATAACGAAACTGATTTCTGAGAGGGTGGGACTTTTGGTCTCTCTGTTATTGCTGCCAGTGTCACAGGTACGTGTGTTATATTTTTGTATTGGTACTTTATCATATACTTGCTTTGATGAAACTGAGAAATAAATTGTTCTGTACTCAACTCATCATTCAGAAAGATAGAAAGCTCTTACCCATTACCTTTTAAAACTATTATCTCCCTAGATAAAAAATAGATGAAAGAAAGAGTAGAAAGGCAAACTGAGGCGTTGAGAGTCCACTCTTCTCCAGTAAACAGAAGAAGAGCGATGGGGTGCTGGGAGGTAGCTTGGTGGCAGAGTACTTGCCTCGCATCCATAAGAGGTTGTGGGTTTGGTTCCCGGTGTTGAGGAAATGAACCATATAATAATTGTAACCCTCACTTTTGGCAAGGGAACACTGAATCCAAAACTGTCAAACTGTGAGGAGTTCAACCCTGTTCACATTCCTGGAAGGTAACAGAGCAGTAACTGTGGGCCTTTCTAAAGGACACGTCCATTAAAAAGGAAATGGCACACTTCTAAGAATCCAGTCAAAGAAACTGTCAGATATTGGCAAAGGTTTCTGCACAAGATTCTCACCACTGAGAGCCCATGGAAAACACCTCACTATGCCAAATAGAATTCTAAAAACGTCGGATATAGGGGTGCGCACTTCTATTTCTAACCATCAGGAGGCAGAGGCAGGGGCGTCTCTATGAATTTGAGGCTAGTCCAATTTACACAGAAAATTCTAAAACAGCCAAGGTTACAGAGTGAGCCCTGTTGTAAAGAAGAAAAAAAAAGGTGTCTAATAGAAACCCAAATGAATCTGGTATGATATGGTATAATCAAAGGAGACAGTGTGGTGTGTGATGGGATTTTGAATCAGACGGACTGGATTCTAATCTAGGTTGGTTACATAGAAACCCTGAGCTTCAACAATTTACTTCAAGTTTTGTGTCCTATTTTTCTTTGCTTGTACAACATAGAGAAAATGCTTCCTATTCCATAGGGTTATTGGAGGATGGTAATGAAGTTAAGACAGACAAGGAAGTGTCCCAGGACCTGCTAAGTGCTCCATAAACAATGGTTTCCGTAATATTAACAGCAGTGCCATGAGTTTTGTGATGAATGCACACAGCTATAATCCCAGAATTTGAGAGGCTGAGGTAAGAGGGTCACAAGTTTGGAACAAACCAGAGATAGATAGTAAGGCTCTCTCTCACAGGCAAAATGTAACTCTATTATCATGCTAATGTTAAAATTATATCTTAAGTTTAATATCATGAAAAAATGCTATTAACAAGTGAATAGGGAGGCTCTGTCAAGTCCAATCTAGCAGACAGAAGAGCAGGGGCACCTCCCAACTCATTCTGTGGGCCAGTATTACCCTGACAGCAAAACCAGACAAAGACAGTAGCAAGAAAGAAAATCACAGACTTTTTTCACACGTGATCATAAACACAAAAGTCCTCAGTTAAAGTTTAACCAAATCAAATCCAAGAGATATAAACTGCAGAACATTTCTTGAGCTACTGTGGCTCATTTATCCTTGGCTCTGTGTTCAAAAGTCGTTCCACACAATCCATTCTGTATAACCACTGCCTGTTGTCTAAGAGAAAAACCAGAAGAGCAATTAATTCCTACAGAAAAGGCGTTTGACAGGTTTTAGTGCCTATCCCTGATTAAAAAAGAATAAATAGCCTCTTGTCAAATGAAAATCAGACATGAAATTCTATCACACCATAAAAGATACCTATGAAAAACTCCAATAAGCATTATGCTTAATGGTTTATGAGTAAGCCTCCCCTCCTAACACCAGGGACAAGGCACGGGTGACTGTTTAAGTGACCCTACAGTACAGAGGCCAGCCAGTGTGATAAGGTATGAAAAAAGAAATTACCCACCGAGAATCGTGTATTTATATCCTCTCCATTCATAAACACTTAAACTAAGAGTGACTCAAGTGTCTTACCAGACAGTGGAATAAACCATTAAATACCTGCACATGTATTGCTACTCAGCCAAAAGCAATGAAGGGGTGGAGGTAATCGCCTGACTCAGAAGACAACATAGGTGAGGACATGATATTAAGTAAAAGAAACCAACTATTTGAGTGTTGGATTCCCTTTGCAAAACATTGATTTTTAACAAAGACAATTACTTTCTGTTTTGAAACAAGTCTCCCTATTTAGCCTCAACTACCCTCAAACTCATGATCTTTCTGTCACACACCCCTAGTGATAGCATTACAGATTTGTGTTGTTACATCTGGCTAGATTCTTTTATTTCTCTTCCATTAATTCATTTATGTACTCACTTTAAATCCCAATTGCAGCCCCCTCTCCTCCTAGTCCCCGTTCACTCTATAAAAGGGAAGCATCCCCACCCCCATCTCAGGTAGCAACCCACTCTAGCACATCAAGTCACTGCAAGACTAGATGCATCCTCTCCCACTGAGGCCAGACAAGGCAGCTAGTTAGGGAAACAGGATACACAGGCAGGCAACAGAGTCAAAGACAGCCCCCACTCCAATTGTCAGGAGACCTGCATTAAGGCCAAGCTGCATTTCTGCTACAGTGGGAGGCCTAAGTCCAGTCGATAAATGATCTTTGGTTGGTGGTTCAGTCTCTGGGAGCCCCCAAGGATCCAGGCCAATTGATTTTGTTGGTCTTCTTGGGGTGTCCCTATTCCCTCCAGGTCTATCAACCCTTTCCCAACTCTTCCACAAGAATCACTGAGCTCTATCCAATGTTTGGTTGTGGGTGTTGCATCTGTTTCCTGGTTGGAGCCTTAGAAGACAGTTATGCTAGGCTCCTGTCTGCAAGCATAACCAAGTATCTATCATTAACAGTGTCGGGGTTGGTTCTTGACCACGGGATGGGTCTCAAGTTGAGCCTGTCATCGATTGGCTGTTCCCTCGGTCTCTGCTCCATCTTTTTCCCTGCAGTTCTTATAGGCAGGAAACGGTTTTGGGTAAGAGGTTTTGAGCATGGGCTGCTGTACTTATCCCTTCACTGGAAGACCTGGCTACATTCTTTAAAAATCAAATCCCCTGATGAGAGGAATGGACAGGGTAATGCATGGGGGAGGGGGGTGGCTCCAGAGGGATAATTCAAAGGAGTTTTGCAAGGATGGTGATATATTATCTGTGTCTTGACTATCAGTTTTTACTGTATACAATTTTAAATTAAAAGTTAGGTTATTTTTCAATTAAAAATATTTAGAGGCCAGCAAGGTGGTTCAGTGGCTAAAGGTGCTTGCTTCTAAGCCTGTTAGCCTGAGTTTGATCCCTGGGACCCATCTATACAGTGAAAGTAAAGAACTCAATCTTGCAGTTGTCCTTTGATCTCTCTACCTATGCTGTGGCATAAACACATATACACACACACATACACACACACACACACACACACACACACACACATACACACACACACACACACACACATGGAAGGAAAAAAGAAATTTAATTTTTAAAAAATGTAAAGACATTACATATGGTTTGATCTCAGTTTTAACATACTGAAGGGGGAAAAATAACATCATGCTTTTGGAAAATAATGGAACTGGTCTAACTTTGTGCCTACGTTTGCTTAAAGTGGATGAAGTAAGTTTACTCTCGGCATACAACCCCAAAACATACTTCGGATCTTAAAACATCAAGAGCAAAACCCACTCCAAACGCTGTTGGTTTGATTTTCAAATCCTAGGTTGCTAAGGTCCTAGGAAGCTCTCCTTAGCAACCAACGCTCAGATCAATGTCCAGAAGCTACAATGAAACAAAGTTGGCAAGGTATGAGCTCAAACACTGCTGACAAGAAAACAAATCCATGGCCACTCATTTTCCAAAGAGCCTCTTATCCTACCGATCACACTTGTTGCATGAAGCAACTAATCCTGTAACTCCCCCATTTTCTCCCATGGACCGGTTCTCCTTAATGTCACAAAATTTCCCAGGAAGATTACATCACTTCAATAACATTTAAAAATGTGAGGTAATTCACCAAAGGTTGGTCTTCGCTGATATGTTTCTTCTTTAACTTCATGCTGGGTTTTAAGTGTTACTTCCCCAAGCAAAGAGTGAAATTCAAAAATTTCTTGTCACTTCTAACAAAATCAGACATTCGGACCCAGGGGCCGCCCCTAAGAGTGCCTCCTTGTCTAATACTCCAGAAAACTAATATTGAGGCAAGCAATATGGAAACTTCATGGCTAAATTGCCTGAATGTTCCCTCTACCTAAAGAAGCCATTTTCAGTCATTCTTCATTCAGAAATATTGTGCAAATGACAGAAAGTAATTATCCATTAAAGAAGCCATCAGCAAGCCAAGCACAGCCCTCCCCTGGTGTTCAGTTGAGATTTCCATACATTAGAGTGGTAACTCCACAAACACAGGAGGCTGTCCACATCTTTAGTCTCAAATGTAACTGGCCTTGGCGAACCTTTCTCTGCCCCAATCTATAATAAAAAGTTTTGTGTGGAATACAGTATTTTTAGTAGTTATTTCCCTTCATTCTAAAATTCTGATTTTGAAGTTGACTTTATTTGAGTGTAGTTTATTACCAACTACTTAATGCCATTGGCCCTTTAGCACTAAAAAGTATAGATGGTGTTGTCATAAGAGGTTCCCTGTTCCATTGACTGTGGTGGTAGATACATAAACTCACATGAGTTATAAAGTTATACAGAACCCAGCACATACACACACACACACACACACACACACACACACACACCTATGCATGCACACATGCACACACTCAGTGGAAGAGAGTTAATCTGAACTAGAGAGGCAAACTGGAATGATGCCACCATCATCCCGATAATATCGTGTCACAGTTTTGCAAAATATCGCAGTGACGTTAACTAGAAAACATGTACAATGAGCCTCTGTATTAGGTTTCCCACCCATATGTGAATCTTCAATTCACTGGATAAAATATTTCCAATTAAAAAGATTGTCCATTCCTCTTACTCTGCCCTACCTTTAGTTTGCTTACGTACAGCAGCTAAAGTTGTAAAAGGAAGAAGAGGGGAGGAAGGTAGGCAAGGTGACTTAAATAACTTGGGATGGTCTAGACTCTGCCAACAAATAAATTACTGACCGACTTCACAGTCATGGTTGGGAGGATCTACATCCTTGAGTCAAAGAAAAGTCCTTTTGCTGAAGAAAGCCTCTGCTCTGACTGGACTCCCTGAGAATAGGTCTCCCTGCTGATGGGAGCACACAGTGATCCTTCTCTAGAAAATCTGACGGGCCCATGGCAAAGATGGGAAATGAGGCTGGATGTGTTACCCGGTGATATGATATGGTCCAGTCAGATGAGTTCTCACCAATGAGACCTTTCTCTGCTATAGCAATCGTTTCCAACAGCCCCACCCAAACGTGAGGCGTGCACAGACGCCCAAGTTCTCCTGGCAACTAAAGGCACTGATTGGAAAAATGGAACAACATAAATGGACAAGAACTACTCTACTACTTAAGAGGAGTCCATAGGAGGGAAAGGAAACTTCAAAACTAATGCATGCACTTAGAAGTAGAAGAGGTGATGCATGTGGACGAAGGAAGACAGAGCAACGAAAGGAACACATGTGTGCACACACATGAACACACGCATGCACATGCATACTCATACACAGATATGCACAGGCATGTGTGCACACACAAAAATGAATAATTAAGAAAAAATTTATAAGGAAAATTCCTGATTAAGAAAACTTGTAGAACGGCTGAAAAGATGGCTCAGAGATTAAGAATACAGAATGCTGGGCCAGAGGACCTTGGTTTGATCCCCAGCTCCCACATGACAGCTTGTAACCTTCTGTAGCTCCAATCCTAGAGGATTCAACATTCACTTCTAGCCTCCTCAGGCATTAGGCACACATGTGGTACACAGACATACATGTAGTCAGAATACCCATGTGTATAAATAAATAAATAAATAAATAAATAAATAAATAAATAAATAACAAATAATATTAATAGACATCTGAGCAAAGGTCTGGGACAATTACATATGACTGTACACTTGCCCTAGAGAGGCAAGGCAGAAGGATCATGAGTTCAAGGCCAGCCTGAACTGTATAACAAAACTTATCTCAAAACAGAAAAAAAAAAGAAACCCTCAATAAAAAAGGTAAAAATAGAGAAAACAAAACAGACTAGGAGGCACTCTCAGGAACCCAAGTGAACAAGGATGGGGACATCATAGAGGGGAAGTCCTTAGGCCTGAGTGACATGTACTTCCAGATTTGAAGACTAAGAGACTAGACAGACACATGCCCACATTAGTCTTATAACATCACAGACACTGGGAGCAAACAGCACATGAGGAGCAGAGCAAATCGCATGCATATTTTATAAAAAGGAAACAGAGAATAAAAGCAATAAAAAACCAGGGCAGCATCAGACTTCTTAGAGGCATCATTAAAGAAAGATATCGAAGAAACATCTTCAGATCCCCAGGAAAAATGAGGTCCATCCTAAATTCTTTACCTTTTATCTTAGAGTTAAGGCTAGCCTCAAAGCCATTACCCTCCTGCCTCTGCCCTCCTAAGTTCTAGGATTGCAGGTGTGTAAACTAAATTATGAGCCCAACCTATCTTGCATGTGTGGTCAGTAGGATTACATCTTCAAACAGACAAGGTGTCAAACTTGTGCTTTCTCTGCCTTATTACAGGGGCACCTGGAGTGTGTGATATCCAAAACAACAAGAGCAGGGTAGGCGAGAGAAACATGGGCATGACATATAGGAAGGCAGCTTCCGGGGGCGGGGGGAGGAAAACAGAGAGGTGTGTCAGCCCAGAGCTGAAGGAAGGTGGCGAGATGACAGCTGGACAGCAAGATGACCAAGTGGCCTGACCAGACAACAAAAGGCCAGAAGAATCTAGATCACTTCCAAGGGAACCCCCGATGGAGAACTTAATGTCAGCGCACACATAGGGAGGAGATGAGACTGAGAGGAGAGAGTTTAGCAAAGGTTTAGCAAACTAGAAGAGAGTTCATTTACATTCAGAACAGAAAATGTGAGTTCAATGCGTTTCACAGCTCAAAAACACGGAGCCCATACATGGCCACACTACAGTGCGTGTTGCACATTAACCTACCCCAGCAAGGTTCAGACTTGGCTGCACACTGGCACCGACACTTAACAAGAATCCGGATGCCCACACCATACTCTGGAGCAGTCCATCAGTATCTCTGGGCAAGATTCAGACACAAGTGAAGCTCAGAGTTCCCTAGGTGACAACGCAGAGAAGACTGGGGATGGGAGCTCACCAAAGAGATCATTTTCACCTTCTTTTCTACTCATCTATGCTAACAATCCCGATTTCCAATGGTCAGCTTCAGGTCTCACCAGCTCACTAAGTCAAACTATCCAAAACTGAGCATTATTCATATTCTGTCTGGAAAATGACATTATTGACATTGTGGTGTCAATGTGTAATGGCAGCCTGCTCACTCTTGTCCCTTGGTTCTTTGGTGTCCTCCATAGGTTCAAATTCTGGTGGCAGACCAGGACATTAGAGTAAAAATGTCTCTTTCCAAGCCAGAACAAAGCGGCGACATAAAGGGGAAATGAAGAGGAACATTGTCAATAGTGCAAAAGCTACAAATGGGAAATTCCCCAAACTGGGTCGCAGCTGAGCTGATTTTATTTGCGCACCCTCTCGGGAACACATGGTTTCTGCTGAGGGAAGAATGGACGGTTTAAAAGAGCAACTGGTACTGGTCTTTCCCGACCTTCTAATCCTGAACTCCAAACTTCACAGGGTCACAGCCAACCATCTCCACGGTCCACATGTCAGTCCAAGTCCACTGAGCTTTAACATAAGGTTCAAAAATATGTGTGGCTGTCCCTAGTTCAAAGGGGGGAAGACTCAATCACCCAGCATCCACGTTACAGTCAACTACACTTGAATTCATCTAACTTTTGCCGATCTAATTATCCAAAAAAAAAAAAAAAAAAAAGACATCATCTTGTTATTTTTAAGTTCCAATTTCCCACTTGCTAATTAAGGATGGAAAATGTTATTTGTGGCTATTGGCCACCTGCAGTTAGTTGCATCTCTGTCAGTTGCTGCCGCCGGCATTTATTTTTCTATTTTTTCAAAGTTTTCTAGGAGTTTGCCTAACTCCGCCCTCCCCCCTTTATCTCCTACTTTCCCTGTTTCCCAGGTTCCGGGCCCTCTGAAGCACCACGGGCTGCTCCAGGACACAGCCTTTCTCCTTCATATCTAACAATTCTTCAAAAGTGGCTACACTGTCCCTCTTCTCACAAAGCTCAAAGAGAGAAACTAAGTATCCATGTCAGACACCACTGTCAGCCCAACAACTAGCAATGCCTGATTAAAGAGGGTAAACTCAAAGATCCCCAGGTCTCTCGCCCTGGGGTGCTGGAGAGGACTCCTTTCAAGGAATCCACTGAGATGAACAAAAAGACAGCTCGAAAAGACGGTGATGGGGGGTAGGGAAGCCATCAAAAGATTGTGACACCCAAGACTAAAAACGGTGAGGGGCATGGTCAATCTGAAGCCGGAAGTGGATGGAGATAACAGCACGTGAACTGCTGGAAGCCCCATAGCCCATCACCCCTTGGTTCAGAGCAAACTTCCCTCCAGTTACATCCTCAGTATTTCTCATTCTCAGATCCTACATGACAGGACCTTGTTTGAAACTATTTGCAAGCAATGAATAAAACTGGCTGTCAAACTCTACAGAATCAAAACCTGGCAGCCATCAGCCAGAAAGCCTCAAATTGCTCTCCTGAGATCACAATCCGCTTGCAATGTGACTCCGTGGATATTTTCGGAAGCCCCTAGACCTCAGTTTCCCCAACAGGATAGTCTGTGTAGTATCCTTCCCTCTGTTACCCAAACACATACACAGAGAGTCTCCTTGTGAGCAAGGAAAACTCCTTATAGACGCGAGAGTTGCCAAAGTCCTGCGCTATCAGCCAGCTTCCACCAGGCCTTGGAATGCTCAGCAAATAGCTAGTTTTGCAATTCTTTCGGCTTTGCCAACCCTCCAGGGTAAAAAAAAAAAATCTTCCCACAAGGATTTCAAGGCTTGCAAGGAAAGGAAATCTTTGAGAAAAATCTGGGTTGATGAGCAGCTAAGAAAAGGCAGGAGGAAAGAAACACTTCTATATATGTTTGTGCAGAAAATGGAAAAGGTTGAACGCAGCGTGTTTCTAAAATACTGCTTCTATGAAACCAACCTTCTGTTACTCCTTACTCCTCAGCTGACTGAAAAAGGCAGGGTGATTCCCTGTCTTGCGTTCACATCGTCTCTGCCAGTGCTGGAAAACGTAGCTGTACGCAGTTTTGACACCGGCATGCCCCGGTTCAAATCCTACCACTATCAAACTGATACCAGGTGCAGCCTGCCACTTTTCTTCAACTCAGTGATCTCCAAAGAGAAATGTCAAATTTACAGGACTAGAAATTATGAAAATACACATGTGGCAGCAAGCAGGTGCCTAAAACATGGTACAGGTTTGGTTCTGTCTTGTTTTGACTGTGGGCATTAAAGTTCAGAAACCAAAAGGGCTTGTCTATCTATAACAAATATATTTTGAGCTCCTGTTATGGGTTGGGTGAATAGGGGTGACATGTCAGAATAGATCACAGGGTCTCCGACCTCCCAGAACTCAGAATCTGGTGAGCAGGAATGTTACTCAAACACTGACCAAACAAATAGATAGCTGCCGACTTTGATAAATACAGTCAAACAGAAAACCGTGTTTCCAGAGGACACTGTGAGGCATCTAATATAGTCCAGGAGATCTTGGCCTGGAGGTGAAGGATTAAGTAACTGCAGAAGTGAAGGATTAGCTAGTTGTGGTGGACCCAGCGGTATAGTGGGACCTGTACATGGGAGAAATCTGGGACCAGAAAGGTCACACACCCTTGGGAAGCAAAATAAAAGTCCAGGTAAAATCAGAGAAGAGAAGACCAAGGGAAGGGATATGGACCTAGGGGATCTGCAGTTCGAGACCCTACTATAGCTCCTTTGTTAGACTTAGTTCCCATCTCCATACCAAATACGAGGAAAGGCAATCAACTTTCATGATTGAAGGACATTTCAAAGACATTATTCATGTGCGTGAATTTACAGTATACATTCACATAAGTGTGCATACAAATATCTGCATGCGAATGCATATTATGTAGTTCCTTTATTCCACCACTAGCGACTTTGGGACATGCTTTCACTCACTCCTAAGTTACAATCCCTTCAGATCTCCAGATTTTTCCAAATACATCCTCCTTATATCTCCCATTAAACTGAGAAAGCAGAGACTCTATATCCCCAGTTTTTCAACCTGGGTGACATTATTTCTGCCTTTACCAGTGGAAGACCACTGTGATAACAGCACTCTGTGACTTCTGAAGCCAGAGCTTAAAATTTACACACTTCCACCTTGTTTTCAGGGGTGCTATCTTAGAATCTGGCTGCCATGCTCTGAGAAAGTTCAAACTGAGCCCCCTCTGGAAAAGCCGTGTGCTGGTCTGAGTCAACATTCACATCAGCCCTTATCCATGGCTGCGATGTCCTCTTGCGTGATTCCAGAGCCAACTGTCAAGTCGCCCAGACTTGCAGTCTTCGTAGCCTTGACCTCTGACCTAGTGGAGTAGAATAAAGCCGTCCGGAACATGCCCGTCTAAATTCCCCAGCCGGAGTATCCATGAGCAGGAAGATAAACAGTGGTTTTAAGTCAAGTTTGGAGCTAATTTGTTATACAGCAATAATAATTGACAAATAAAATATACATCCATGTGCAATACACACACACATGTGCACACAGATGTGTGTATTTGTGTGTTCAAATTTAAGCTTTTTCTTAATTATACCCCTTAAAATTTCCTAGAGATATGTACAAAAGTGTGTGTGTGTGTGTGAGAGAGAGAGAGAGAGAGACAGAGAGACAGAGAGACAGAGAGACAGAGAGACAGAGAGACAGAGAGAAAGAGAGAATATGGGGTTTTTACCTCTACTTCTAGAGAAATATGTCTGTGTGGTCATATCAAGAAAAGGGAAACACTTCTAAGCCACTCAATACATACAAAAGTAATCTGTTCTCATTGCAAGAATAAATGAAAACCTTCATTAGCAAATCTAACACCTTATTTAAATTGGCTTTGAACCCAGAGATCAAAAAGGAGATCTCCATCAGCAACCACTAAGTAGGGCACCTGGGTTTTGTGTCTCCCCTGCTGAAGGCTCGCAGGACAGAAGACAGTGTTTGCAGATGAGGTAAATGTGCATAAAGTGTGCTTGGCACAGTGCCTGGCACTTGGGATGCCCAAACTGTAGTTGTTATTATTATTGCTTTTGTTGTAGTTAGAATTAAGAATTCTCCTCATTCCAGCACTAACTCTTCCTGACCTAAATTAAACAATCCTCATGTCCTAGCTACACAGGAGGGGGAAAAACACCCAGTATAGATTCTTTTCTTTTCTATACTTCTAGCCCAATACAGAGCTTTGCAAAACAGAAGCAAACTTTCCAGTATATAACCAAATCTGGATTTACTTAGAAATCAAGAAAGAGATCCCAAATTTCATGATTAGAAATGTTAGACATTATGTAACATAAGAGCCACACACCTCTACCTGAACTTTCTTATATAAAGAACTAACTGCCCTTTTTATAAGAAAGAAAAAGAACAAGGTGGGGTGGGAACCATGGGAAACAAGTCTCTGAGGGGTTATCTGGTTATCTTTAATAATTACCACATGCCTTTAAAGATAAAAACTACCTTAGGCCCTTAGGAAGGTACCCCCACATGACCATAAGAACACCACAGTCCTGCAGCCCCAAGCAAGGAACACAGCTGGGAATGAAGAGCCAGGTCACCTCAGGTTTGTACCTCCACTCTTCAACTGCTATGTGACTTCACTCAGTCACCCTTTGTGAGTCCCAGTGTCTTTAAAATGAGGTGGAACTCTGAACCTTTTGCCCATGGTGAAAGGATATTAATGTAGAATGGTCCCAAAATTTTCAGGGTAAGAGTCTCTACTCTGATGTTTAAATACTAAATTTGGCAATTTCCTAATCAAAAATATCATTGGAAGATCTCCATTCAGTAATTAATCTGTTTAGAATTATCTCGAAGAAGACTTGCTGCTCCAACCCGGCTGTGCCTCACCTATTGAAAACACCAGCATCTAATGCAAGAAAAGGTTATTAGAGACCAAATTAAGACTAGCTAGTCATAGAGTTGGGGATGGGGGGGGTGTAAACAGAGCCTGGGTGACAAAGTTATTTGCACTGTTGGTTTCTCCCAACTAAGTCTTCTTGCTGTGAATTGAGGTGTTCATGGACTAGGCATTAACAGACAGGCCACAGAAGAAGTGAGAGTGAGAAAGGAGAGAAAGGTAAACAAGAGAAGGAACGAGATGGGGACATGCTATGGAATGACATCTGAAGCAGTAGCATCTGAACAGAAATGTCAGGGAAACTACCTCAAAAGGCAACTACCTCAAAATGAAAGTGTAGTCATCAGGTTCCAAGTTCATACTGTGTGATGCCCTAGCAGCCTAAATATTCCAGCATCTGGTGGTGACAGGAACTGTACTGCCCCCCCTTCCCCTTTCAACTGATCCACTTAACCGTGTGGGTCACATTCAACATCCAGGGAAAAAAAAAATGTCTTTTATGTCCTGGAAAGTGCTAGGAAACCCAGCACTCACAGGACTCCAACCTGTAGGGAAACGGCCACCGGGTAATTGACTTGGAATAACTCTTGCTAACGGAAGCATAAACTATCTGCTGGCTTCCACTCATCCTCTTAGTGACAGTCAGTGGATACTGCTTAGCAGGTCTGAATCTGCCTTTGGGAAAAAAATCTCACTTCATTCAAACAGCACAGCCCCCTCTCTCACATCAGCACCCAGGGCCAGAAGACCAGAGACTCAGAAGCAATGGAGATAGTCTTGGAGTCTAAGGGCTTTGCTGAAGACCAGGGCCGCCTCTCTCCTATTACCATATATGATGAAGTCTGTAGAGAGATCTGCTAAGTTCAGAATGACCCCCGAGTTTCACCATGCGGAACCACACCAGCCAATGTGAAGGAAAGCCTTTTCTTGATTGATGGCACCTTTTAAAATGTCACCATCGCTATCAAAATGCTTTTATTGTGTGCTTCAAAGCACCACGTATTAGATCTAAGTCTATCTTAACAGTACAGCGCATATCTGTAACTATTTTTACCCCACAATCATTTATTTGTCCGCTTCCTCACAAACCTGATACTTGAAAAGCCAGGATACAAAATAATTTTACGACCGTTATTCTCCCAGGTCTTTGCTTTCTGCGGTGTTTTTTTTTTTTTTCTTTTTTTCCTTACACAGCTGCACCCCAGAGTCCAAATTGTTTCCAATGGCCAACTGTTCTGAGCACATTTCTCCTCAATATCTATTTTAGCTCCACAAAAGCCAAGGGCAAAGATAAAACCAAAATATCGTGTGTGTGTGTGTGTGTGTGTGTGTGTGTGTGTGTGTGTGTGTACACAAGTGTGTGTGCACCACCAGCCAAAGCACCAAGAAAAAAGTGGACAGCATGGAGTGGCCCGCCCCCAGCATCAAGTCCGTGGAAGAAAGCAAGGCAACCTTGAGAAATGAATCCATGTGTTCCTGCTAAGCAACCCTTTAAGAGAACATGCCCTTTCCTAAAACCTGGCTGGTTTCTTTCACTTTCTCCTATCCGAAGTTCCCAGCACCTGTTCTTGGATCAAAGATGGCAAGGAGCATTCTCTACTGCCCACCCCACCTGTTCTGTGTGGAGAACACGTGGAGAGCCGGCTGTGAGCTGGTCAGCCTGCCCTGCAATCCCTCAGCAAGCCAGGAGTACAGGTGGTTGGTTACGTGCACAGGTACTGATCTCTGTCATAACAACTTTATTACTGGTCTTGGCGGTGAAAGGGTTCCTGCCTAGGGTGAGACTGCCACCACAGCCACTACCAGTCAGGCTGTGGGAAAAGGGCAGAAGGTAAGAGGTAAAGGTGCCCACGGGGTCACTCCTCCACCACCGCAGCCCTAGAGCCCAGACCCTTTCCATTGTAGTCCTGCGAAAGACCAGAGTGTCCCGGTGCCTGTTCGGTGTGGCCAGAGCCAGCGCAGTTCGCCGGGCGCCGAGCCCCGAGAGCCCGAAGCGCTGGAGCCGCAGCGCCCACTCGGGGCAAGCGGCGAGCACTCACCCTTCTGCTCTCGCAGGCTCGACAGCGACCAGAGCAGCAGCGCCACCAAGCCAGGAAGCAGAGCTGGCTCAGCAGAAGGTCCCTCCGCCGGCGGCGGCTGCGGCGGCGCGCGCGGTCCTGGTCGCCCGGCGGCGGCATCCTCGGACGGCCAGGCGGCGTCCCTGGCGGGCGGCGTCCGCTCGGGTCGCGGGCGGCCGCGGCGGGACGGCGGCGGGAGGCAGCCCTGCGCGCAGCAGCCGCGCGTCCTCGCTGCGTTCCCCACCCGGCCGCCGCCTCCTGCTCTCCCTCCTCCCGGCCGCTGCCCGTCTCCACGCCGTCGCCCTCGTCGCTATCGCTCAGTCCCTCCTCCCCCGCCGCCTCCTCCTCCTCGCCGCTCGCCCGCGCCGCCGCCTCCCTGCACTCGGGGTCCCTCTCCTGCTCGCGCACCATGGCTCCCACGCTCCGCGCCCGCGTTCGGCCTGGGGCGGCGGCGGCGGGGGCGGCCGGGAGGCGGGGGCGGCGGGGGCGGTGGAGGAGGAGCGGGGAAGGACCGGCGAGAGGAGGGCCGGCCGCTGGCCACCCGGAGCAGGCCTGTTCTCAGGCTGCAGGAGTGCGTCTCGGGGTCGCACTCCAATGTCCACGCGGGGGGTGGGGGGTGGGGGGACTCCGAGTCGAGCGGCGGCCGCGGCGCGCCAAAGGCAGGAGCAAGCGCAGCTTCCCGTACCCCGCCGTGGGTCGGCAGCAGGGGGGCTGCGCACGGGCGGGGGACAGCGCCCGGGATGCTAAGAGTCGCTGGCCAGCACCGCGGGGAGGGGGCGCAGGGAGGAGACTGGGCTGTGGAGGAAAGCCCGGTGCACAGTCCTTCAACCCTTTGGTGCCCAGAGAAAGAGGCGATGTGGTGCGGGAGGCCAGTTAAGCAGGACGTGGGTAGACCGTTCTCCACCAAGGAGGATTGGCCAGAAACTTTCAGAGAAAAGGAGGGTTCCCTTGGCTGTCTTCCAACCGCTGCCTTCAGCTAGAGTGTGCTAGGTGGCCAGTTTGTAGCCACTGGTCCTGCCTCCTGCCGCTTGCCTCTGGGGTTCCCCTCTGCCCCCTGGTGGGGATCCCGGTGAGCCAGGACTTGAAACTGGCCTCCTGGGGGGGTGCTTATTTTGGGGTGTCCTGGCTCCCCCCTCTGGCTCTGGCTCATATTTCGCTCTCTGAGGAGCCAAAGCAAGTCCAGTGTGTGGCTGAAGCTAAGGGAGCCTTGGTAAGAACCCTAGGAAGGCTCTTGACCTTCAACAAGGACCATCAGTCTACTCTACCCCCAAAATTAGAGTCCTACATCCCACCTCCCGAATTTGAGTTCTTCTGCCCCTGCCTATTAAAGATGTAGAGGCCGACCTCCCCACCCCTATCTGTAGTAGGTATCATTGAAATGGACACCTAGTGATTCCAGGCACAGCCGACTCTCTCCTGGGCTTTGACTTCCCTAGCCTCATCCCAGGTACCTACCTGCAGGATGGAAGACAAAACCCCAGAGGAAGGGAAGAGATGTGTTTGCAAGTGGTGATGAAAACTTAAGTCTTATTCCAAAAGGATGGTCCTAGAAGTCAGATATATGTTTGGATGGTTGTGTGGGAGCTCTTGGGCCTGAGCAATCTACCCCTCAGGAGTTGGGAGGAAGTGGGGAACCTCTGCCAAGGCTTCTCCCTGCATAGGTCACAAGGGACCCACAGAACCAGCTGTGGGTGACCTTCCACCAAGTATAGTGTCAGGTGTCCCCTGACAACATCTGGGGACATGGGAAGTAGTCATAGGTGGTTTCCTTTGAGCTGAAGAGCAGACTTTGCTTCCCGTGTGTGGGTTTATTCCCTCCCACTCCCTTGTTGGCTGGCCCCTGTGCAGAATATCATTCCTGCAATGCCTAGGTGAGTCTTTGCTTAGGTTGCCAGGTACTAAAGGAGGAATTCAAACTCAAGTCCATCCAGATTAGAGCATCACAGACAAGTCTCCAATTCTGCCACCACTATCAAGACTTCTGAGACCACTGAGGAATTCAGAGTAATCCCTACTTGTTAAAAAAGACACTCATATAGTGTCTCTAGTGAAAGGCAGGGAGGTGGGTGGGAGATGGGGAATCTGGAATATGCTGTGTCGGGGAATGAACATTAACTCATCTTGGGACAGAAGCAACCATAGACAGAAGGAATTGTGTGCTCTGGGGGCTGGTGGAGGGTGTGAGGGAACGGGGGTGGGGGTAGGGGAGAGGACAGTAAGGAAGACTAGGAACTGATGGTTCCAGTGTAAACTCCCATGGCCCAGAGAAAGGTGATATTTGTTTTAAGACATCTTGGAGTAGGAGAGGACAATGAGGTAAAGCACAAAGCAAGATCGGTAGCTTCTGGAAGCTACCAAGCATCACTGGGAGCAGAAGATGGGGATCTCTGGTCCCCCTCCTGACAGTACCTTAGCCCAGACAGGCT
Source organism: Rattus rattus (assembly GCF_011064425.1). Classification (NCBI taxonomy): domain Eukaryota; kingdom Metazoa; phylum Chordata; class Mammalia; order Rodentia; family Muridae; genus Rattus; species Rattus rattus. The sequence goes on along the minus strand of NC_046158.1, from coordinate 124,785,870 downwards.
CACTAATCCCTATGGTGAGAGCATCTCTGCAGGAATTTACAGAAGATCAGAGAGGTCCTTTACCTTTTCCTCCACGCCCACCATCAGGTAAATATAGAATAAAGTGATCTCTTGGTGCCCTATCAGGACCAAAGAGGAAAGGAGACAGCC